>NW_027530001.1:159240-241459 GCF_008692635.1 Crocuta crocuta
ATGTTGCATCACAAGATATCAAAAGAATTTCACTTTGGCTGCTTTGGCGAATCAAGTCAGGACATTCTTGAATTTTTTTTCCCCCATCTCTGAGCTTCTACAAAATGACTTAAAAAAGATAGTGATCCTAAAATTTTTTATAAAAGTTTCCAATGAGTGAAATAAAGTAAAAATCTTCTGGTAGAACAAAGTGTAAAAACGTGTTAGCTCTGAGAGAGTAGATAAACAACATTAGTGATCTGTGAATAGCATTCAGGAAATTCCATTTATCTGATGAGCTGTTGGCTAACTGAGCAGTGTTTCATATGTCACCAACTAACTAAAGTTCCCCATTGTGTACATGGGTTTCTTTTAACGGCCTTTTGAATGTCGTCTTGCACATTAGGAGACAGTTTATTTAGAAATAAATGGCAGACCCAAGAAGGGAGTCTTCTTCTTCTTTTTGTTTCTTTTTTAACTCATGTTCACTGGCCCTCCTCACAGTAACCCCACAGATCTCTAACTCAGGAGCCTTGTCATAGGACTGCCTGGGGCAATCAGCCATGGCTTCTTTTTTGAACAAGCTTCTTTTAACACGGAAAGCCAGGGATGATTTAACAGAAAGTGTCTCAAGTCGGTGAGCTACAGCCCCCATAGACTCTACCCAAACAAAGCTACTAATGTGTGGTCAGTTTCTTGGCAACTCCGCTCTCGGCTGATAACGCCCCTGCCTGCTATTCTCCGAGGAGCCGGCTTGCTGGAAGTCTGCTCCGAACCTCATCCCCTTGGTGCTCCTGATGCGGGCGACCCTCCGACTGCTCGGCGCCAACCACAACATGCTACCCACCGTGAGAGAGCAGGACGCGGGCTGCTCTACTCAGGACTTATCGTCTATCATACTGATTGACGAAACCAAGAGTGAGCAGAAAAAATAAACACGAACAGAGGCTGCAGTGTATGGGCTAGTCAGCTGGGAGTTTTAGTATTTGGCCTTGGTGATCCTACTCTCATGGCAGGTTATCTTTTCCTTGTGCTATCATTTATCATAACTTTGAGGGCCAGGGAGAGAAACAAACCTACAATTTTTCTGTTGGTTACATTCATTAGACTGCTTTTTTTTTTCCCCCCTTAGCACTCCTTCCTTTGCCCCCCGCCCCCAATAATCCCATCCCCTCAATAGTATTCCCTAAAGAACGGTGAAATTAAATCTAAATACAGTTCTCCCCTTTTACTCCTATTACAGCATAGATCATTGCAAGTAATTAACCTTTGTTATTCCATCAAATCTAGAATGTGAACCTGCATGTTAATTTACTTAAGTCAGGCTGGATAATAAATCTGGTTCCATAGCAGCTAAACTCAATGAAGATCCGGGATGCTACTCAGTTATTTGGATTAACTAACATCTTCTTAAATAATGGCACTTGACTTTTTCAGGCACAAACCATGTTTTGTATTGGCCTTGACAGCCACTATAAAGTACTCCCCCAAGTGTCAGTAACAAAGATGATTTGTATGTGGCTTGCAGTCGTCCAGTGTTCTAATAGCTTTCTCATTCCAACCCAGGAACATGGAACACAAGGCAGCTGGTTAAAGCTGATACAAGCATTTCTTCTCTCAGCAGGCTATTCTTGCATAACCATTTATTTTGCAGAGTTTTAAAGTGCCTGAAGGATTTAATTATGTACATAGACAACCCCTATAAACTCTATTCTAGGGTTTTTATTGACTTTTGTGCTGGGCAGCTCTTAGGCATTTCAATTAAGTGTTTTTATAAGAAAAACTACAATATTGTAAAAAAAAAAAAAAATTCTTTATAGATACTTCCAAATATTTTTCCCCCTCTGATGGAATAAACTCTATTTAATTGATTAAAAAAAAAAAATTCAAGTTAATTCAAAGTTTAGTTTTTCCACTTGGGAAAAGTGAGAGGATCTGAGTCCCACACAGGTTTGAGAAAACGGACCTGCCAATATCAGTGAAAGAACACAGGCAGAGGGAGGGGGACAGGATGACTTTGTTACGTACTCTGAAAAGTCACAAGGCTACCTGTTACTGCGAAGTTTACTTGAAACTCATAAGGGTAAAAACCGAAATGCAAAATTTTACATGTTCCACTTAACAAGTGCACAATAATAAATTCCCGAATTCACTTGGAGCACCCGCCTGACAGGTCTAACCCTCAAAAGTCTCCAGGAGACCCCAAAGCCGCCTTTGTCTGCCTTCTTCAATTGCAGGGCTCAAGTATTTACAAGGCTTCGGCAAACCTGCCTTCATTATGATGTGGGATATTTCAGTCCCAGCAGGTGGCCAACAGGAGACCAGACCTGCCCGTGAAATATGTAATACTTTTTCATATACTTTAACCAGAAATGTGCCCCTCCACAACTCTCCTAACTGTTCTAATTTCCCTTTCTCCTCTTAATCTCCTCAGCAAGCCATGAGCTTGCATTAAAATCTACCTAAAACATTTCACCCACAGGCAATGTAATTCTGAAACAAGCAACCAACATTTCACAGCTCTGGAGTAATAGATTAATTTGAACCTAATGTTGCCGTCGTTTACTGCTCCAAATGTTCTGGTGTAGACATAGCCCCAAGGCATGGTGCTGTGGCATGCACAACTTTGGGAGCCGGAGCTACAGTTGGCTTAACATCTGTGCATCACATTTGCCATGTGCCTCATTATCCTGCACCCCACTGGGCCTACCTGTCCCCCTCAGCTTCTCAGCCACAGGCGATCCAATTTTTTTCCCCTCCAACTAAGAATCTTTGTTCTCCTTCTCACTTACTAAATTTTTGCGAGACCTCTGCACCCAAGCCGTGGGGGATTCGGTCCATGTGAACAGCTCGGGCCCTTTGGATTCCTAATTCTCCATTAGGAAGAGGAAAATCACAGCATTAAGTTTCTGACATGCCACTGCATAAATTGTGCCATTTGCAGGATCTACTAAAGTCTGTGACCAAACACGGGAGCGTGTAATAAAGCATGGCGTTGTTGGTTTTGACTTTAACAAGTTTAGTCGGCTTCAATTATTTGTAAGCAAAAAAAAAAAAAAAAAAAAAAAAAAAAAAAAAAAAAAAAGAAGAAGAAGAAGAAGAAAGTCTAATTCCAGATTTAAGGAGGACCGAAAAAGAAAGAAAAAAGAAACCCAGAAAGAAAAGATTGTCACAACAAAAATTAAGAGCAAAGGTCTTGAGCTATTTAAGAAGTTAGCATTTCAAAACATATTGCCAGGTATAGTTGATCACACACGCACGCCCGCCCAAAAACAAGGCTTTAAAAATATATGTAGTAACCAGGCCAAACAGCTGCTTAAATTTTAATCCTGCTTAAACAATAAAAAAATCTTATGACTCCTTTATTGGTTTTCCATTAGAAGTGTTTGGGACAGCCATTTAACAAGAGACAGAATAAAGATTTGGTCCCGCCAAAATTAATTAAAATATGCAAAACTTAAATAGTAGCTGTTGCTCTTTTTATAAAGCGTAGGTATTATTATCAATAACTGCATCAATAATGAAATATGCAAACAGCAACAAAATAGCGACTCTAGGGTTCGAATGTAGAAAAACCATCATGCTTGCCACAAGACAGAAGCAAAGATTCAAACCAGAGAGAGGAGTTCACCTCAAAAAGACCAAAGCTGTGAATAAAGAAATTTTAAAACATTATCTACATATTGCATTTGACAAGGTGGATTTAGACAGTAATCAATACATAAGAAAGGTGGTTTAATAATCTTCAATTTTTTACTAGAGTGGTAGGAAAATAATTTACTGTGGGTGATAAGAAATTAATTAGTTTTAACTGATCATTCTCATAGGATTAATAATTTAAAATACAAATCAGATTCAAACAATTCCTACAACCCATCACTCAGATTTTTAATCCCTAGAGGAGAACAAAATTGAGGTTTTGGAAGAGAGTTTTTTAAATGCCTTCTCCAAATAGAAATCTGCTTTGCTCTAGAAATTGTATTGGATTTCCACACTTCCCCACGTAATCCTCAAAATCTACACAGTACAAAGCATTGAGTCTTATACATTTCATTATATGCTTGAATTAATTTATCCTATATGGAATTTGTTACCTTTACAATAAAAAAGTCGCTGTTCATTATTGAGAGTGGGCAGATGAAACATGTTTAACTTAAGACATCAATAAGAAGAGAGGGAAAATCATAGAACCCATGTGGCACAGACTTCTCCATCTGGTATGTCCCCACTTGGCTGCCAAGACTTATTGTTTGTTTGTTTGTTTGTTTTTTCTGAAATAAAAGTGAGCATTTCTCCTTGGAATGAATGGGAATTCTTAGATATTGACCCTGAGCCTGATTATAGATAATAAGCAACCATACTATTAAACTATGTTATTTTGCAAAGGTAAGTCATATCATAAAGGTAAGTTTTGAGCCTAATTAACCATGACAAAAAAGAACAATTTATCTGAAAGCATTATCAGAAAACCAAAACAGTTTTTGCTTTGATAAATGATGAAGGCTATTGAACGAGTTATTTTATCCTTTAGAAAAATACATCATAAGCTACATAAATACAAAATCGGGTGATGAAGAGGCTGGCAGTCTCAGGCTGAATGATTGTGTTTGCACATCCATCCTGCAGATGAGGCCGGATTGGAAGAGAAGAGGTTCCATTGACAGGTATGTCCCAGGTCACAGCTGTCACAGGATCACTTTACTAAGAAGCAGCACACAAACCTATAGCTCTTTGACATATGTTAAATCCTATCATATCCCTGTAAAAGTTGAGTAAATAATCCTACCTGTTAACTAAAACAGGGTATATACACTTTTCCTATGTTTACCTCTTCTCCAGTGTGTTTGCTTCTTATTTCTGTTGTCCTTTGCATTGAGCTATCTCATCATTTAAAAGATGCAGGGTCAAGTCTTTGTTGATTAGTGTGCTAGCTGCAAGCCCTATGAAGAATATTAGGAAATACACACCCATTCTCCAGTGAGAGCCTATCATTTAAGAAGATTCCTGTGTAGAAGAAAAGCTCTCTACCTAGTTCTTGTAATCAGGAGTTAACAAATATTTTAATGCAATGTATTTCAAATTTATCCCTTAAAACAATTCTTAAAAATTGTAACAATTTAGACAATAAACACTTATTAAATACTTACTGTGTGCTTAGCCTACAACCCCTAAAATGTGGACTCAAGTGAGATGGATATTCTATAGTACTTTTGCCACTGAGACATATAAAACAATAAATGAAGCCTAACGATATACATCCATACTGAATCTTTGGATGCTAAGACTATAACTACATAAAACATACTTTTATCTAAAATACTTTGAAAAAAGTGGTGAAATTCAACTAAATTGGAACTTGGGTCAACACGGTATCAGCTAGGTGAATTCTGCCAGTTGCTCTTCATAGCTGCTTGATTCCTTCTTCTCTAAAATAGGGATTATTAGAATGATATTTCACAGAATCGTTGTAAAGGTTAAATGAAATAATACATATAAGAGCTTAATATAGTGCCTGATATGCATAAGAACAATGTGTAGCCATTATGTTTTATTATGATGTAGTCAGAATTTTTAACACATTTTAAACCTTATTAACATCATGAGAATCATACTAGAATTATCTGTGAATGTTGCCCCAAACGAATGAATCTGAATCTACAGGGGCAATTATAACAGGTAGCCAGAATTAGGAACCTCTGACGAAGATGTGGAAATCCGGAAGACTGGAGACTTCTAAGTGATTTGCTTTAGCTACTTCATGTGTCCTCCTGCAGCAAAGCCTAGCTCAGTGATTTGCATCTAGTAGACATGCGATTATCTAATCAAGTAGAAATCTGCTAAATCTACCTTTCGGTTTGCGTTGCATACATTCTTCATCTTGGAATTAAGTTTGTACACACGGTGCAACATATTCCAGGGTGCATTTCTGGGCATAGTTCTGGTAATAAATGGCCTTTTGCTTCATGTCTATTTGACATCTCTCCAGTCTTCTCTCCTTTCACTGCTACTAAGGGCTGAACTGTGTGCTTTCAAAATTTACATATTGAGTCTCTAATCCCCAGAAGCTCAGAACGAGACTGTGTTTGGAGAGAGGGACTTTTAAAGTGACTAAGTCAAAACAACGCCATTAGGATGGGCCTTAGTCCAATCTGACTGGCGTCCTCAGAGGAAAAGAAAATTTGGACACCCAGAGAAATACCAGGGGGGAACATGCACAGAGGTAAGGCCATGTGAGTGTACAGGGAGAAGGTGGCCATCCATAAGCCAAGGGCAGAGGCCTCGAAGACACCAAACCTGCTGGCACCTTGATCTTTTACTCCGAGCATTCAGAACTGTGAGAAAATAAATTTCTGTTGTGTATGGCACCCAGCCTGTGGTATTTAGTGATGGTAACCCCAACGAACTAATACAAGTATGCTTACCACCCCATCCGTTGGCTCATCCATATGGAGGGACACGGGCTCCTTCTGTCTCCCAAATGCCCTACCTCCCAACATATTCTCCAATGTATGTTTATATGTCTGAAAGTGCACAAAACTAAGATTTCTTAGGCTAGGGACGATCTAACCTATCCTTGTCTATGTAACTCCTACCATGTACCTGGCATAATGGCTGAATGAATGAGTGAGTGAATGAGTGAATAAATGACCCAACTCCTAAATGGCTACCAAATCAACTGAATGAATAATAAGCACTTATAAAAGATAAAACAGAAACTACCATAACAGAACCACTTCTGATCGGATCAAAATCATCTCTACACCTGACAGGCAGTGTCCCCAGCTGGTACTGCTGATACACAAAGCATATAGATGTAAGTATCCAAAGAAAAGGATGTACATCCCACGGTTCTGTGATCTCTGGACTACCGTGAACAATTCAATCAACAAAACCTCCAAATGCTCTTTGCTTAAGTTCTGCAGAACTTCTGTGGCACTCTGCCCAAGGCAGAGGTATGCCTCCTCTGATTCAGGCCAATGTGCATCCTTGCGACTTTAAGGGCTATAAAAATGTTGCCGAGATTTGAAAACCTGGCCTGATATGGCAACCAGCTTCTAAAACCTTTGATCCCAAAAAATCTGTTTTTAAATAAGGTTGTGTGGTAATAAAATGGGAAAGAGTCTGGATTGCATTGATATGGATTTGTGGAATTGTTGATAAGCAATAACATTTTGGACACAGTGATGTAGAACATAGTTTAAAGCCAGCTAGGACCCTAGGATGCCACCCCAGTATTATAGGCGTTTTATATCACTCATTCATGGCACAAAAAGCCAGAAGGTGGCCCTCAGGAACTATTGGTAATGAAACAACAGGGAATTAAGGTGAACCAACCAATTTAAGTTCCGTTCTCTGCCCTTCTATAATTGAATGGAACGAAGGCTACAGAGCCTGTTTCAGAGTTTATTTTTAAAATACAATAAAATGGTGTGAGCAGACATCTTATTTTTATTGGTACTTACATTCTGCATATGATTAAGCACAAACTTGCAAAGAATTAACCACTCCACCAACCCAATGGATCTGTTATCAAACTCTCAGGAGCCAGGAGTGTTTCGAAGGGAAATGGGGGCGGGTGACCTGAAGCCCACTCCCTTGGGTCAGTGCATGCTGGGAGGGGAAATGAGCTACAGAGCAGACAATTTTCAGCTTCAGTGGTTTTACTTTCTTTACCAGGCCTCACAAAAACACACTGACAAAACAAAGGACACAAAATTAATGACCCATGCATTCTGTCAATTGACTCTTAGTAGCAGTGGCCAGTTCACCTTAATTTTTTTGTGCACATTGAACATGTAGCCCAAGGCATTGGTTAAGGTTCACTTAAGAATTCTTCAAAAGCATCACTTGGTTTTCATTAATTTGTTAACTGTAACTTCTCCTTTCTGCTAAGGAACCCACAGACCAAGTGTAGGCCTTTATACAAAAGGCAAATATTCGACCAACAAGCACTTCTTTTGCCTCCAGAGAAATCATTTCTCACTCATGAATATTAGAGTAAGTTATATCCATCGAATTTTTCTAGAACTTAAACTATATTTAAACCTTCTTAATATTCTCAGAAATCCAAATGTCAACTCTCAGCTATTATAGAGGGATAAATAACACAGTGGCTTATTATTTCCATAAGTATTGATTTTCTAATTATTCCTGTGGTCTTTAACCAGAAATTTGCTGTGAAATCTAATTTGAGCATGCATGAAATATGGTAAACTAAGTGAAAAGCAATAAGAATTCAAAAGGATGTATAAATGGAACTTAGTACTCTTAGATCTGTGCAAAGAGTATACACCACCTTAAGCAGATAGTAACACTTTACATTGAAATTTTCTTTCATTTACTGGCCCACCATGGACACTTTGGTACTAGAGCACATTATTCTCCTTGCTTAAAAGTTACAAAGAAGGTGTATCTCTATGAATATATTTTTTAAATAAAATTTTTAAAAAGGTTAAGTGGTTTTCCAAGAATACGTAAATAAGAAGTACTTAGGCACCAAGGGCAGGGGCTGAGTTTTCTTTATCAAATTTAAAACCAGAATATAGGATGGGACAAGAGTTGCTTTCAAGGCTCACAAGAAGTTACAACACTTCTCTTCATAGGAGAATATATATACATATATATATGTATTTTATATGTATATATATTATATATACATCATATATTATATATTATGTATATATATTATGTATATATATTATGTATATATTATGTATGTATATATATTATATATTATGTATATATATATGAAATCAAGACAGCTAATTGTAAAGGAGTCCACTGTGAAGCCATTTGGTAGTTTTTAGCGGAGGAAATGGATGCCATGAAGCAAATGTACCGTTCCTTTCTATAAGCTTCCCAGAGAGTTATAAAATATGATAGCAATGCTTGGTTGGTACAACTTCACGTTAGTTGCATCTGTCAGCATTTCCATTACAAACCCTTGATTTTCAAGGTTTTATAATTCAGCTGTGAAAAGTTGCTTTAGAAAGAAAGTTGGCAAGTCAGGCTCAGCCAGGGAGTTTATCAAATTGAACAAATCTTTGTTTAGCTATCTCTCAGTTCTGTGAGCCAAGGTCTACTCCCAGTTAGACATGCCAAACTTCCAATGACTTCAATGCCAGAGAGAGGTTTTTTCTCTCTTTAAATTTACTCCACAAGAGCTTCTCTCATTCTTGTTTCAGAAGCCGCCAGGATCCAGCTCATATCCTGTGTAACCCAGTGGGAGAGGAGCCACATCATATGTAACCCTGTAGGACATATGAATTGAGTCTTGGCCAAGTGTCTCCAGCATGAAATGTGGACAGCACTACAGACAGACCTGGAACTTTTGAATATGTGTGTAATTAAAATGTAAGCATATCATACTACTGCTTGCAAAGTGAAATGGTGCTTACTTACTAAAAGTCTTGTTGATTGTGGGAGGGTGTATGTGTTTCAGAATATGAACTTATTGCTACATTGTCTTTGAAGAAACAGATGCGGGGGGTGGGGAAGACAACCCAAATTGTGTATATCATTTCTTGTATACCTGTCGTGGAGTCATGGACACACATTTCTTTTACTGAGATTGTGATGTTGGAAATTCCTATAAACCCACTCCTGGTCAGAAGTGGGTGTAGGGCAGTTTTAATCAAATATCAAATTTTACTATTTATGAACATATAAGAAATTTAGAAAAGGTGAGTCTGGACAAAATGGTAATATAGCTCATTTTTAAAGACTATCTATTAAAATATTTTGTAAAATATTTATTCATGAATGCAACAACTTCCATCTAAAGTTATTTATTTAAATATAGTGGCCTAGATATCTCTGACACATAAGAATATACATCAGACAGAAATAGTTCACAAAATGAATTTTAGTTTGAAAAGGGAGAGAAGTTATACACACGGATAACCGTAATCAATGATCTAAACGCTAGGCATCAGAAGAGAAAAAAACAGAAAAGGTGTTTTGGTAGATCACAAAGTGGAGATTGTTGGGATATTCCCCCGTACATATTAATAGTAACAAATCTGTAATACAGGGGCTCCTGAGTGGCCCAGTAAATTAAGTGTCTGATTTTTTTTTATCTCTACTCAGGTCATGATCTCCCTGTTCATGAGTTGGAGCCCCATGTTGGGCTCTGTGGTGACGGCATGGAACCCGCTTGGGATTCTCTCTCTCTCTCTCTCTCTCTCTCTCTGCCCTTCTCCCACTCGAGTTCTCTCTCTCTCTCTCTCTCTCTCTCAGAGTTTTCTTTCAAAATCAATAAACTTTAAAAAAAAATATGTACTATAATGTTGTAAAATATTTAAATATAGCAACATCCAAATATTTAAATTTTATGTAAAACACATATAACATTTATAATTATATATTTTTACAAATGATTTATATATTTAAACATGACATCCATTGAATTAGTAATACAGTCATGTCTCAAACTAATTTCTTCCTTATTAGAAGTCCACCCGTAGATATATCATCACAACAAATCTGTTAACAAAGTTTAGGTCTATAAATGTACACTGTCAAGGTAGCTGGTCTGCAGCGGCACTAGAAGACAGAAGACACCACATGGCAAATTCAGGTGTCATTAACGGTTTTAGAAAGGCCAGTCCTCATAAAAAGGTTTTTGTAGACAGCAGGATAACAGATGGCTAACACCAGGTATGGTTTGGGTTTGTTCAATGTCTTAATCTATTCTCAAACTTTGGATTTGGCAAAACCAAAACCATATTTTGCCAAGTACTTTCTCCCTTAATTTTTAAGCCCATGTTCATTTTCAGTGAAGTCTAATCCATATGTTTCTTATTTTTTTTACACTTAACTCATCAAATATTTTTCTGTTAGAACTATTTGACATTCAAAAGCCTTGTCTTTCTTAAAACTTGAGGTTTTTAGATTTTTTTTACTAGAGGTTCTTAGCATCTTTCCCTCCTCAAAATAGGAAGTTGCATTCTGCCAAGCATAAGTGAATAAGAACATGAGCACAATATGCTAATCCAATGTCAAAAGGTTTGAATTTAGTTGGAAATTGCAACTTCACGAAAGTGCCCACAATTAAAATATATGTGTGTGTGTGTGTGTGCCTTTGTGAATCTGTCTGCATCTAGACAATGACTGACATAATTTGAATTTAAAATAATGAAATTTACTAAAGCTGACCAATGAGAGGGGCAAGAAATAGCTCTTCAGTGTGTCACAAAAGGAATTCTCACCATGTCCAAGCAACTGTTGTTTCTTTTCTTCTTGGGTTTTTAGATTTCATTTTCTAAAAATTGTTTGGAACACATACCAGGATGAAATGTGTGTTACCTATTTTCATTGTAGGAAGACGTGTATTTATATGTTACATATTTATTAAGAAAATGTTATTGCTAATGGAATGCCTCTCTCTCTCTATATATATATAATATGGTATATCTACATATACAGATATATATCAAATATGTATATTCATATATATCTGTATATATAGATAGATATACCATATTACTCTCTGAACTTACATATTTGCAGGCCATTTTTTCCCAGATAGAAAGAAAAGCTGGGATAATTCTTTTTTTTAATGTTTTTTCTATTTCTGAGAGAGAGAGAGAGAGAGAGAGACAGCGTGAGCAGGGGAGGGTCAGAGAGAGAGAGGGAGACACAGAATCCGAAACAGTCTCCAGGCTCTGAGCTGGCTGTCAGCACAGAGCCGGACATGGGGCTCAAACCCACAAACTGTGAGATCACAACCTGAGCTGAAGTCTGAAGCTTAACCAACTGAGCCACCCAGGCACCCCAGGGATAATTCTTATAATAGCTTAACACAACTTAATGCCAACATAAGAAGTCAACATAAACACATTTACAAAAGGAACTTTAACAAAAAAGTAATCAAACAACTTACCCTAATCACATTATATACTTCTTTGTCCCCAACTATATTTAATACAATTAGGCTTATAGTAGGCACTCATTACATTCTTATTAGACTAAATTTAATTCCAATGGCATAAGTGATAAGTCATATTATAATGATCCAAAGAATAATGATATTGTAATTTCTACAAAATATTTAATAATTTCCTGTCAAAACCATTTGTATAAGTTATTTCTCATAGCTATCACGTGATGACTTTTTTTATCTATATAAATTGAAATGCTCTCTTCTGAGTTCCCACAGCCTTTATGGTATACTTCTGTTATAATAGCACTAACCATATTGTTTTGGGGGTGGGGCGGTGAAAATCTTGAAGTGAACATCTGTAACGAGCCAGAAGATATTGTTGGGAAGCAAGATAAAGGCTGAGATCTAGGAGGTCATTTAGCATAATCCAAATACATTTTCAGGAATGCGTCCTCCATGGACTTGATCCCTAATCCTAGGAACTGACTTTTTAGTTTTTGCTCTAGCCCCACTGTCTGGGATTTTCAAGGTAAAGAATATTCTAAGAGTCTCTCCTACCTGATTCAGCAAATATTAATTTATTCATTAAACAGATGCTAGTGTGAGCACCTACTTGGTTTCAGGCACTCTTCATAACAAAAGTTCTTGCCTACGTGAAGCTTACATTCTAGTGATTTCACCACCTTAACAACCAGTTCTCTCAGGAACAAAATGTTTTTTGTATCTTTTATTTTGATTTTTATATTAAGAAAACAGTGAATAACACTCTCCTGAGCTTTCATGTTAAATAAGTTATGTTGTTTTCAGGAAGTTCTGTTCTCGACAAATGTGATGATACTACTTTCAGTAACACCTCACATGAAGTATGAAAAAGGAAAGAGATACCTATTGGGTATCATAAGGAAAATGAGAAAAAAATGGAAAAATTCCAGAAGACTTCGAATATTTTAGGGCAAGGAAAAAAACTGGAAGTGGACAGAGAAAAACTAATCATGGCACAGGGGGGCAGAATGATAGATCTAAATGTAGTCATGGAGTTCATCTAGTGCAGCAATGGCAAAACCGGACCCCGTGAGTGTATTTCTCTCCTCTCAACGTATGGCCGGCATTGTTGCTAGCAGATCATGGGGCCAGACCAAGTTTCTGAAATATTCCAGAGAATCAGAGATCTACCAACAGAAAGGATACTTGAGAGTTGAAACCTAGTTGACTTCCCTGATAATCCAGTTCTTTCAGATTTAGATAACTTGCCTATAATCACACAGCTACTATCTCCTCACATTACTTACAATGGTTTTCATAATTGACAGAGAAGCAAACAGCATACTTTGGAAAAGAAAGTGCCAAGGACACAATAACACAGTGTCTCACTTAACGAACAAACAAATCTTGTGAACTTAGTAATACTTCTATAAATTAAAATACTATGGTACAATCATTCCTGGTCAGATATATCTCTAAACTGGCAAAAACAAACTTTTCTCTGTGCTTGTATTGCCTCTCCCAGACACTAAGTATAGTCTCCTTTTCAAACAAGGGACAAAGGTAAGGCTACATTATTGACCTAAACACAATGGTGTAGCTCAGAGGAAGTCTCAATGATCATCCTCTTTATTTTTCTGCTTGCTGCTGAGGTATATAAACTAAAAGAAGTGAAATACTTTGATCTCCTTGGAAGCAAGATGCTATTTTAGAAGTTCAGAATAATCTGGTCTTAATTCATCATGGCAGCACAGACTTTATTGGTCAAGTTCATTACAATCATCTAGTGTTTGCATCAAAATCTTGTGCTGTTATGACAACCATTTTCAAGTACTGACTTCTGTATTGTGGCTTAAACATGATAAATCCCCACTTTCAGAAGACATCCAGCTGGTTCGGCCTACTTCATCTGCCAAGATGATGTTCTACAATTTCCACATCTGCTTTAACAACTCTGTCACAGTCTCATTACTGACCTTTTTCTCCATTTTTTAAAGAATTGGGATAATTCTGCTTTCCTGGAGTAGGCCATAAGCATATGCACATGACAGATTTTTATTTACCAGTGGTTTCCATTTATAGATGAGATATTTTTGTATCTTATGTTCAGAATAAGCCCTCTTCTGACTTTCTCAATGATTTGACTTTGTGACAAAATTTAGGTGATCTCAAAAAAAAATCCAAAGATAAGTAACCCAGTTAAAATATTCATTCCCTAGTTTTTCTAGAATTCTGTCAGAAAATTCTTCAAAAATACTTAGCCTCATCTAGTTTCAAATCAAACCAATATAAATAATGGGTAGAATTACTAACCTGCAGGGAATGTCATCCTAAATTTCCTGGCGCTGACTATGTAACCATAAGCATGACTGGTGTATTTACTGGAGGCAGTATATACTGTATAATGTTCCCTGAAAACTCATGTAACTAATGCAATATGATAACCACTAGGGTGCTACTGTGACGTAAAGGATATATTACAATTTTATCCAATTTAAACAAGAAAAAAAAATAGTTGACTTTAATGGTCCTGCCCTCTAAACAAATACATTGCCTGTTCTACTGAACTTAAAATTCAAGGTTATATATAAGTTATCCTGAAATGAAAATAATTCTGTGGCATACACATTCCAGCACCAAGATATGATTTTACTCTTCGATCAATTATTTCTAACAGTCATTTCAAGGATCAAGTGTCATGACGGCCATGCCTTTTACTGAGAGAATATGAGTAAAAAAATAAGCAGATTCAATAGCACAGATTTCAAGTCGGCAGAAGACGGAGTTAGTCTAGGGAGTGACATGTTTCCACAGAAGGAGATGTTGGATGTTGATATCAAAGTGTTTTAAGCTGGATCCTGCAGCCATGCTTAATCATCTGCAGGAGGTTCACAAAAGAAAGTTCTGAACTGTAGGACAGGAAAGATAGAAAATAGCGTCTAGACTCCCTGCTCTTGCCTTCTCATACCCTCATTTCAATGAGTTTACAGATGTGGAAACTGAGGTCAAGAACTGTGACTTGCCAGGGTCTCAGTCCCAGCAGAACTAGCGTAGAGCCATCTCCTAACTTCCAAGGCACCACGATGCTGACTCTCCTGAAGTAAGTCCTAGGGTATCAAGAGCTGGAGCTGAGCAAACAGAGATAGCTTCATGGGAGGCTATGGAGTTGACCACAGTGATAATGGATATAAGAATGACTCATAAGTGATCAAACAATGAGAATTCATTTGATTTTTAAAAATCTTATAGCTGTTGAAAACCAATTCAACTAAAATGATAAAGAAAGAAAAGAGAGAGGGAAGGAAGGAAGGAAGGAGGGAAGGAAGGAGGGAAGGAGGAAGGAAGGAAGGAAGGAAGGAAGGAAGAAAGAAAGAAAGAAAGAAAGAAAGAAAGAAAGAAAGAAAAAAGAAAGAAAGAAAGAAAGAAAGAAAGAAAGAGAGAGAGAGAAAGGAGCAAAGCCAGAGAAATATAATGGTGTAAATGTACCTGGCCTTCACTAAGGCTACAATATACATTATAAACACCAAAGAGTGTCAAGAGCATTTTAAGAAATTGGTCATCCCTTTCCACTTTGTGAGTAATACTTGGGAATGGAATAAAAAAATAATAATGGCCTCTAGGGAATGTTTAAGAATGAGGTAATTTGCATGTTTCTTCCAGAAAACATTAAGTATATCCTTCTGCTCTGCCAGGATAATTTTGAATTTCTGGCATCAAAGCTGAAATTCTTTACCAAAGTTGATCAATCTCCTGTTACCACTCTATATTTATGTTGGTGTAAGAGTTGATTCTACACAGTATTAGACCGGGGCTAGTAAGCTATTTAATCTTCAGGTTTTTATTCAAGGCCTCATTGAAGAAAATCCCTGAACTCTGTATCGACTAATTTTTGCACAATTTTTAGATTCTAATTCTTCTGATTTGAGGGCCGTGGCAACTCAGCCAAGAAGGGTGAAATGATTACTTCTCTGGAGAAAGACCTAGGATAATTAAATTTATTCCCTTCTCCCTTCCCTTTTTCCCTTCTATCACATAATATTTTGGTCTTTTTTCAATCAAGTAATTTTTCAATCAAGTAAAACCAGTGAGCTGTGGAGAAGCCGCCTGAATTGTGTACATAATTGCCTCTACTTTCTTTAGAGATATAACCTGTATATTGTATTTTTCTTTGAAAGTCTAATTGTCTTTATTAAACAATTCATGAATTAGACCGCATCTCATCTAGCAATCATAGGGGTGCTCCCTATCTATTGTATTTTGATACACACTTGCCTTTGGATCTTATTTCACAAGAAGGCAACTACGAGGTGCAAGCCGTGGCGACGCATTAAAAGAAAAAGTAGATTTCAGAAAACTCATGACAAATACATCATAGAAAGATCTTAAAAACCAGAGTGTAGAGCTGGAAGTGGCTTTAGGGTTGAATATAACCACACTTTTTTTCAGTGTTGAAATTGAAGCCCAGGGAAATGGGGCAACCTGCCCAAGTCATTGGTTATTTTTAATTGTTCATTAAAAAAAAGATAACTCTGAGGGCATGGTGGCCAAGTAGGGAGCGAAGCAGATGAGCACGTGGTGGGACAGTGGTTCAAAGCCCAGGCGTGCACCCAAACTCAGGATTTCTACCAGAAAAGATAAGTCCGTTGGGCTCTCCTTTACAGTCCTCCCAAATTCTATTGAGTCATTTGCCATTTAAAACGGTGGATTAACATTACCTGCTGCAAAGCCTTCCTGGCTGTCTTCTCTGAACTTTGTGCTTCTGAGTTTGCTGTTGCTCTGGATATTTTTGTTTGTTTCTTTCTTTAAATGTTTGTTTTGTTATTGTTCTTTTGATTAGGGTGTGCTAGCTTACCTTTTACATGATGCTTACCTCCCGAATTATGTCTAGCAACTCTGAGAACACCCATACCTGTAAATGTGGAATGATCAATATGACGGTGCCATTCAAAGCCACCAAAGCACAATTTTGTCACAAAGCATTTAAGTGCCTCCGCTGCCCTAAATAATTCTAAAACTCACTGAAGTCTAGTAATATCAACTATTACCAACCTTCGATTAAAAGTACCTTCACCCTGCATTTGTATGTTTAATCTCATTGAACACCTAAATAACCCCAATGCAATGGCTTTTTTAGCACTCCTATTTTACAGATAAGACTGAGGCCACACACTTTGATAATTCGGGATCCCAAATCTCAGGCTGTCTCTACTCTCCGGTGGGTACAGAAAGCTCTTCAAGTTGAAGTACTGAGTCTGCTATGGCCAACACTATCCTTTATCAAGGTCTTCCTAACAGGCTGTATCATATTTAACAGGCAGGACTATGTGGTCAAGGGAGCCAAGACAGAAGCCAAGACAAGAGGGAAAAGTGTCCTACATTTTTTAATTTTGTTTTCTTAACTCCTGTCTGCTTTCTCTGGGAGAAACAATTCAGGCTTTCCTAATAGCTACTACTTTTCAACCCTCCATCGGTCAGTTTCTTTTTGCCACATGTTTTAAGGTAGTGACTCAAATCTTACGTTACCCAACATAACTAGCTTCAAGAGCAGTCCTGTGAACATCATTTAGTGCTATGTTTAGGTTTTTCGGCTCTATTGTGATCATGGGTGTGTGTGTGTGTGTGTGTGTGTGTGTGTGTGTGTGTGTGTTTCCCTTTCTCTCAAAATATCTTCTACTTTTCAAAGAAGGGCCTACTTGAGTCCAAGGTATATGGACTAAAAGTATTCAACAAGGAATGTGTTCACTAATGACAGGGCAGTGTGTTGGGCACAGCCTCTGGAGCCTGATTGCGTGGGTTCAAATCTCAGCGTCACAGCTCACTCCTTGTATGACCTTGGTGAAGTTATTTAATCTCTTTGTGCCTCAGTGTTCTCCCCTGTCAAGTGGGTTCTTATGAGAATTTAATGAGTTAATACATATAAAGTGCTTGGAATAGTGACAGATCCAAATAACTATTTATATGCTACCTATTATGACTAAAATCAAGTATAAAATGGAGGAAATGTTCACTAATCTCTAATTTTAATCTTTTATTAGTTGGTATTAATAGGTTTGTGTCCCTTTATTTTTAGATACATTAGATTCCCTGACACTGGGTCCACTAAATGTTTCATCTATGTTGGTTCCTCAACTGGCTAGGCTTATTCATCCCATTCTGAAACTTGCTTTTAAAAAGAATACATCCAGTGACGGAGTTCTAAAGAATGCACATTGAAACTAACAAATAAAACTCATCTGTTGTGATATGTTCATTTTCATTAAAAAGACATCAGCCTGTCTGTGCTTCCACTAGAAATAGAACTTAATCTCTGACAGGCGTTTCTCATTTTCCAGTTATTCTCTAGGGAGTATACGTTGGCATGCTGGCAATGATTTTTTTTTGGCTCTGCACTGTGGTTGCAAATGGTGTCATTGTTCTTGGTTAAATCTGTGAAAAGTAAGCCTACCCCTTTCATTTTTTTGGCTTCACGCTAAAGTAGCCTTCATGGCAAAGAACTATATGAGTTTATCAGTCTCTATTCTCTGCCCATATTCCAACATGATCAAAGTCTGCTAAAATAGCTGTGCACTGAGTTCTGTTTCTCCCCCTTTTCAGTTTCTGCACTTGTGAAGAATGATAATATATGTTAAAACAAATTCTAGATTTTTCTATTTGTTGGTCAATACGGGGTAACTGAGAGAATCAAGGTAAGATAAAAACGTATTCTTAAATTTCCCTGAAGGCAGAGGAAACAGGTTTAATTATCACTTGTTAATGAATATTGTTACTGAATATTTTAAACCACTTCGTCTGTACTTAGGACAGATGTTTAACAAATCATTAATGAAAAGATGGCACTTAATTGTATGTCAGAATTCGGTGCATAGATAGGAGATTAGTGCTAACGACTCCCAATATGTGAAAAAGGAATAATGATAACATTCCATGATCATGATCATAGAGGACTTTTTCCCCACGTAGGGTTCATTCCCTTTGGGATCCTAGTTGCATAATAAAGTTTCCTTTCAAGTCATTCTTTACAAACAGTGTGAACATTAATAGCTCCTGACCAAAACATTAGCTCCTAAATAAAAGTTAAATGAATATAACTTTACCTTATTGTAACAATGTGGTACCTTAGAGGACAGATTTGTAAAATTTTATTAACTAAATTCTTAAAATTTAGATCTATATTATTTTTCTTTCCCTCTTGTGCAATGACAGATTTTACAGGCATGGAGCACTGTGATTCTTGAGTAATTGTGCACCATGTCAAATTATTGATGTAAGATATTCAAAGTTCTGTGTCGATCAGCCACGGCCAGCTGCCTCCTAAACGCATGTTACAGGTTAAGAAACTTAAAAAAGAGGATGTATCTGTGATTCTAACCACTTACTGGACAGTACCCACCCTCCTGGTTTTATCTTTACAAGAAAAGCAGCGCAGAAGGACACATTCACTTCCTAAATACGAGCTCAACACTCATCTTTGACTGTAAACAGACAGTCTTAAAAGAATCAATTACCTCTGATTTTGCAGGAAAAAGGAAACAAACATACTGGACTGAGTCTTTTGCCAGTTGTTATTTGCTCATCAAATATTTATGGAATGTCTGTCTCTTGCCAGGCCCTGATCTGGGTGCTTGGGTAAGTCAATGAACAGATCAGAGGAAAAACAGGCTGCTCTCTAGGAGTTTTGTTCATAACTACTAATAGCAACTGTCTAAAATTTAAAAATAAGAAGTCTTTGCCACTCCTGGCCAAAGAATGCTACTGACCAAAGGCATTTTAGTAACAACAATACACCTTTATTTCATAGTATACTGGCTCATATCTAGCTATTTGATTGTCACAACAAGAGAATAGGCCTTTAGGACTAAAGTGCCCTTTTTGACCAAACTCCTACTCAAATGCTTCCTCCAGGAAGCCCTCTTTGATGCACCGGGTAAAGAGTTACACAAGTTGTTTCTCAGATACAAAGGAAAACAACTTTCCCATCCCATATCAATTCCTATATTTATTTATTTTTTAAAAAATGTTTTATTTATTTTTGAGACAGAGACAGAGCATGAGCAAGGGAGGGGCAGAGAAAGAGGGAGACACAGAATCCGAAGCAAGCTCCAGGCTCTAAGCTGTCAGCACAGAGCTAATGTGGGGCTTGAACTCACAAACTGTGAGATCAGGACACTTAACCAACTGAGCCACCCAGGTGCCCCTCAATTCCTGTATTTAATCTCCTAATTTCTCAGCTCTGCTTGCCCTGAGCTAGAGCCATGTGACTGAGTTTGACAAATGGGATATAAACTGAGACGATGATGACTTCAGTCTGAACACTTTAGAGTCAGTGTGATTCCTACCTTTCTCTTCCTGTCCCAGGAAGAATTTAGAAACCTTGTGCTGCAAAGGAAACATCACAAGGAAACCAAAATCCTCAAGCCCATTTATGGAACAGCTCCCTTCTCGCCCACCAACTAGTACAAAACACAGATTGAGCAAGACTGTTCAATTGCTGTGTTAAGCCATGAGATTAAGGTATTTATCTGTTGAGGGAAATGACATTAATTACTGTGACTAATACAGTGACAAAAAAAAATGAATTCATTTTATTTTTGCCCCAAAGAGGCACATCTTGTATATGGGAGACAAGTAGTGATGTTAAGTATGCGTCAGGTTGCTGTCACCTCTACCTGGACTGGGGGCAGAATTGAAGACAATCACTCCTTCTCTCCGTTACAGCTGCCTCTTCCCCTAATACTTCCTCCTGTCTTTTCTCCTGACCCAAACCAAGAAAACTCATAAATTTCCCTGAAACAATGAGCTGGATTTTACATTAGCTATTTGTTACTTTTTCTTGAGACAAAAGGTATTTAAGTCCTGCCACGGAAAATGGACAGAGCGGGAGCTCCAACATGTAAGTCTTTCTCTAGACAACATATACAGAACACTTTCCCCCCTCACATACATGTGTGCGTGCACGCAAACACATGGTCTGTTTTTCAATTTTCTTTTGCTCATGAATAGGATGGTTGAAAGAAAGGAGTCATGTTAATTCTAGATCCCAATCAATTTCACCACTGAAATATTAAATAAAATTCTGAGTTTGCTGTCTAAATAGAAGTTAGACTAACAAAGATTAATAAAGATTGCTTATAAGAGTGAAAAACAAGGACCCACTTGCTTACATAATAATGTCTTCCCCTGTTTTAGCATGAAGGAGTTGGAGAAAAGGGGGATATGGGTACAAATCCTACACTCCCAGTGAAAGCTTATTATTAAGTCAAATAATTTTGATTTCTTTTTAATATGTCAAATTTCACATGTTAGTGGAAAGATAACAAATGGAAATTGTTTTTTATTTCATGGGGAGAAAACAACTATTCCCCAGAAAAGTAAAGTAAATGCAGAGACAGGAAAATGACCTGTGGTATTAATTAATAGATTGAATGGGAGTGTGATCCCTCTGACACAGGGTAGATTCAGATGTTAGGTATCCTGGGTCCAGGATTAACAGCTTTGAAATTAAAATGTGAAATCTAAGTAGACTATGCCAAGGGCTATGATGTGCCTAATTTCCAAATCTCTGGGTAAAATATGAATATAACATGCAACGTGGGAAAATAAACACCACATGTCCTTTTCTCTCCCATAAACTGGTGCCATTGCTTTTTTTTTTTTTTTTTTTTTTTTTTGCCTTGGCCCCTGGGAAGCTCAGAAAGTCTGTAGTTTCTTATACCTCTCTTCAACATTAAATATATTGCTTTCTCCCATCTTCTTTACTTCTCAGTATTTATCTTATGCTGATTGTCTTTGTTATTGCTGTTTCCCTCTTTGTACCTGTGTTTTTGTTGAAAGCTGCCTCCAATGCTTTCCGGAAACAATGAGGCTATAAATTAAAAAAATTCAATAACTAAAAAACAGCAAGGTATCAGGTACAAAGAGGATTACATTTCTGAGACTAGCTAGTGATCTGGAACCACAGAATGTTTGAAGGGAAGGGGTCTTCGAATCTATTTAATCCAAAACCCTTGTTTCGAAAGCAGACTCAGAGATGTTGAGTAACTTACCTAAGGCACACAGATAATGAGGGGCCATGTCTCCTGCACTCTCATCCCTACTCACTGTGAGATGTATCTTTGCTTCAAACCCAATATCCGATATTGGCTTCCCGTATTTATTTTACACAAACAGTGTAAGCGCGGAACAGTGAGTCTTTGAACCTAATGTGCTGTACAGACCCTTTCTCATCCTGCCAACTGCCGGCGTCCTTTCTACACACCGCTGTCCAGGCGGCTGCCAAGGAAAGGAGACTGTTCCCATGGACTCGTGCCAGGAGCCTGGCTGGGGACTGTGCTCAGGGCTAACCGTTGCTTTGAGTAGTTACATTAGTCAAGAGCTAGAATTGTCAGCATCTCTACCAAGGAGGATCTACTTCAGCAGCAGCAAAACAAAAAAGTTAGAAAACGCTTGGTCGCCAATATTCTTGATAAATAAATCACCCCCGATTTGAAGGGAAGATTTTATTAACCTTATCTGGGGCTATGATATATGGTAAATAATGGCATCCTTGAGCTGTTCATTCTAAATCACCGCACCTCCGGTAGGATAATTGCTAGGGCTGATCCTGGCCACACAGGTCATGTTGTGGCTAATATATAGGATCCTCTTCGCCGGGCTCTGCACTGATAAGATACAGCAGGCAGGCCTGATGGAATCCAGGCAGACGGCCGTACACACCATGTGTGCAGACCGAGATGGGCTCCAAAGAAACTCTGTTATTTGAAAATCTATGTATCCAGAGTATACTTGCCTAACGGCACAAATATGCAACAAATATCTGGTAAAGTACACTTAAGAAGCTCTAAAATATTATGAATCCTAATATTAATATTGCTAACTTCTAACGGTCCAGTTTTCAAAATGGTGAGTGAGGGTTTGGAAATTGACACAGCAGTTATCACTGGAAGATTCAGGTTGACAAGCCTTGTCTTCAGATCCTTCTGAGGTAAGAGACCTGGAGTGAGGGGATGTGTGATGTCAGAGAGCTGGGAGCCCAAAGGCCCTTGGCCAGCCCTGGGTGCAATGAAACACCAGTAGGAGAATAAAATGGTAAGTGAATGCATACCAGGTCAAATATTTTAGTAAAGGTCTAATGGGAGAGGAGGGGTTCAACCCCCATCCTTGACTACATTTTCCCAAGCAAGTCAGGTAAAATATCAGATTCTAACTCTCTGCAATTCTTTCCCTTTCCTAGGTCCAATGGTACTGCAGTAGTCAGGGGCTAAGAAGTCAGTAGCACTGAGCTGTAAAGCCATTCTTCACTTAGGGGACATGGTGACATTAATGGATTTGGGGATGTGGGGGTCTTCCCACATTACTGCCTCTTGAAATCTCCTTGATGTCTGCAGACGTCTCTGATCTGTATGCCACACAGAACAGACAGTAAACATAGAGTGCGCTAGTTATCAGGTAACATGGCTGCAGGTATGACACTGAGGAGGGCTTCCACTTTGGTAATTTCTTACTCTAATTATCTTACACTTCAATCAACATAAAGGAAAGAAATTGACTCAACAAAGGAAACTAACTTTAGTTAGAGACAAATTCACAGCCAGACAGCACCGTAAATCTCGTAACCAATGAGATACTGGGAAATAAATCTTCTGTGTTGTCCACAAATGTATCTGCTACTAAAGTTATGTGTGGGTATGCTTACTTCCCTTCAACAGGATCTGGGAGATGTTCTCATTGTTAGTCATGGTCCTAAGTTACCTACTACGGTTGTTAATTTCAGGCTTTTGAAAATTGTCTACCCATTAAACATGCAGGGTAAAGTAAACAAACTATTTGCTATTTACCTCTAAATATTTAAGGGGTTTTCATAACTACCTATGAAGCATGCCTAAGTGAAGGCAGTATGGCATTCATTGCCAGGCTCACTTACAAGCCAAGGGAAACAATGGAAACAGTGTTTCACTGAACATGGGAAGCCAACATGCAGGTCAGAGATGACAGTTCCTAAGCTCTCCTCCCATTGTTTCACTCAAAAAAAACAACCTGAATTTCTGGTCTCATGCTATGTTTGGTCTTTTCATACAGGCAACTTGAGGAAATACTAGTAGAGAAAAATATACTATAAAAGATTATACTTCCAAAGACTAAAGTAGTTGCTTTAATATACAGGGTGTAGGGGCAAGCAGTTGTCTGCCAATATCAAGTCTTTTTGATCTTACTAATAATAAATCAAATTTCATTCAGTGTATTATAGGGAGATAAAGAAGAGAGAGGGAGTGGGGAGGGAGGGAGGGAGAGAGAGAGAGAGAGAGAGAGAGGGAGAGAAAGGCAGGAAAAGAGAAGGAAGAGGGAAGGAAAGGTAGAACTACATTTCCCAGCTTGCTTTGCAGTTGGGCTGGTTCTGGTCAATTAGACAGAAGCAATTATCCCTGCGTGGGGGCTTCCTGAAAAGCCCTTCAGAGGGAGCTAACTTCCTGGCTTGCACCATTCTTTCGTGTTTTTGACCGTTTTTCTTGCTTAGAATATGCACAGGATGGCTGGCACTTTGCAACCATCTTGAGAACATGAAGATGGAGGTCATACCTAATAATAGTAGAGCAAGAAGCTAGAAGCATCCAGGGTTCCTGATGACATCATACAGCTACAGTGCCAGTAGTTGGTTTCCAGCCATCATACTTCTTTTAAATTTTAAGCCACTGTTTTCGGAAATTTCTGTTACTCATTCAGATGAAACAGGGAAGTTGAAAAAATATTGGCTTGAAACTTGTTTTGTAGTCCTTGCCTTTCCATGAACCCTGGGGCCTTTGAAAAGCTCTCTTTCCATCCCATGACCTCAGTTCTCTTCTCTATAAACTATGTCAGTTGGGCTGGATGATCTTAAGAAAACTTTCACTTCACTATAGTTGTGATTTTTAACTACTTTTCCAATATCATTCTTAAGTGCCAATGTATAAAAAACACAAAACCAAAAAACTTGATATTAGGTAGGAATTTCAAAACAAAAGAAAAATGAGGACAAGTAGTTATAAACCTTAGAATCCACAAACCAGCAGATGACCTTTTAAACAAGTTTTAATTAAAGTAAGCTAGAGGTACCCAGGTGACTCAGTCAGTTAAGCATCCAACTCTTGATTTCAGCTTGGGTCACGATCTCATGGTTTGTGAGATCAAACCCGTCTTCAAGCTCTGCACTGACAGTGCAGGAGCTGTTTGGGATTCTCTGTCTCTCCCAATCTCTCTGCCCCTCCCCTGCTTGTACGCATGTGTGCGTGCACTATCTCTTTCTCAAAATAAATAAATAAGCTTAAAAAAGTGCCCATGTTTGGATAAATGTCATCACTAACTGAAAATGTTTTAGCCTAACTCTCAGAGAATATGATAGGACTGGTAAATAGAGGCAGGAAAAAGCTGTCCTTGCTCGCTTCTAGTTCCACTTAGGAAAGAGATCTATGGGATGGAGGATGGATAATAGGGAAGAGATTGACCCAAGTTGTGTCTGTGACTCATGCAATGGACCGTTGGCCTATTCCACATTGCCCTGGGTCACAATTGAATTCAAGGGGGTTGGAGTTGCACTGCACTTGGCTGGAAAGAAACCTCCCTTTTCTGTTCTCCCTGTTCCTGCTTGAGTGACAGAAGCTGACAGAAGAAGAGATCTACAGCATAGATCATCTTTGCAGAGCCCAGCAGTTCTGCAAGGGTACACAAATCACAAATCAATCTGTAGTTATTAGCGACCTACTGTATACATCCATTTTGCCAGGAGCTGGAGAAACTATAGAAGCACAAGCAACCTCAACCCTCATGTTCTAGGGATGCAGGAAAAGGTGGGAATGGGGGAAGACTCCTATAATTTCATCTTACTCTCCTAAGTGAAGAATTTATTACCAATCCATATAAACCAGAGGTCACTTACTGCATTCTGGAAGATTTTCTCTAATGGCCTGCAAATAAGTACCCCCAAAATCTCATAAAAATTTTCATAATCTTCCCCCTAGCCGAAAAAGTAATACTGAGAAATTAAATATTATATATTTAACCCTGCCCCCATGACACAATCAGTTTAGTGTGTTATTCTCAAAAACAAAAATTATATTTGTTGTTAGGTCTATACAAAGTTTTATGTTCCTGTCTGGCACTTAATATCCAAGCAGTCTTTCCATACCTGCAGTGCCCTTTACCACACTGAAACTAAATCATCTGGGATGGAAAATCTTTGATATGCCTTTCATACCAGCCTTGTGAAAAAAGATAATATGTCTAAGTTTATGGCGACAAACAGTGTCATTATCTCCCTTCTTCTAATATTTAACCAATCTCAACACTCAGGGGGAAAATGTTATCTGAAATCCAACCACTTCATATGCATTCACTTGATCTTCTTTTGACGATTCAACTAGCTTTTCTCACAAGTATCTCAAATACTTGTTTGGAAAGCTTTGCTCAAGTGGGTGTGCAAACAGGAGGAGACCTGTTCTTTAGCAATCCCTCCTCATACGCCTCCAACAGCACTATCTTCTTGTACTTTAGTTAATGAAAAGATAAATATGATCTGTGCTATGCCCAGCTGTGTTTTTCTTGCCCAGAGGAATTCACAAAAGGAAAATTTTAAATCATACATTTATCAGTGAACAAGCTTGCTAAAGCAAATAGATTTCAGTCTCCTGAGTTTGCTTCAATAAAAGATTAAACGCTAATAGTGCAACTTACCACACTCAACAGATTTATGAATAATCAAAGTTTGGAAGAAGGCCAGGCGGTTTAAGAACATTACCTACCCAACAGATGCCAATAGCATGTAGACATCTTCCCTGTAGCTAAGCAGCCGTATTTCCTATCACACGATTCAATATTGACTGAATAATTGGCCTTTACAAAACATTTATTAAAACGCACCATTTACCACACACCCAATGCTTGTTTAAGAATTTCAAGCAGGGAGGGGGATGGGAGAGACACTCAAGTTCTTTCTAATTCCTAAGCAGATTTAATTAGTAAACAGCGGCAAGTCAGGTCTGGAATTCGGAGACCGAGGGGCTGAATTGTCAAGGAGTTCTTTAAGGAATAAAGGCAATAATCACCTTATCATATCCAGTTTTTGAATAATACTTCGCCTCTGTGAGTGATGTGACTCGCAATGCACATACAACCCACCTTTCATGTGTTTACTTTTGTGTTCTAATGTGATTCCTCCGTGGTCAGGCTTCCATTATGTTACTCCTCTCCTTTTCTATATTGATACATTCCGGCATGGAAAGTTCGTTGAATGCTCTATCTACCCAGGGTAGGATGCTAAGTTAATGATTAAATGCAGGCTGGAATCACGGGATCAAGTTTCTCTTTGAAAAAGATTGCTTAATTCTCTATTCTGTAGCTTTATATCCATCTTTAAGAAATCTATGTATGTGCCAATTGATTCATTGTGATAGAAGTCACCTGTCAAAAAAAAACCTCTTTGCAAACAAATTATGAATACTATAAGGACAAAATGCACTATTTAGAATGCACTGAACCTAGTTATAATGAATTCAAAACACACTCATGGTGTGACTGGAAAATGAAAATGATCGCCATGTTTTCCAGGTTTGCTGTGACAGAAAACTGAGTTCCAGTTAATCTCCTGCCAAATTAGAACATGTTTCCTAATTTTTTGGCATTCTGTGCCATAAAGATCCTACTCATGCTCTCTGTAACAGGAATTCTTAAGCTACCCTCACCTAATGCCAGGAAAATGAAGGTCTCATTTGCCCTTGGCATCAAGTATATCTTGAGTAGGTTTTTTACTTATTTGCTATTTCTCTGACACCTAACACTAATTATTCGAGTTGTTTTTAGTTATAAAAAAACTGGTTTCTTCAGTTTTATCTGGACTTTAATTTTCTTTTAATGTTCATTTATTTTTGAGACAGAAAGACAGAGATAGAGACAGAGCGTGAGTGTTAGAGGGGCAGAGAGCGAGAGAGACACAGAATTCGAAGCAGTTTCCAGGCTCTGAACTGTCAGCACAGAGCCCAACCCAGGGCTCAAACTCAGGAGCTGTAAGATCGTGACCTGAGCTGAAGTTAGACACTTAACCAACTGAGCCACCCAGGCACCCCCAGTTTTACCTGGACTTTAAAAAGAGAATAGGTTTTCATTATGACACAGAATGCTGTTAAGTGGATTTGGAAATATTTTTGTCTAAATTTTGTCTTCATTTATTTATATATAAATATACAATAAACATATGAATATGTATTATGTATTATATACAGTATATATACATTTAAATATAATATTATATATATTTTTTTAATTCACACTCACTTGGCCCAAAGCAAAGGTGTTACGTCCATTTACCTAATAGTCATTTAAAAAGGAATCATTTTGCTGTGCACATTCAAGCACACCCAATAAAAATGGATAATATAAAGTGCTTGCAAACTCACTGGCCCTCTATCAGAAAGGGACAATGCTATAGCCTCATGTCTGATAATAGAATCTGGATAATAAATTGTAACACTTTGCAGACGAACTATATCAAATGTGTGGCAGCTAGCTAGCTTGCTAAGTCAAGTTTGTAAAAACTGCAATGGACAGAGAACTGAAGTAGACATTCAAATGAGAGAAAACCAGATTTTTAGTACATGAACAAACTGTTCACCTGCACAGACTATTGAAGCACATCACAAAGAAATTTCAGGGTTCTATGTTTTATCTATACATATATTCAATTAATATGATTTGTATATCTAACTACAATTTTTAAATTTATATATTAAAATATATGTTTAAATATTAAACTCAGTACAAGTAAGTATACTCATATGCTAGAGTATACTAAAATTGAAAAATTTTAGAACTCTTTTGGAAAGCAAGAAAACACATTTAATAACATGTGTAAAAGTGTTCATGTGCTTACAGTCTTTCTTTTATTGTTAGAAATTTTCCTTCAATACATATCAACAAGGAAAAGTTGTATTTGTTAATTTGTTATGTGGTTTTACATTTGGTTTACTTGATATTACATTCCATGGCATAAAATTATCAATCATAGAAAGTAACTAATAACAGAGGGAAAAGCAAATTATTGTACATTGATAGACTATTATTAACCATTATAATAGCAATTATGAAGCAAATACAGGAACACAGGCTCACATTTATGGTAAAATATTAAGTGAGAAAAAGTTGAGACTGTAAGAAAGTTAATTAGGCAGAGCCAAGCAAAACTCGATAGAGCAAAATTGTTTTCAATTTTTAAATTTTTTGGCAATACTATTTTCATGTTTTAAAAGTGATGACAAGTGGGGCGCCTGGGTGGCTTAGTCGGTTAAGCGTCCGACTTTCGCTTAGGTCATGATCTCGCGGTTCGTGGGTTCGAGCCCCGCGTCGGGCTCTGTGCTGACTGCCAGCTCAGAGCCTGGAGCCTATTTCAGAGTCTGTATCTCCCTCTCTCTCTGACCCTCCCCTGCTCACGCTGTCTCTCTCTCTCTCTCTCCTAGAAATAAATAAAAATATTTAAAAAAAATAAATAAAAGTGATGACAAGAAGTTGAGTCCTTCTTGGCCACATTCAAGTGTGAGGCATAATCGTCCCTGACTCAAGAACCCTGTCTGTGTAGACGGTGGTAGGGACTAGTCTCATTTCTCCAATAGGGGTCAATCCCACAGGTCGGCCATCCTCAGGGCTCCCGGTTTCAATCTGCTTCTGGAGCATGCATTACACTCATGTCCAAGTCTGGAAATGACTCCCACCCTCACTGAGAGCCACTCCCTCCACATCAAAGGACTGTCCCTGGCACAGCACATGAAGCGTGTGCAGCCCCAGCTCTGAGGGCAGCCACATCTTCACACTGTGAAGCTAAATTGTCCTCTTTAAGGGGACACGGCCTCATCACTAGGCACCCTTTTGTTAAACCCTAAACATCCCAGTGTCAAAGCAGTTGAATAATCACTAACTTATCAAGCCCTACAATTGCTTATTGAGAAGTCAGGGAGGGAAAGACAGTTTTAACACTCCCAAGTTAGAACAACAACAACCAAAAAGGACTTTCCAAGTTTATAATTTTTTAATGCCCGTGTTTTAAAACCAGATATTTATTGCTCTTTTAAAATGTCTCAGGGTAACATTTTTAGCTCTGCAACAGCGCTGCTAACATTCCAAGACCGGCTATCGTGCAACTGCCCATAAAAAAATTAACACTACCAAGGCCATTTTTTCTGGGCTGAAGCTCATGCCAATGAAAACTACCCTATAGGCATAAACTTGATATTTCTGTTCACCGCACATTAACCCAGAGTTCCTCAGGGTGTGACGCCCAGGTGACTTCTGTGATGCAGATTTCTAAAAATCTGGCTGGAAACCTGCATGATTGAACACCCCACTCGCGGCAGGCTGCAACCATTGATCTTCTCTGATTTTACCCAATCTGCACTTAGTCTTGGAAGATTAACCCATTGGCAGTTCGAATTCACATTGCTAAACACAAAGTGAGTCACCCCCCTGAGGCTTGTGAAAATGCCTTAGTCCCCAAAGTAGGACCCCGGGACTGCTGGAAGTCTGACATGATTCATGACAGGCAAAGACAAGAAGAGGCTGAGGTAGGAGCTGCGGGTGAGACCTATACTCTGGAAGGAACAGAACCACAGACTCCTAGAGCTAAAAAGAAAACCTTAGTGACCACCTAACATAGCCCTTTCCGTGCAGCACACGACTAGTTAGTGACAGGAACTCAGTCTAGCTCTCTTTCCACGGTCCCCAAATATTTTGAGGCAAGAGAAATAGAGGGGGAAGGAATCTGGCTATAAAGAAATTATCATTATATATTATAAAAGAAACAGAACACTAAGTGAAGACAAAATAGTCTATATCATCCCTAGTTATATCACCTATAATCCCTAAAACATTCTTTTTTTAAAAAATATTTTTATTTATTTCTAGGGGAGAGAGAGAAAGAGACAGCATGAACAGGGGAGGGTCAGAGAGAGAGGGAGACACAGACTCTGAAACACGCTCCAGGCTCTGAGCTGGCAGTCAGCACAGAGCCCGACGCGGGGCTCAAACCCACGGACCGCGAGATCATGACCCAAGCGAAAGTCGGACGCTTAACCGACTAAGCCACCCAGGCGCCCCTAATCCCTAAAACATTCTAATAAGGTCTTACTATAATTTTAAAATTATCTCCGGACCCTGAGGAGACCATCACAGAAGTTGGAGGTGGATGGTGACTTCACAGTGAAAGTGTCAAGAAAAGGGAAAGAAAATTATTCACACACCTAGCTGCTCACCACCCCACCCCACCCCACCATGACCTTCGAAAGTCTGTGGCCGCGTATTTACTTCAACATACAGTTTTGAGCAACTTCTCTTTGTCTGGCAGTGTAATTCCCCACACCCCATCCCTCACACTTTTCCAATCGAGGGAAAAGGGTCACAGGGTGGTCAGCTCGCCCTTCCTCACATCTGGCAAGGGTAGAAAGGAGGGGAGGCGGAGAGGGCTGGGGGGAAAGCAGGAGCCGGGGGCAGAGGGGAGAAGACTGGACAAAGAGAGACATCTCACCCCATTAGCTTCTGCTTGAAGCGTCTAGCCTGAGACAGAGGGATATGAAAAAGGGGTAGTCAATGGGAGAAGAGAAAAATTGCTTCCAAATAGTTGTTATGCTTCTGCTGCCCACATGGTGTTTTTAGGTGAAACCTAGGTATTTATAAAAACACATTTTCCACATCGTCCCTTTGCCACAAATAAGGCATCTTTACAATTCAGAACATCTGTCAAAAAGAAAAGGTCAACGAAATACAGTTGATGATGTTGTACCTCTGCCCCCACGAGCACATTCGACATCACAGAGAGAGATTCGCAAGGGAACGTTTCCAAATGTAAAGCCATATATATAGTAGGGTCACTTGACCAAATTACCTTTGTGTCCGGCTCTGAAGTGCTCATCGAAGAGAGTGAAAATCATCATGCTTCTACTTAGAAATAAGCAAACTACATAAACGAAACGTAACCAGGAAGAGAAAATGAATACAGCCTCCACCATTAATACTAAAACTAGTCAATAATTATCTAGGCGTTATCAGTTATGTTTTCGGTGCATCCTGGTTGGCCTCTAAGTAAAGAAAAGGAGCTCATAGGCACAGCTTGCGAATGCTGCGGGTTCTCTATAGGACTGTTATCTCAGGCGGCATGTGTGAAGAGTAAGGTAGACACACAGCGTGCAATCTGCGTGTTTACCGTTTCAACATTCTACCCACTTCTGGAGAATCATTGCTCATCCTAATCATTCAAAAGGCCCACAGGGCAGCAGGAAGTTCCTATTTACTGGCAAGTTAGTCCTTGGAAACCCTGGGAAGAAGATGGGCTTTGTCACAGAGTGCTAAGTCATGGCTGTGTGGAGGCCATTGAGTCACAGTCAGCCTGTCCCCAAAACTCAGTAGGCAGGAAGGAGTGTGTCACCCCTCCCTGCAGCTCTGTAAAGATGAGTAAGGATTAATGCTTATTTTAAAATCTGTCTGATTTTCAAGAAAGGAGAGATGAGAGCTACATATTCAAAAAAATACTATTTGTTTATTTTTTAAAAATTTTTTTATGTCTTTATTTTGGGAGACAGAGAGCGTGTGGGAGAGGGGCATAGAGAGAGGGAGACACAGAATCTGAAGTAGGCTCGAGGCTCTGAGCTAGCTGTCAGCACAGAGCCCAACACAGGACTCGAACCCATAGACTGTGAGATCATGACCTGAGCCAAAGTCGGATACTCAACTGACTGAGCCACCCAGACACCCTGAAATACTATTTGTTTAAATCCAAGTAATTTTGATCATGAGAACTAGAAATTTAAGAAAGCCATTCTGTAAACTTTTATAACATACTTCATGAATGAAACACATTTTCCTGTTTGACAGCATTACATCATTTTTCAAATGTAAGTTTTCCAAAATATTTACTAGCTGAAGGTAGTATGGTAGTTGGCTAAGCAGGAAAAAAGACAAAACAAAACAAATTAAAGCCTGGAGGACAAATAAACCCTGGATTAGAGGCAGGGAAATTATATAATGGTTTCATTGATTAAATGAACTCATGCTAAGCAGAGCCAAAGGAATAGATTTGCATAAACAAGGACTAATATAAATGTTGGAGATTTTCTAGATCTCAGTGAATTTGGTAATATGTGATCTATAGCTACACTGTCAAATACAGTAGTCACTAGTCACAGATGACTATTTATATTGAACATTATTAAGTAAATAAAATTAAAAATTCAATTCCTCATAGTCATATTCAAGTGCTCCATAGCTCCTTAGGACTGGGGACTACTGAAGTGCTATTGGATGGTGCAGACTACAGAACATTCTCATCACCACGGAAAGTTCTATTGGACAGCTCAGATTCCAGAGTTCATAATGGACTTCAAAGTGAGCACAGATATACAATATAAACTAAAATAAAAGGCCATGGCTCCATAAAAGTGAGCAATAGGGAGTGGCATATTCAAACCATAAAAAACGTTTATTCTTTCTTTGGCCCAGTCCTATTTAGGGGGCGGAAACTTTTAGGAAACAGGCAGGCTAAGTAGCCAAGTTACAGGGAGAGTTCACACTGAAATCCTTCCTTCAACCTGAAAATGTACACATGTGTATATAGTGCATGTGTGTGTGAGAGTGTGTGTGTGTGTGTGTAAGTGCACAAATACCCTCTGGAGTATTCAAAATATGACCTTACAAAGAGAAATGCTCATTGTAGTATATATCAAAATGGTGTGGATGGCCCAGAGTAGTGATAGTAAAGAAAGGACTTTAAAAAAAATCAGAAAGTCAAAACTAACTGGCACCATTTGATCCAACTCATAACAAATTGCCTATAGGAAGGGTCATTCTTTTTTTTTTTAATTAATGTTTTTTATTTATTTCTGAGAGAGAGAGAGTGAGCAGAGGAGGGTCAGAGAGAGAGGGAGATACAGAATCTGAAGCAGGCTCCAGGCTCTGAGCTGGCCGTCAGCACAGAGCCCGACACGGGGCTCAAACCCATGAACTGCAAGATCATGACCAGAGCCGAAGTCGGACGCTTAACCGACTGAGCCACCCAGGCACCCCGGAAGGGTCATTCTTAAAAAGAATAGAGCAACTAGATATTCTCTATCTTTACAAGGTTAGGTGTTCAAAGAAATTTTTACCACTGGTATTTACTCAGGATTGCAGTGGTTATCCAAGTGTCGTCATTGGGTCTGTTTTTGGAAGGGCGCCTGCCCACAGTGTTTAAATTATGCTATATCTTGTGAACAGGAGGGCTTGATAAAGTCTCAAGGTCATTCTCTGTGCTGGAACACTGATATCCTAGTAAGTATCTTAGTTTTCTAGTGATACACAAAGGCCAATTTAAAATACACTATTTGATTTCACCCTCTTCTTTTTTTTTCTTCTTTTTCTGCTTCCATTTGGTAATGTGTGTGCCCACAAGCTCATCCGTGCAGGGTGGTCACACGGTTATAACGGCTGTACAGAACTAAGGTTCCAGAAAGTATACATTCAGAGTGAGTTACAGATTAAATGGTTTGCAATGCACTACATGAATTTTTAAAGGTATACCTAACTCTAATAAGTACACGTATAATGAAATAAGAGGCTGGCATTTTACTCATGGTGATTATGAAACTTCAAAACTATATGCCAATTATCATATTGAATTGATTCTTTACTAATACGGCTTAGATTCTCTCTTTTTTTTCAGTATAGATGACATCTTTGTTAAAACTAGAGAACGCTCATTGGTATATTTACTGCTTGTGGATTCTCTGGTACTTTTATTGATAACTAAAATCCAGATACAGTAGAATCAGAGTAATTTGAATGTATAAAGCATTTTACAAGCACTATAACATTGAGCACATTGCATTTGTCTGCTATGACCACACATCCAAGATTTTATAGCAGGTGTTATTTTTAAAGTAAGAGGAAAATGAGCAGATTGATTAGTTGTGTGCCTAAGAACTTCTAACCCCATACTTATTTCTAAAAATTAGCTTTTAAAAATTAAAAAAATTTAATTTTAATTATACTAGTGAGACATGAATGCCTTTTTCTTAGAAAGTCTTATGCAGCGTTATATATAAATAAGGCTAAAGCTCCTCTAACTGCAACTCAGATCACATCCTCAGAGGCAACTGCTGTTATTAGAAGATGCTACTAGATCTTTTTCATTCTTTTGTAACCACTCACACGTATCCAAGAAAGCATTCCTAAGGAGACTTGATGTAACCTTATTCATAGCAACAACAAAAAAGTCAGATAAATAAATATCCAACAATAGGGAATAACCAAACTGGTTGCTATTTAGAAGAATGTGGTATGTGCATATTAAATAACTTGTAGGATCTGAAGGGCTTGATAAATGCACGGCATAGTGTGAGCACTATGTATAAGGCATTTAATATTGCCATTATATTGGCGTGTGTGTGTGTGTGTGTGTGTGTGTATTGAATAAAAGACACAAACTGCATAAACAAACCTACAGTATGAGCCAATTTATGTTAAATGCCCACACACACACATACACACACTTACACCACATATTCTCCGAGAGTTCCAGATTCTTTTCTCCATGAGACTTCCTTCCTCCTCAATTTTAGGTCACTGAGGACATTTTCAAACACCATAGACTAAGACAGAAAACAGGAATGTGCCTTTGTCCACCTCACTGGTGTTTCTCTCCTTATCTTACAAGCTTCAAGGATAGTTCACTTTGTCCTTGATTTAAATATAACCCCTCCCCCAAAACAAAGTTCTGGATAAGAGAGAAGAAGCCAACAAAACTGAATGAGTGTGAACCCTGCCTCGCCAGGTTCTCACTCTTCTGTTTCCATGTGGAAACTTCTTGTCAGATAAATCTTAATTTATAGCAAAAGAAAGGAATTGTGCTCTACTGAGCAGAGGATCCAAGAGGCAAATTTTAGTCCCGCTCCATCAGTCTCCCAACTGGGCAGACTCTTAACCCCCCTGCATCAGAGGCTTTGGTCATAGATTCTTTCATTATTCTTGCATTGCCTAATGGGAGTCCTTTCTTCACGATCATGCATGTCCTTTTACAAATGAAGCTTCCTTTGAAGACAGGCAAGAGATCAGATTAAGCCTTTCAATATATATTACTTCTGTTTCCTCTTGGTTCACTGTGCTCCACAATGGCTAATTCTCAGAGGGCTTGCAGACGTGAACTCTGCTCCAACTACTAAATAAGACTGTAGCAAGGGAGCGCACACCACAAGACATTCTTCTTCACTTCCAACCAGGGTTTCTCCCAAAGAGATACCCCTGTACTTCTGCTCCAGGAAGATCCAAATCCATTCCATGAATCATGTCAGTCTTAGAGTTTCCTTTTCCTAACCCTGAAGAAATCTTAATTATTCTCCTGGCTCAAAGTGTTTCTGAGTGGACCAACTCAAGTTTCTCTTTGTGGTGAAGCATCACAGACTCTACACTGACAAACACAGTACTGTGCATGGTTCCTAGAGCAAAAAAGTAAATTCTCAAGAAATATTTGTTTAACACACACTTTTACAAACACGATGCATATGGATACCATTTGTGCACTGTATTTGTCTTTTTCACCAAGCTCTGTACCAAGATGTACACAAATACTCCATTATTTACTGCTCTTTTTAAAGGACTACATTAGCCTTAAGCCTCTTGATATTCCCTCAGCTATCATCCACATTTTGTGTTCATTCTGAGACAAGTCTTCACTTTGCCAAAATCCGTGGTGATTTGGCCAGTCTGCATATTGGACAAGTTCAGTTCCATGAATCAGGATTCAATCCTATGCGCCTATAACAGGGGTCTAATTTATTTTTAGTGCTTGAATGTAAATTTTAAACTACAATATGCCAATTTAATGCAGTAAAAATTTAGCAGGCTTCTAAATTTATTTTGAGAATTGTAATGTAAAAGTCAACATAAAATTGAAAAGTTTTTATAGAATCTCAGAAATGTTATTTCTTTTTTTAATTTAAAAAAATTGTTAGTTTATTTTATTTTTGTGACAGAAGGAGACAGAGCATGAGTGGGGAAGGGACAGAGAGAGAGACACACACACACACAGAATCCCAAGCAGGCTTCAGGCTCTGAGCTGTCAGCACATAGCCCACTGCAGGGCTCGAACTCGTCAACCGTGAGATCATGACCTGAGCTAAAGTCGGATGCTCAGCTGACTCAGCCACCCAGGCACCCCTCAGAAACGTTATTTCTAAGGGCTGTTTCCAAAGGTTCAATAGAAAGCTTTATTTAGGTTCATCCATACAACTATAAGATTATTCATATTAATTCTCTAATACTTTGTTTGATAACCAATATGCTAGAATGACAGATAACAAAATAAGCAAAAGATGAACCTGAGTGGCCAAATGGAGCTGCTTTAGAGCAGTCTCCGCCAGCACCATCCAGAGGGCGCAGTGGGTGACTAACTCACTCTTGCCTGATCCACTGCTTTAGCATTGATTTGACCTTGGAAGACAAGTCAAATATTGAGAACTGTTTGATTTTTTTTCCAGAGGTACCAAGATGCTTAAAAGCACTAGGTACTTTGAAGACATGACATTCCAACCATGAACTGTGTTGCAGTGCTTGCCACTCCCCACCCCCCTCAGAAGAGGGTCATTGATACCCTGTCTTGGGCAGGCTGAGTTAGTTCTGAATGAAAGGTAGAAGAACAGTCTTCACCTCCAATATTTGATAGAAATCTACATAAAACTAGATAAAGTGATTAGCCCAGGGTGAGTTCAGTTCATCCAAGTACTTGGTCTCTACTTCCGATTTCCCAGCACTTCCACCAAATTGAGCAGGAGCTCTGCTTCCTTACACCTCATCCACCACCATAACAATCAGGACCTCAGCAACTTAGAATAAGGCTGGGATCCAACCACAAATCCCAATGTTTCTTGTAGTTTCTAAACTTGAGTTTAGAATCAAGTGTCTTAGTCCCTGGTTGAAACATTGGAATTCACTGGGTAAATCTCTTCAGTACCACTCTTCACTCCCTCCTCCCTCCACACACAAGAAGAACAGACAACCTGTTAAATACTTGTTAAGTGGGAAATGTGTGATACATATGAGGAAAGGAGAGAAAGTGGGTAAGTGGGTGGTGGTGGGAGAAGCTCAGGAAGGGGAATTTGGGGAGCAGAAAGAAGAGAAAAGAAAGAAAAAGAAAGCCCTGTACATCTCTAATAACAGAAAGTTCAGAGAATCCTATTCTGGAAAATAGAAGATATTTTACATGGTTGTATATGTACATATGCATGTGTGTTTGTGGGTATGAAATTATAACTGTATATACACAGAATTTTGTTCGATGATAACATAAATAACCAATAATGATATTTAGTTAATATCTACTTATTCAGTACATCTTCTAAATCTTACTCAATATTCAATCTACATTTTAATTAACAATAAGGTGGCCTGATGATGCTGTTGTGTGCCTTTTCTTCACCAAAATATAATATCGATGTTCTAAAAGAACACACTTACCCTTTTGGGGTTGACATTTCTGTTGCTTCCCAAAAGGCAAAGGCTCTTCTATTTTGTTTGCAAAACCAAAGGCCAGTGTTTCATTGTTGTTATGAGTTAGTCAAGATTTTTTTAAATGCCATCCCTTGAAAGTTCTTCCACAGAGATGTCTTTGAAATGAACAGCAGTCCCACAGATAGAAATTATAGAACAGAGGCCGAGGGGAAAAAGACAAATGGGGCAGCTATCATTATTGGCCATAAGTCACCCAGACTATAACTCTTCAAAATGACATCAATTTGGCAGGAGGGGGGGGGGTGGAAATCTCTAGAACATGCCACAGATTAAGGCACCATCTAGAGCCAGAGACATCCTTCTCTCTTATTCCACACATGTCATTTGCTGGTCAGGGCCAGCTAAATAAACGTTCTACAATGTCTGCAATTTTCATGTATTTCCTTAATAATAAAATTATTACATTGAACAATTTGTTGTAAAATCCAAGCAAATATCCGAGCTTAATTAATTCACTCTCTTTCAAGTTTCATACCTATTCACCAACCTCACACATTAATCCAACATGATTGTGGTTATATCAGGCATCTAGTGTGTCCATTCATCAAATATTTATTGTGTGCTTATTATGTAAGAAACAGTGCTAGGTATCTCTCTCTCTCTCTCTTTCTCTCTTCCTCTTGCTCCCTCTCTCTCCCCACCCCCACACACATGAAAGCATCAAACAATTTAAGACCCCATCACTCACTTTTGTAAGAAGTTTATAAACACAATTGTTTATGAACTTTTCTCAGCCTAATGAGAGAAGGTTATGAACTAATGATTATGTAAAGGACTAGAACAGATTTAGAAATGAAATTCCATGGAAATTCCATGATATTCCCAAAATATTTGGGAAGTGTGAGATACTTGGGGTAGATGGAATATAGCGTATAGGGACAGGGAGGAGTGGGGCCATGGCATAGGCTGCAGCAGGAGATAGAGGTAAGGGATGGGATGAAGGCTCTTACAAGGGTAAGGGATGGGATGAAGGCTCTCATACTCTCTGTGCTCAGAAGTTGCAATTCATCCTATTGGAAATGGAGCACCAATCAAAGCTGACAAAGGTGTAATAAGACTGTGTTTTAGCAGTGGGGGAGGCTGAGGGCAGTGAACAGATATTAACCAAAGTCTAGGTTGTTGTGATGGCCCAGCTGAAAAGCAGTGCTAACCATTTTCAAAACTTTTGCTCTGAGTATGCTAAACATAGCACACTAAGTTACTCAACAAAGCCATCTTGAATCGTATCACATAGGAACCAGTAATGATGCAGAGTCTTGGTACTCAGAGTATGATCTGTGGATAAAAGCACCAGCATCACCTAGGAACTTATTAGAAATGCAGACTCTCACTTCTGACCCCAGAGGTGCTGAATCAGAATCTGAATTTTTACAAGATCCCTAGGGAAACTGTATTCACATTACAGTCAGAGAAGTACCGATGTAAAGGAAACATCTCTGGGTTTAGAAAGATCAAGGCTCTGGTCACTTACTTCTTGAAATTTCCATTTTTTTTCTCCATAAAATTAGAAAAGATATACTGATGGGCTGTAAGTTAGATGTTATAATCAGTGTAAAAGTGCTTCATGAACTCCGAAGTACGATACGCAATAGTTGGAAGGTCATTTAATCATCGTGATCATTTTGTCTCAAAACAAAATCATATGTTTTATATGTTTGTAAAAAGAATTCTTTGAAACTTAAATATAGAAATGGTAAAAAGGACAAATTTGCAGAAAACAAAACATCAGAACGTTCATCACCAGAGGTGTCTGGTTTGGAGCTATTATTATTTTTATTATTATTTTGCATATTAATTCCCTTGGACTATACGCTATACTTCCAAGCCTTCCATTTATTCACAAAACCTATATCTCCCTCTCTAGTGAAATAAAGGAGAAGAGAAAAAAAAATGGCTGTGTTAAGCACTGCTCATTCAGCAAGCCTAAGAAGTGCATCCTTATCATATTTTTTCCTGGTCAAATAACCATTATTCTTAAAAGTACACCCAAATTCTAGCACTTAACTAGGTTTCTGGGGGAGCATATAGAGATCATTTAATGTAGAATACAAACCCATTTGTTTGCATCGTACTGCCTAGAAAGGAATTGATGACTCGCCAGATGACCTTCTTCAGGTGCCTTCAAAGGTTGGCTCCACAGCTCATTTTTTTTTTTTTTACTTTTTTTTCATGTTTACTATATTTTGAGAGAGAGAGAAAGAGCACAAGTAGGGGAGAGGCAGAGAGAGGGAGACACAGAATCTGAAGTAGCTTCAGGCTCTAAGCTGTCAGCAGAGAGCCCAATGCTTGGATCGAACCCATGGATTGTGAGATCATGACCTGAGCTGAAGTCAGGTGCTTAACCAACTGAGTGACCCAGGTTCCCCTCCACAGCTCGCTATTTCTAAGACCAAGCATTAANGTATACTTAAAAAATCCAAATATAAAATATGGCAGTAAAATAATAGAAACAAGTCTGAATATTTTTCCTATACCCCCATAGATCATTTTCTATAGTCCCTGGCATATGGGAACCCACTTGAGAGACCGTCCCNTCAGGTGCTTAACCAACTGAGTGACCCAGGTTCCCCTCCACAGCTCGCTATTTCTAAGACCAAGCATTAAGTGGGATGCACAGTTGCCCATAAGGCATGTTAGAAGGAATCCCAAGTCTCAATCCCCTCCTGAAGATTTCCCCTCTAAGTATGGTGCCGCAGAGACCCACGATTAGGCTCAAACCTACGGAAAAGATCCTATTTCCAACAAAAAGTCTTTTTAAAAACATATGCCAATTAGCACATTGCTACATGTTAATGATTTTATTAGGGTGGGCAGCTTTTGATCCAGCAGCTCTGAAGGAAAGGGACAGAAATCCCTTGTTGGTTTACTCATTCATTAATTCATTCTTCTGCTGAATATTTATTAAGTGCCCAAAGGAGCCAGACACTATCACTCATAGCGAAAGGCTGAACAACATGGAGATGTTCTCTGCTTTCATGGAGAATGTATAATCTAGAACAGTAGCTTTTAAATGTTAATCATGCACCAAATCAAAAAAAATTATTGGGCACGGATTTCCAAATATGTAGATATTTATTTATCAACATACTAAAAATAATAGAATAACAAAATAATATAAAATATAATAATAAATATATAAAATTCACTATGCNTTTCCTACATAGGAATAAAGTTATCCAGCACATATGATTACTTCAATCACCTCCAGAATTTGAACAAAAGAAATTATACGAGTTGCTCAGAATAAGACTTAATCTATTTTTTCTTCCTATCTCTGGTAACTTAAATTGTACCTAGAACACAGCAGATGTTTAGTAAATGATAATAGAATTGAGAAGAAAAGGGAAGAGTGAGGAATGAATGGAGAGATTACATAATATAACAAAAATTATTTTTACAATAAAAGGAAGAAATAGCTTGTTTGCCAGGAAAAAAATTAGTTATCCTGATTATTAAAATAATACTAATAGTAATAATAATAAAACAGAACAAAATTCATATGTGGGAGAAACAGCCTCCAGCTCACTTCCATTTGACCATCTGAAATACCTAATCATTTCTCAGCTCAAGATTCTCTGGGTACAGTTTTACGGGTCTCCCTCTCTTTTTTAATGGGCAATAAATTAACTATAAATGATCAAATAGTTTTTAAAATGCACAAATATTGCAGGTTCCTTAAAATTATCTACCTTGCCCATAATTCGTTGAAAAAGGAAATGGCGATAGACATAGTTACAAAGTTACATGGCCTCACAGCCGACAGACACCTACAACCATTTCCTTTGTTCGAAATCAACTGTATTTTCTTTGTGGCAAATGACTTCTACCGATAGTTGGTAATACTAATATTTGTGTCATGTTATCAAAAACATTTCCTAAGAATCACGGTTGCAGTGTTATCAATAATATATTTATCTGTTACATCAAAGTTTTGGTGTAATAAACTTATCACCATTTCCACTAGTTTCCCCCACACTCACTGTCGGCTTGGACAAAAGGTGCTTTGTAAAGTGTGTCCCCATTAGGAACAGTTCCTTCAGGTGCACACGCCAGTGCCAGGTCTGTGACCAGATTCCTCTGTTGAATTCAGAGCCTCTCCACCAAGACTACCAGAGGACAGCTCTTCCCCACTCGGGGGTGGCGGGGAGAGGGGCGCATGCAAGAAAGGAAGGTGAATGCTAGTTTGCACAGAAGGAGCTGCATTATGATGCCCTAAAGCTCACGGATATTATGAACGGGTATGTACCAGGCTTTCAGATATCCTTAGGTCACATTCTGGCAGCCTCCTCAAAGTCTTGGGAATCTTGAGCGTTTCAGAGTAGGGTCACTGCTCACTCCGGGCAGGGGCATGCTCTAGCTGAAAAAGTCTTTTTTTTTTTTTTTTTTTTGCCTCAACTTCTCCCTGGAGGTCTCCAAAGTTCCACATGCGTGCAGGAGAAGGATCTTCCCAGGAACCTTTACCCCATCCACCGACAATTAGGCTTCTCTCACGATCTGAAATCTCAAATTTCAGTCCCCAAGGATCGATCGATCAATCGATCGATCTACCTAGTATGTGCTGCTCACAAAACTTGTGGGTGGTAGGTCTTACTGTAAAATAAGGTTATTGTTTCCATCTTATTATAAAAATCAGTCTTATAAAAATAAGCTCTTTCAAAAGTAAAGACATAGGGGTTCACAGACTTTATAGAGCTTGTCGAAAGTCCCATTGCAGGGACTCGAAGGTGACTCTGCCTCACAGAAGTGAGATAATGACCACAACATTTTTATTATATGATCATATCATGTTTATATTAGCCCTGCTATAACTTTTGCCGGGTGTGTGTATAAGGACACCCCTACTTCCACGGGCACAGGGGTGCTCCCCACCAGCTCGGGCAGTGGCTCTCCCTTGCAGGCAGTGGGAGAGGAGAGACTGCCCTTCCTACCTTAACCTGCAGTGTGGCCCCACAGTGTAAAAGGAGGCTAGTCCCCAGCAGTGACTCTTTCATCACAGGAGAAATCTGACCCTCCTTTCAGATGCGTAGAAAGGGTGAAAAAGCCTCCCCCCCCCTTTTTTTTTCTTACCAAATACTGGACTTAAATTCCTTCCCAACTAACCCCCAAGAGCCCTTGAGGCTTCTGGGCCATTAGGAAAAGTGTTTGTAGAGCCCCTTCAGTGCCACGGCGGACAGACAGCGCAGACGCGAGCCGCACAGTAACAGGCGAGCCGCAGACGTGCGGGCAGGCCCTGCTTACGTGGCATTCTGACAGTGCCTTTTCAACACATGAACATTATTCCTCTGTGCAGAAATCCCATGGCCCCTATTAAATTTTCCATATCCCACAGACCCCGCCACAGCCTTCTGCGCCACCCCGAAGAGTGCTCTGTGCTCCCTGGGCAAACTCATTCTAGAAGGAGCGGACCTAGAACCGCACCACGTTTCTCGCTCGCACAACCCGGACAGCTGGGTTTGCCCGCGCTCGCAAACCGAACCCAGCCTCCTCCGCTCAAACGATACTTGTTACAAATATTCTGATTGGTTAAGATAAGATGTACTCTCATTTCCCTGAGAGTTTTATCTTTACAGATAGGCTGCACACAATCTATAAGAAAGCCGTAGCTGCGTGTTGTGGAGTTGATTGTTATTTTCGAATAGCATGTGCTGTGGTGTTTCCTTGGGGGAACACATTCCAATTTCTTAATGGGGTGTAATCAGTAACACGTTTGCTTCAGGCCTTATAATGATGATGCTGTTAACTGCATTCACCCAGAATCCTTTAAAACAGCTGTTTTCAACCAACTTTCACTGCGAATGTACTTTTGTGTGTTTAATGTACTTGGCAAGCCTTTTGAGAAAGCCCTTGCCTACTGTTTTATTTGTTTCCATTTATGAAAACATGCGTACACTGTGAAAATCAGATGCATTTGTAAAGTTATCAAGGAATTCTCAGCGGCAGCAGCAGCGGGCGAATCATCTCCAGCAAAATCTGCTTTAAAGAGACTTCCATGCATTTGTTTAACCATAAAATAATGAGCAGCTCTTCTTCAGGCAAAAGCTGGAATGGGCATATTTCTTGAATTATGTGTCCCAAAGTTGAGAGAGAGAGACAGAGAGAGACAAACACACACACACACACACACACACACACAGAATGAGAGAGAGAGAGAGAGAGAGAGAGACCCAGAAGGGCCACCTAGACAAGGTTCAGAAGTAAAAGTTTTCCACTAGGCAGCTTGCCCCTGATACTGGGAAGATTCATACCCAAAGCTGTAGACCAAGGCCTATTGTCCCTATCATTTATCAGGCCTCTGCTCTGAAATGCAAGAATTATCCTCAATTCATAGCTTTAGTAAGAACACCTTTCTTGCTTGTAACATTATCCAGCCAGGAAACAGGCAGCATGCACAAATGGTTGGTTGAAGTCTGGTCTTTGTTTTCTGCCCTCCTCGGTTGACAATGCTTGCTGTAAGGGAGCAGGCCAAAATAAAACTGTCAACCATCATGTTGCATAAAACCATAAAAGCAGGAAAAGTTTCCTTGCCACTTCATGCCCACTCACCCCCCAGAGTAGATAGGACTGTTGCTATATCATCAGTGGATTAGCGTATGTTGTTACAGGTATTTGTAGTCTTCAGGGCATGCAATTAAAAAGCAAGCAAGCAAACAATAACAGGCTTGTATCACAGACGTTTGTTCACCTCTTGGGGAGTCCTGAAGGTGGGGGACTGGGGTCCCCCAAATCCCAGTGCTCTGAGAAGGCCCATAAACTGCTTTTTCCCCCCACTTTGCCTCCCTTGTTCTAATCTCCTCATTTGAAATTATTCCTTAATCCATGACCACTGGGAAGGCAGATGCTCAAACAATCAGAGAAACTCAGTCCATTGTTTACTTTGCCTCTTCCCTGAGTCCCAAACAATAAATCTCACGACTTTTCTTGTACTCAGTGTGATAGTGAATGCCAAACCCAGTTCACCAGCAAGAATCCTATTTCCTGGGCCCTCGGAAGATAGAAAATATCACATTTCTATTTCATTCGACCCTTTCACTCTCTCTGTCACGCCTCGCTGCCTTTACAAGTCACCATTTCACTGTGGCAACAAAGCTTACAGGGACTCTAACAGGTGAGGCCTCAAGCAAACACGGAACAGAGTGGGCCTGGAAAGCAAGCAGAGGACTGCCTGGCTTATCTGCTCCCTATCTCGCCATTTCTTACCACAAGGCCTGTTTGATGACAGCCAAGATGTCCCGAGGCGATGGCTCAGTAATAAGATACACAACAAATAATGGGGTTTTTTTTTTGCTGGAAAAATATATACTCAGGTAATTAAATTGTTAACATGATGGATGGCCTTATTTTATATTTGAATTCAAAGTGACTTTCTGTATCACTCAACAAAAATGGCTTGATGTTACAAAAAAGAACCAAAAACAAAACAACTCCAGAGAAATGGGAGTATAGATTTTTGTTCATTTATCTGAAAAACAAGCGTGGGTAGTTTTCACTGTGCTGGGTTGTAATGTTTACCTAAAATGCACGAAGCTGGTGTTCACATTTCATATTCATGATTTTCCATCCCTAATTTCTATGTACCATATCCTAAAAGGTGGAAAATCTGCCAAAGGATATGCTTTATTTTATTCTGGAAGAGTAAGAACATATTAGAGAGAACCATTGTTCAGAAAGTTCCAGAAGCAAAACCCTAGTGTCTGAGTTTAAAATGTTAATGGACATCCATTTTGCCCACGTTGAATCCCAAATGACAATATGTTTTGTGCCCAAGGCATGATTCTGACTAAATCAATAAACGACCCTAAGTTTGATAAAAGTTTTACAAAATATCCAGGACATTTAGAGTAATTGTTAACATCTGCTCATTATTCACAGTGTATGCAGGTTTAGACGCCAGATAAACATATTTATTCATCAGCAGCCAGCATGTCACTGCTACCTCAGTGGTGACATAAAACAGTAAGACATTGGAACTTGCCTTAGTCTTGGGTTCAGAGAATACAAATGAACCATTGTGAAGAAAACAGAAAGTTCTGCTTTTTTCGTGTTTTACGCTGAGAGAGAGAGAAACAGGAAAAGGGAAAGAGAGAGGGAAGGAGAGAAAAAGAGGAAGGGGGCAAGTTTTGGTCAAAAAAAGTCTTAGTGATTTACTTTGCACTGAAAACCTGGGAAATATGCAGGATGGATGGATAAATAAATACATAAATAAATCTAGAAAAGTATAGATCTTGGAGAAGTGATCTGAAGACATCAATCATTGCTACAACTTGAAGAGCATTTTTCTTGTTTATTCTCCAAAACACAATTCAATTTTGATTTCTTCTCTCATTTCACAATACAAGAAAGTTATATCTGTACTGGAAGGCTAAAATAGACTTTTGAAAATAACGTTAAAAAGGTTCTCTCTATCAGAATGAAATTAGTTCTTTGAGAATATTCACCAACTTACAGCTGACTTGCCCTAAGCTCAAACCAGCCTCAGATTCATCATTTAATAGTGCCAAGAAAATTTGAACTAAATCCCATTTACACTTACTGGTACACTGTGAGGGTGATGGGGAATCCCAAGTGGTTTTATGTTGGGTTTTATTGTTGTTTTCTGTAACCTGGTGTGTGTGTGAGAGAGAGGGGGGGTGTGTGAGTGTGTGTGTTTTCCAAAAGTCATTCCTGAAGTCTCAGTGACTCCTGGTGATGCTAATAGATCTCAAGGTATGTGTTCCTTGAGTATTTGAAGTTGAGTTGAATATTAACTTTCAACTACATTGCATTATCCTCAATCATGATTGTGTAAAATAGACCGAATAAAGTTGCCTCAAGGTTTCCCTCTATGGTGAGGGGATCAAGCTGAAAATACACCATCACCTTTAACACAATCTACTGACATCAGACCTTAGAAAATGTGAACTTTGCCCATGAAAGCTGCAAAGATTCCAGAGAAAAGGATTATAGTACAATAAAGTCACTGGTAAACATTGTTGTATTTTCCTGAAATACAGGTCTGTAAACTTACCAGCATGTTTGTGCACAGTGAATGTCACGTGGCAAGCATTTAATAGAAGCTGGTTGAATTGAATACTTAGAACAATACTATATATCTCTATCTAGGATCCAATACAGTCTAAGAGATTAGTTGAAAACACGAGATTTCTCTGTGAGAAGATCAGCAAAGTAGAGATGAGAAAATTAACTGAGACGCTATCTAGCTAATTAAAGCTATAAAAGAAGCAAGAACCTCTTCATGGATTGTTCTGTTAACTAACCTGTAATTATACTGTCAATTGCATTAACTTCATTGCCCACTAATAGAGTAAGTTTCAAGGGAGGCAGCCAATGTTGGGATGGTTATTTATTTTTATGTCCTAATTAATCAGTACTGACACCAAACCACATCCTTCCTCCTTGCTCATTATTTAAATGACCCATTTATATGGATGAACCTCTTTGCTTTGTGCATTTCATTATCACATTAACATGCTTTCAAAACAAAAAGGGTTGTTTCTGCTTCAGCAAGTTCTTTGAACAAACGGCTACTTGAGCTACTCCTGACAGGCTGTGCAACCTTCCTCTCTCTCTCTCTAGGCATTTATATTGGCCAGTTGGGAGTTTGACTAAAATCAAGTGATCACCAGTTGGAGGGGGGAAAAAAAAGAAAAAAAAAAAAACCCCAGCTGATTTTTGTAGCGTTAAGACAGGGGTCAGGGGAGGAGTTAGCTGAGGAAGTGGAAGCAAGAATTTTGACTTTTCATTCAAGGTTGGGAAGCTTTATTTAGCTAGTCATTTCTTCATGTCTCATACATGGAAAACTAAAAATAAACCCAGCCACTGAGGGAGGTTAAAATCTGTTGGAGTCATCAGATCGAAATATAATTTAAAAGTAACTTCATGAGTCAGCCTCTAGGATGTAATTCCCTTCTAGTGAAAGCTCCAGAAGCTGTGTTAACTATTTTGAATTGCCTTTGCCCCTTTTGAAAGGTTCTGTGCTTAGACTACATCTTAGAAGCCAACATCTCTATCCTTAAGCATATCAACCCTGATACTACCTACAAAATAGTTTGGGGGAGAGCACAGATGCTTTAATATGGCAGAATAAAAGACTAGCCCCACCCCCTCTCCCCCCCACACAGTTTCCCTTAGTTCCCTTAGAAAAGAGGAGGCATGCTATATTCAAATGTTAACAAAATCTCTTTATGTGCTGAGGGGAAAACTCAAGGTAATTACACGGAAAAACACATTAGCTGGAAAGAAAAACTGAAATCAAAAGTCGATTTGGATGTTTAAAGATGCCACATAATAGAATCATTTTTAAGAAGAGTTAATATTTAACCCAGATTTATTAGCTATCCCTTTGGGTATGATCTTACAATTGCAAACGTTTGATGAATTGCACCATAATTTATATGTAACCCGTAAAAGAATATAAGAAAAAGTTACTTTATACAGTCCATGAGTGTACACAGAACACATTTAAAAAACAGTATCTCTGAGCTTACATAACTGGGTACTCATATCTGAAATGAACTTCCTAATGACAGCCACATATACAAATTTAAAAAGTGATAGGTTTCAAATACTGTGCCTGCAAATGAAGAAATACACTCTCGAAACTGTTGGGTGACTCCACAAACTTTAATAATGCCGACACTTTATTTTTGTATGGAAGCACAAAGGTGGAAAAAAGCAGTATCTCTAGACTTGTAAATACCATAAGCACCTTCTGAGAATGGTCAAAAATCAGTTTTGGGGTTTCTGGCTGGGTGATGTCAGTTATCACTCCATACGTAGGCTTCCCTTCAATGGAGCACAGAATGAGCTTGGATATGGTGGTGGTTTTCATGTTTCATCCTGATGAAAAATGTTCAGCTGGTAGAATGTATCAGAACAAACAAAATCATAACTTACGCTCCATGCTTTCATTTACTTTTGGTGCTTTTCTCACGTTTTCAACAGTTACCAGCCACCTCTCTACTACCACACCCCCCTCTGTGGCCTAGAAACCCATCTATTCTGAATTCCACTTATTACGAGGAAATCCTTATGTGTACTTTACCTAAATCCTGCATCCTTCAGTTGAAACTCATTTCATATTATTCAAACTTCTGTGAACGGTAGTTGAACGTCGTCCTCTTTATGAGAAAAACCCATTATTTAAAAATAGTCAATAAATCACTCTTTATCCTTCATTTCCCCCAGTTGAATAAGCTGGGCTCCCCAGGGTTTTCTCCATAATACTCAACCTCCAACTCACTATCAAGGCATAACTGAAGTCCTGGGAGAATTAGACATATATAATGACTAATTAGAACATTACATATAAGACTATAATAATTATTAATTTAAATAGTAAATACAATTACCATAAAACTTGGCTCATACCTTCCTCTAGGTTCCTCAGGAAATTCTCAGATTTCTCCTAGAATACCCAAGCTTGCTTCAGAAATGCTCAATCCTCTGTGCCAGCGACAAGGAGATCAGTTTATATTTAGAAGTGGGCAAATGTCTGGTATGGAACACATTAAAACCAGGGAAATCGGTTCCCTTGTAACCTAAGCCAAGATTTCAAAAACTAAAAGGCAAGTTAATTAACCCATTTGATATAGTCATCACCAGAGCATCTATAGTAAAAGCAGGCTGTATTTTAAGCCTTGAGTATACAAAACTTTCTGAAATCTCTCTTTTTTTTTTTAAGCAGTGCTTATACATTGACCCAACAAAAATTTGTTCTATTTGTTTTGGGAGGAGATGGTCCTTCTGCAGGTTTCACATTGGGCACTAGATTCTATGTTTAAATTAATGTCATCTTGAAAACCAGGTGTCTAATTGTCAGATTTTGATCTTGTGACTAATGCCAAGGGGAGCCACATTTTTCTGGCAAAAACTGAAGAGCTGAATAGTTATTTCAACAGATTCATATTTTTAAAATTTTTGCCTAATTTTTGTATATGGGGCTGAAATGTCACCCTTATACTGGACTACAAAGGCTTAGATAGCTGACTGGGAGTTTTTAAGGAGATTGAACCAATAGAAGATCAGCAGCATCTATTTACTGAGGAAGGAGGACATGCTACTTCATCTTCCCTTCTTGAATCTCATGATTAGAGTTCGTGAATATCCTCTTATTCTTTGTTTCCTAAAGAAGAGGCCAGAATCCTACTGTGAGCTCTGTGTCCAAGAAGATTCAGGCAATATCTCCCAGATCCTGAAGGTCAGATTCAAACAAACAGTTAGGAGGGCCCTAACAAAGCTCAAGAGGGTCAGAAGCTACATGAGGTTGGGTACAGGAAGGGAGGGGATTCCTGGTGGGGACTTCTTCACCCAGTGAACATTCTTGTCATCAGAGCCCCCACACCAGTGTGACAGAGGATGGAAGATCTGAATTTGGGTATTGCAGAATGTTTGCCGGCTCCCAGGGAGTGGGGAAAAAAAAGATCTGGATCAAATTATATTCAATTCAGAGGCATGTGGGGCATTCTAATGATTTCCATTACTCCTGTGGTCACCTTGGGTGGTGGAGCTCATTAAGGCTCAATCACAAAAATTAGGACTCAGAGGATGTCAGAGCTGAGAAAGACTGTATATGGACCACCTAAGCACAAAGTAAAGTGACTTGGACAAGACCTCAGAACCAGGCCCATCTGATAAGCAAGAGTGGGTACCTCCGTGACCATTAAACAGGGAGCTAAGGTTTGTCTTTTAACTACCTATCCCAGTAGAAGTTAGCTGGAATGAATCAACAGAGTGTACAATGATTCAGAGAGAAGAGTTGCCTGGCAGGAGCATTGTGCGCTAGTCTAAGCCACCATCAACATTCTCCTGGATTCCCAGAGTGGGCTCCTCCCTCACTCTCAGGCTCCCATGCCCACCCTGCAGTCCATTCTCCCTCCACACAGCAGTCGGGTCTTCCCCTACCCTTTCTTCACACTTAATCCAAATGCTTTACCATGGTGTGTAAGGCCCCACCGCTCTGGCCTCACCCCCCCTTCCCTCATTCATTCACTCCAGCCTGGAGATGTCGGTCACTGATTCTTTGAACAAGAAGCTATTCCTTCACTGGGCCCCTTGCCCCTTCTATTCTTCCCTTAGCCTGGAAGTCTTTTCTGACATCTATCCCTTGGCTCACTCTGTCATCACCTCCAGGTCTCTGCTCAAATGTCTGCTCTGAGAGAGGCTCTGTTCCCTCTCTTGAATATCAACCCTCTGTGTGATACCCTTCCCCCTTTCACTGTCTATCTTCATTTCTCCAGGACATGGAGTTTATCTAAACTGCAGAACAGAGAACGGAACATGTTAGGTATTCAGTTTATATTTGTTGAATCAATGAGTGGACACTACCAGTCAATCCACAGTGGCTGGCCCCAGCTAACAGGTGAAAATCACTGAAGTAACCCTGTGGCAGGCCTCAGGTGAAGCCCCTCTGACTGAGCACTATTTGCATTTCCTACCATTTTACTTACTGCATCTTCCTTCTTCTCAGCCATTGACAATTATGTCTACTAGTGGCTCATTACTGAATCTAGTCATATAGGCAGATGGTCCCTGACTTACAGTGGTTCAACTTACAGTTTTTAGACTTTACAATAGTGTAAAAGCAATACACTTGCAGTAGAAACCATACTTCTAATTCTGACTTTTGATCTTTTCCTGTTCTAGCAATGGGTACTGTGATGCTCTCTTGTGATTCTTGGAGGTGGCCGTGAGCCACGGCTCACAGTCAGCCACGTGATCATGACGATAAACAACCCATATTCTTGCAACCATTCTGTTTTTCACTTTCAGGATTATAGTCAATGAATTACATCATATATCCAACACTTTATTATAAAATAGGCTTTGTGTTAGATTATTATGCCCAACTATAGGCCATTGTAAGTGTTCTAAGCATGTTCAAGGCAGGCTAGGCTAAGCTGTGATGTTCAGTAGGTTAGATGTATTAAATGCATCTTCAACTTATGTATGATATATTCAACTGATGATGGGTTTATCAGGACATAACGCCATATATATGTATATGTATATATATAAATACACACACGTATATATGTGTATATATATATTATTAATTTATCATTAACTGTTCCTTAAGGTTTTGTTTGTTTGCTTAGTGATTTTCTTTCCCTTTTAACCCTCCACAATGTTGATTTCTTGCATTGTAAGATAGTTATATTACTATGCTTACCTTCTCTACTTCTCTAGTCAACAGTTATATTAAGTTCTGTGTTTAAAGATATTTTGAGAGAGAAGAAGGCTTTTAGACAAACACCTTCCAAGAGAGTTTGCAATTTCTGCAGGGAGGTGTTTCCTGGCAAAGATCGCAAGAAACAGAAAAAACATTGCTCATAACCAAGATATTGATCATTGGGAAGGAGTTGTTGTGTGGTCACTGACAAAGCAAAAAATGTGAGTCAAGACATGGCCTGTGAGAAGCGGGGGCAGCAGCCTTGGGGAGACCGTGTATAAGGAGTGGGTAAGCAGGCAGACACGTAGTTTGTTCTGGAGCTGTCTTCTCTAGTCACCAGGGACAGAAGGCACTAGGAAAACAGAAGGAAGACAAGCCAGAGCTTGACAGTCTGGAAGATGATGACCTCCCCCAGTCGGGCCCCAGCTCCAGCTAGACAATGGAGAATCTCAAACTCTGGAGACATTCAGTCAATCATTAACTATCAAGAAAATAATATCTTCTGACCCACTCCTTCCAGAATTTACTCTATGTTCTAATTCTGCCCAAATGGAGCCCGAGATGTTTGGACAGGGCTCTTAGCTGTCTGGGAGTATATTTCTACTCGTGGCCATGCCTGTTCCTCTCACCATACCATATTGATCCTGATTGACAAAGAGCCTCTTTTTTCTCCACCTGGCTCTGAAAAGTGCCTTCCCTGTTCTTCCCTCCTGCCTAGAAGATGATCATCTGAAAAGCTTAATTATTTTTTTAATTTAAGAAATGCTTCATATCTCAATCCCAGATAAAATGTGCATATTATAATCCAGATTAATAATTTTCAAACTGCATTTCTGTGATTCCTCAGAGATCCTCAGAAAAAAGACAGGCACAGGTTTTTTGTTTTAAAACTCCTATCTAATTCTCACCATAGTAACTGAGCTTGGCTTTTATCCATTTTATATATTGGGCTTCTGAGCAAGATATTGTTTAAAGAAATATTTTTACTACTTTTATCTAAAAAGGTTTTTAAACAATTTTAAATTCCCATCACACATGACTCAAAAGATTTGCCACCACCTGGTGGCAGCATACCCAAATTTCAAATATTTACATTTTTAACAGAAGGACTAAGTTGACTCTGCTATTCTAAAATTATAAAGACGTGTCTTTAAAATTTATAATCAGAAATGTCTCAGAGGATTAAATGCAATTATAAAAATGCATTAAAAAGTATACCATCACTTTCAAAATGTAATGTGATAGTATTTGAAAGTTAACATTCTGTAAAAGAATTACTTTGTTGTATGGATCTTAGACTACTTACACAAAATACTTTTATTATTTAAAATCTTAAAACCAGCACTGCAGTAAAGTAAAACAAACTGGCAGATTTCTCTCTGTTTTACTGTTTGAACATCAGTGCGATTTACCTTCAAATACATGGAGAAAAGTTTTATTTCTTCTTAGAGTCAATATGAATACTCAGTTCCTGGGTAAATTCTACCTGGGACATTCCCTGCTCTGCTCTGCACCCCCACCAAAGCAAAACAAAGCAAAAAAGCAAAAACACCTTTCATGGACCTTTATAAATGACTGCACAAAGAGAATAGAAAACAAGTACTACTTGAACCACAAGCACATTCATGGAGGAGAGGAGGAAGAAAGTGAGATTCTTCCTTTTCAGGCCTTTCAGCTCTCGCATAACAGTAATATATTGGCTTTGTCCATTCTAACCACGCTAGCCTTGCTCTGGCCTGATTCGACAACACTCCATTCAGGCAAAATGTCCTTTGCACTCAGGAATAGATTCCAGTAAGTGAAGCATCTGGATAGCAAGGGGAAGATGAAACCTGAGCCCTGCCATTCTCCATTGCTTCTCCGTCCAGATCCACACAGACCCTTTCTCCAGTGGTATGCGTCCCCTTAACCCTCTTCTTTGGCTGTATGACTCGGAAGTCATTGTCCCCTTGTGCGCAATGATGGTCTTGGGTTAAGTTGGCAGGCAGGACATAAAGAATCAACGGACAGGCTGGGGCTGTCTTTAACACTCCTTGATCAGTGGAGAACAGAGTGAGGGGGAGTGAGCATGCCAAAGACCTGCCGCAGGACACAGAAGGAGAGTTCGCTCCTCATGGTCCCTCAAGAGCTGCAGTAAACCTGCTCCTTAAGAAGTCAAGTTTACTCTGTATCAGATGCGGATTTGCCAGCAAGATTACATCCATACAAGCCCTCTGTAGACAATCAGTGGGCACATGACATTCTGAGCAAATAGCAATTAACCAAATGGTCAGAGTTTGCAGTTGAAATCCATGCCCCCGTTCCCTTAAAACTCCGTCTAGCATTGTTAACCAGCTCTTCCTAGTCAATTACAAGGGGCAAAAAATGATCTGATTCACCAACAATTAATGAAATGAGAATCATAGAAGAGTGAAGAAAAGCACGTAATAAGAATCAATTTAGCACTTTGAAACTTAAGGGTGTTTTCCTGCCATGAATGTGAGAACTGACCTACAGTACTTCTCATATTTACAACACGTGGAGCAAATTGATTTTAATCATTTAGAGTGTGCATCACCATTAATTCTTTCAGCGTGCGAAGAGCATGTCATCACAAATATTGGACACCCCAGGGATCTAAACTATTGGTTAAAACAAAACTCATTGATGACCATTACTTGGCAATTATTGGAATTTACACTGTCATTCCCTCTTGTGGATTTGTGTCACAGCATCATCTGTATAAAACCAAACACCACCGGCTATGCTTTTCTAATGATTTGGAGCAATATTTAAATACCTTTCAGTTATACACTTATGCCGTATATGTACAAAGCCAGTTGCACAACATTTTATATGTTTACTTAACACCTTCAGAAATAGAAAGTTTCAACAAAGAATCCAAATAAACTCAAAATGCTGAAATAATGTCAAAGTTGCCAAGTGCAAAAACAAGTATGTACACTAGCACACACTAATTAGTCTTCCTCCTCTGGTTATTATATAACAGGCTACGTATGACTGGCTGCCTTTGCTCCTGGGCCATTACTGCCTATCTCGAGATCACTTTTGATACTCCTAAGGTAAAGGAACACCAAACAGTAGCCATTTATCTGACAAAAGACCTTGTGTTTTTCTTATTCTATCAATCATTAAACTGGTAATGTCTTTTTATGTTATTGCTTTGACATTCATTAACACTCACGTCAGAGGAAATCTTTGCAATTAAAACTCCTATTGACCATCTAAAGTTGTTTTGCCTTGGTTTGTAGCAACCGATTTTTTTGTAATGGTGGCATCGCACTAAAGATGGGTGTGGGAACTGACCCCAGTCTTCAACGTGGGGTGTCTCTTTCATGATTCTGATGCTGTTCATACTCATGCTCTTTTTAAAATCTCAGCTTTTTACATCCCCAATGCCAACCTGTGTGGTAAGTTTGACTGACTTGCTTACGAGGAAGGGATACCTCAGAAAAATAAAGCCAGGTCGCAAATAGGCTGCTGTGTTGTCATAGGAATTCTTCCTCCTGGCAAATGCACAAACCCTCAAGAGAGTTTCAGTTAAAAAAGTGCAAGTCTCGTTACCATCTCAAGTGCTTGAAATACATTTTACATAAGTTCCTTACGATTTGAAACCACAAACAGAAACAGAGCAAGATGAGTGTCTAACATGGCAAAGTGAGAGCTTTGAATATCAGAGGTAACACGTTCACTTCTTAACCACTCCTTTTGTGGGAACATCACCCATAAAAACTGATTATACATCATCTACAGCCACACTATCATCCAGCATCAAGAGAAATAAAACTGAACAAATACTTTTCTTTTTGGTAATGAGCAATTTAGAGGGTGGGAGAAGAACCAGCTTCCTGCTTGGAAAACTCTGTGTGTTATAAAAACGCCTTTTATTTAAGGAGTGGACTAACCTCATTGTATCTGTATTTATATGCCACCAAGGTACAAAAAATACAATGAGATGGAAAAACATATCAAAGCACTTTCTAAGTATGCATCATTTTAAATGTTATCAATATGAAAATCAATATAAAATGTTGCTTTAGTTATGTCTCCTTAGATCATTTAATTTCATTCTGAGAGTGTTTATTTAAAATCAAAGATTGAATCTGGTCTAGGGTACTATGATGATTTAAAGATATTTAGTGCAGAATATTTACATAGATTCCATCTCTCTTTTAAGAATCAAATTCAGTCAAAACAACGAGACTGGGGACACGGAATTGTCTGAATGTATTCATTCAACAAACACTCAGTAAAGACACCACCTTAGAGACATCACAGCTGTGCTGAGAAGGAAACACTACACTTCCCTGTACACACAGGGAAGCGATTTTACCTGTAGGATAACCAAATCCATGGTTTCAGGAAGTGAACTATAATGAGCTTTCAATGTCCTTTGGGCCCAGCCTTGGCATTGTTCATTTTCAGTAAATGAAAGCAATACAAGCTTTGCAAAGGGATTTTAAACCATTACGAGGCAAACTTAGAAATGAATCCAAACGCCACCATAGATACAAGATTCCAGGAACTACTCATCTGGTGGAGATCTTTAATCTGAAATCGGTGTAGGTTTCGTGAATATTTAAGAAGCAAAGACTCAAAGACACTTGAAGGGAACTGCTGTCGGCTGATTTTTAATAAATAGGTCCTTTCTAGGACTCCTAGTGCTCAGTAGAAATTGCCTCAGAGACTCTTTCCACCTGTAATCATTATTCAAGGATTAGGACCCAAGACACCGCACTTGGGAGGCCCGTTTATTGCAGACAGATGGGTAATGGTTCAAAAAGCAGCTCTCCCATTGTGAAGAGACTATAAACCTGCACCCAAACTGAGGCAAAGGAGGGGGAGGGGCCACGGCTCCCCACTCAGCACACACCCACGCTCGGGCTCCTCCTGCATTTTCTCTCCATCCAGGCTGTAGTCGCTTTCCCTTCCTCATCTGATTACCGGAGGATCTAAAGGGTCATGAGATAAAATTAAGTGAAGAACTAGGCATGGAGTATAAGATTAGGTCTCTGGATTTGAATTTTGTGTCCAAGGTGCCATTTACTAGCTGCATGACCGTGGGCAAATCAGTTAAGTTCTTTCAGGGTAAAGTTCACTCCAGTCAGACTAGAGCTCATCTCAAAGTCCTCATGAACCAGGAATCTCATCCAGAGAAGCTGTTCTCTGCAGAACTTGCTGAATCAATACCCCCACTTCAAAAATACCAGAATTACTGCTGGCCACTATTGGAGTTCTGACTCCCATATTTTCATTTAAATTGTGAATTCATTAGCACAGTGACATATTCTTTTGTATCTTGAGTCCTGACGCTCATGTCTGTGGCTTCACACTCCCTCACTATGCGCAAAATCATATGAAAAACATCACATGATTTTTTCTTCAATATCGGCTAGAGAAAGCTTTCGTACGAAAATGGAGGTGTATTTCAAATGTCACAAATGTCACAAATTTGTTGATTCTTGATTCCTTCCACACCATTTCACTTTCCTTTACACTTTCCATTCCACTCCCCAACATACCCAACAGAACTGTGGGTCCCTTAAAGAAGCCTCGCAAAGATTAAGGGAACCGGTGTCCATGCTGCTTAAGATGGGAACCCTGACTGAATGCACTCTGACAATATCTTTTAACATTTTCATGGAGTGTTTAAAATTTTATGTCTACATGAGATCATTATCTCTTGCCCCTCAGCCTACTGCCACGAAGTCATAACCTTTGTTCAAGGGAAGTCCAGTCCACTGTCATAATTACAGATTTGACTCTGTTGACAAAGAAAATACAAATTACTAACCTTTGAGTTTCTGCTTTCATAATAAGAAATGGATTGCTATTTGTATCAAATAATCAAAATGTACAAGCTAAGTCAGAAGAAGCCTTAGAATCTTAGAATGAGGAGCTCTTAGATGACACCCTGTCTTATAAATCCCTCAAATAAAAAAATTACTTCTAAAACAAAAGGTCTTACAGCATCTGTTTACATATCTACAGTTATACTGTCTTATAACTTTTTGAGCTAGCCCAGTTCTTAATATGTTCCATGCTCCCTTCAAAGTTTAGATTCACACTTTTAATCAATTCTATACCCTCTCGTACAATAATGAATATATCTAAACATGCTACTATATGACAGCATTTTAAATATTTGAAGCTGGTATTCATGTTCTAAACCTTCTCTTCTTAAAATATCTCTCAGTGCTTCAATTCATTGACACGATCCTCTCACTTTTTGCTATCTTTCTATCTTTCCTTTGGAAGCTCTCCAGTCCATGAATACCTGTCTTAAAACAGTACCAAAACGAAGACAATAACCCAAACAGGCCCTACCCAGAGGAGAGTACAGTAGAGCTAACCATTACCCCCATTAAGTCAGGTCACTATACTTCTTTACTGGAGCCTGGGGTTCTATTAGCTTTTATAGCCACTTGTTGGGTTACATTATGATTTGAGAAGGCCTGGCTCAAAAAGTGGCCCCAAACTAAGCCATGAATTTTTACTTGGGTTTCTCGTGCTATTACTAGTTATTGAATTAACTTGAAGCCATCTTTATGACCTTCATTTCTTGAACTGTTCTGTGGGTCTGATATTCAAACCCTGACCATAGCTCTTCTGTAATATGCTGTCATGTTGGTTAATGTGGAATTAATTAAATATCAGTATGATTCTGTTAGATAATAACACATCTCATCATTCTACACAGTGTTGTGATTATTCTCTGAAACTGAAACAGCTGCCCAAGGTGAGTGTCTGACTAGATTAGATCCAACCTGAACAAAAATTTTGCTCCAATCAAAACACTTTCCTCCTCCTCTTAAAGCTGACAAAGTGATTACAGGAGTACAGAGTTCTGAATAGAAGAAAAATGTATGATTCGTATCACATGAAGCAAGATGCCACCCAATCCACCCTAGGGAAAGTTGGGAGAAAATATGTCTTTTATTTTTTCTATCATAATACAGAAAATAAGCACTAGCAGTGTTGATAGCCTATGGCTTTTCACTTAGAATCAACAATAGTGGCACGTCCTATGATTTTACTTTTTCAGCACCATCCCCAAACAAAGCAATGAAATGTAAGATGATGTGAATGAGACCCTGAAATTTAAGGAGGCAGAATAATGGTTTGCAGGTGTGAACATTATTCATATTTTAAACAAAATTAAATTCTTCCCCATTACTCTACGAAAACCAGTATAATATAATCACCAAGAGGTAAGATGCTTCTAATATTTAAAAGATACACTAATTTTGATGACAGTTTTCACTCATGTTAATCAAATAGAGTATGTGTACAGAATTTATGTCGTTACAAATAACACCAGGGTGAAACTTAGAAACTAATCCTTCGTTTATAGCCTAACTATTCTGTGAAATTTATAAACCCCAAACACGGGATCCTTTTATGTCTCTTTCCTTCAAGTGTAAATCACATGGATGGGAGCAACACAAAGGAGAGAGAGCTTAGAACCGACATAAGTGCAGCTTATTTAAATACCCAATGTTTAGAAGAATGCGAGTATTCTAGAAGAAGGGAGACCAGAGTTTTTTAGTGGATACAGGCCTGTCTAGATGTCAGGAAAGGCTGTGATGTGTTCTCTCTCAGATGTAGAATATGGAGGGAGTTGTACCACTTTGCCCTTTTATACATGATCAAGACTGGGCAGGTACTAGGCATACCAGTAATACCTGCCAAACTCGACCATGTAGAATCTGTATCTGTGACTTCAAGACAGGTGAGAGAAAAGGAAGAAAAAAAAAACCACGTACCAAGCCCTGTTTGAAATGCGGCATAAGCTAAATCACAGAAGAGAATCTGTCGAGTCCCTAGGCTGCCAATCGATCCCCAAGGCAGGACTGGAGGGCCCAGGAGCACCCTGTGGGCACCCCGACAGCCATGAGAATGGTGGAGTTTGTTTCACGTGCCCTATCCTGTTTTCTTTTGTCATTTTTGTTAAGCTGAAGGAAAAAGAAATCTGGCAAAATTATAATTCGTATAATTAGCACTTCATGGGTACTTGATAAATATTTATTGAAAGCATAAATAAGTCTTTTTGAGAAACAGAAAGCTGTAAAAGAATATGAAATTTTAAAATGTAGTATTGTAGAAACAACCAAGATTCTGCTAAACTGACCTAAAAGACTTTTATTTTATTTTATTTTATTTTATCTTATTTATTTTATTTAAAAAGAGCCAAAACCTGAACCCCATGAAGGAGCCTCTTTCAGATTATTTTCACATCTTCAATACTTATTTGAAGACAAGAGGCACAAGTTCAAATACACAAATTCAGTATACCTTGTTGCTTTTTAAGACTATGATCACCTAAAAAAGTCACTTAAAAAACACTTTGATTAATTTGTCTCATCCATCAGCTTGATGAGCACCTTGTTCTGAGGATAAGGATTGTGGGAAGGAAAAGTTTAAATAGAAAGCTGATTCTGGGACACCTGGGTGGCTCAGTCAGTTAAGCATCTGACTATCTCGGCTCAGGTCATGATCTCATGGTTCATGATCAGAGCCCCACATAGGGCTCTGTGCTGACAGTGCAGAGCCTGCCTGGGATTCTCTCTCTCTCCCTCTCTTTTCTCTGCNAATTCTGGGACACCTGGGTGGCTCAGTCAGTTAAGCATCTGACTCTTTATCTCGGCTCAGGTCATGATCTCATGGTTCATGATCAGAGCCCCACATAGGGCTCTGTGCTGACAGTGCAGAGCCTGCCTGGGATTCTCTCTCTCTCCCTCTCTTTTCTCTGCCCTTCCCACTCATTTTCTCTCTCTCTCTCTCTCTCTCTCAAAATAAATAAAGAAATAAACTTAAAAAGTATTTTAGAAAAGAAAGCTAATTCTAATACATATATAACAGGGACATCTTTGGATTTCCAGTCAAAAGACTTGGGGAAAAACCAAACACCTGTTTTCCATGGAGTCAACAAGTCCAAAGCCAATAATCTGTAGTGTCTACATAAGTCTAGCTGCCCACCTTCCACTTCCCACAGGACAAGAAAGGTCCTTGCCATTCCTTCCTCTTTGTGCGAGGACACACACTGATAGTGTTTTCTGAAAACTGCACTTGGAATATGTGGCGAAACCGACTATATATTTTTCCCACTGCTCTTCACTCATTTGTTCAACATATGTCCATGCATGCTAACTCTGAGCCTGGCCTAGAGAACCATAAAACACTAGAGGTGGAAGACACATTACAGGTCATTCACACCAGACGTTGCGATCTCCAGGACCTCAGTACAGGACGCGAGGCAGACAAATGTGGCATAAATGCAAGATAATAGGGAGCAGTGAGGTCTGGGTGAAACCAGAAACAGGGGGGCCTCTTAGATTCAAGCCTATATCTACCAGAAGCAGCCCAGGAGCTGTGAGTAACAAACTTGATCTGATCTAACCTCTTTGTTTCTTTTTTCAAATAATCAAAGAGTCATCTACTGTTTCCAATACCATAAATCCAGCGAACTGGACGCTTTATGTCCCTCTCTCTCCTCCATTTTACTTCACTGTCCCAGTCCATAAAGATATTGTTAATTGGCTTCATTTGGTTTTTGGTTTTACTTCTTTCTGCTGTTTGCTATATTGACTAAATCCCAAATGAACAGTCTCTTCTTAGGAAGAAAGAGACAAGTTTCTAAACAATGGGATCAGATACTGCCAACTATCTAGGGAGAGTCATCAGGATTCTGATGAACACCTGAAAGAGAAGTAGCTGCTTTCAAAGATATGAATATTAAGCTCAAGGGACTAGAATGCAAAGAAACTAGAAGTTACTTTCATGTTTGTTCAATGGAAGAAATGTCATCGCCCTTCATGCATGAGAGATAAGTTTTGGAGAAATTTTCCAGTCTTCCCACCCCCCAATGAGTCAATTGAATCAAATAAACAGTATAATATTTGGCTCAGCAAATATTTGCAATGGTCAATCCAATTGTATATTTAGTGACAGCCTTGATGTTTAAAAATAATTTTCTATGTTAAGCTATTTCCATACAGCTCCATACATCACCTGTTCAGTTGGGGTTTTAATATAAAAAGATATAAATTAGTGTTGACTTACTTTGTCTTTTGTTCCGAAAAGAATAGGACAGCCAATCAACACATCTAAAAAAAATTATGTGTCCTGAGCTTCTGTTTTCCAACCCAATTCTGGATGGAGCCAACCAACACATAATGAAAGATATGACAATGTAAATTGAATATAAATGATCTAATGTGAATTCATGGTGATGAAAGCGGCCAGGCTACTCAGAAGTCAAAGTATGTTCTGGATTTTTTTTTTAAATATTTTTATTTATTTCCAGGGGAGAGAGAGAGAGAGACAGCATGAGCAGGGGAGGGTCAGAGAGAGAGGGAGACACAGACTCTGAAATCAGCTCCAGGCTCCGAGCTGGCAGTCAGCACAGAGCCCGAGCGGGGCTCGAACCCATGAACCGCGAGATCATGACCTAAGCGAAAGTCAGATGCTTAACCGACTAAGCCACCCAGGCGCCCCTGTTCTGGATATTTTAAATATAAGTACTAGTGGGCTACACAGAGGACAAGAGCAGGATACCAGAAGCAACTACGATGTAGAGTATTTCACATCACTCTACTCAATTCCCTTAAAAATTCAGATGATCCCCAAAACACTTTGTTATCAGGGTGTAAAATATAAAATAATTAACAAAGCCCTTAGTTATGTAGCTGATCACAAGCATAACTTTGGTGTCCACTTTTCCTACTCCGATCTCTTTGCATTTTCTTCTATATTGGCTCTTAAAAGGTTCTCTTAGTCTTTGTTAACAGCTATCTGTCTTCCCACCCAACTTCTCTCCTTGCTTCTAATCCTTCCTATGTGCCAGGCACTATGCTAGGGTTCCTGGTACACAGCTGATGCTCAGTAAGCCCTGATTACAATAAGATCCTATGGCAGGGGGTTGGAAGGAGGCTGACGATTTCTTTATTCTGTCACCAGTAAATTTGCATTACTGTGAAAGGAAAGACATTTCTAATCAAAATGAATGAGGTTAGATACAATAGTTACCTATAGGATGCAATAAATATTAATAGAATTAGTAAAGGCTCTTTTGAAAATTAAATCTCCCGAAAACTGCATTTTTATACGTTTATTTATTGTGGTAGTTACAGTGTGCTCTGAAAAGGAGCTACTTAATTCATAACATAATCATCTTCAGTGCCATTAATTAATTCCAGATTTTATTACATTACTTGAGTTCACTTAATGCTTTAATCTCATGATATAAGGAGGTGGAAAAGGTAGGTGCAACAAGTCATCTCAGAAGCATCTGAGATGCATTATTACTTGCATCTCAATTACAAGGCAAGGACTAATAAATGATTACCTAATTGTGGGGGCTGGAAAAACAAATCCCATACAAGAAAACCCAAAGCACTTCAGAACAAGAAGTTTGAGACCAGATATCTGAGTTCCACGGTGTAAGGGAGATGGGGAGGAGAGAAAGAAAGAAAGAAAAAGAAAGAGAAGGAAGGAAGGAAGGAAGGAAGGAAGGAAGGAAGGGAGAAAGCCTGGAGGGCGGCAGGCAGAGGGTGCCTGCCAGTAACCAGGGCTTTCAGGATAATGGTAAACTTATGCAAGAAATAAACCTGTCGTACAATGGACACTGTGACTGTCAGCGCCAAGGCCCAGCCCACTGGAAATCAGAGTTGCTGAAATATATGATTAGTGTTCTGTTCCATGCTCACTTTCATGCCACACCTTTCGGTGGAGGTCATCTTTTGAGTCATTAAATAATCTTAGAGTGATATGTACACAGAAGAGTTTGTTCCTTATCTTTTCCATGTCACACCTGGTGCTTTCCATGGGCTCTTTGTTCTTGCTTTAACAAAGTGTATAAAGGTTGTTGGGTTTTTTTTCCCTTTCTTTTCCTTCCCAATGACTGACTTTAACTTGGCATTTTAACCCTTTAACAACCACAGACACATTAGTTGTTAACAAAGATAATATAGAAGAATGTGTTTTGGTTTCAAACAATGTTCAGTTTCTTTTGGAAATCATCTAGTTAAATTGCTACTCCTTATTTCTTCCAAATAACTATATTAATTCAATATTACTTGGTAACCTAATTCTGCTTTAAATTTTTTTATGTCACTAATGCACAAGTGTTCTAAGTGAAGTATTATTGAAATAAAGAAATTCATGTTATCATCTGCCTCTGTATGATTACAATAGAATATGATATGTAAGTATAATAGAGTTTATAGATTAACATTACCAGAGGTATAGATTAATAAAATATACTAATTCAATCAATCTTCTCAACATTGATTGTGTGACAGACAAGTTTCACAAATGAAAAATGAAACTTTACAAGAAATTAGATACTTCTCCAAAATAGATGTAAGAAGTAGAAGAACCCAGATCAGTTCTGGATACTTGTGCTTCCTGAAACACTTCAGAGATACTTCATCGTCCTGGTTTTCCATCTCCTGGTTTATCTATACATCTCCGTCTTCCTCAAGGATTTCTGTCTTGTTCAGCCCCAACTGTGGGCAAGACCTAGGGCTCAGTCCTCTGCCACCTTCTCCTCCTCACCCTCTAGAGGGTCCCATATACTATGGAAGCTTTAAATATCATGTGTAAATTGATGACTCCCAAATTCATACTCCCAATGCAAACCTACCCCCTTCAAGGCAGGCTTACCTATCCAACTGCCTGCTTGATAGCACCTCTTCGGGGTTTCACAACCATATCCAGCTCACCAAGTATAAGACAAAATTTTGGATTTATCCTCCCCAAACTGGTTTCTCTCCCAATATTCTATTTCATGGGACATGGCTCCATTGCTCAAATAAGACTTCAGCTTCCCTCCCTGCTTATTCATCCTTAACATCTTATCCATAATTCTTAGGGTTTTTTTCTCCCTCACAAATCAATCCTAAATCACTCTTTTCCCCAATCTTCTCTCTAGTTCCAGACTGATCATCACTTCCTTAGAATATGCTACAATTTTCACTCCTAATCTTGTCCCATCCAATCTAATCTCCACACAGATGCTAAATTAATTTGGCAGAATCATGTTGATACATCCTTACTTAAAACTGGAAAAGTCTTCTCATTAGAACATTTTAAATGTTTAACAATTAAGAGGTAATAATTTCAAATATTTCTAGATAAATAAACAGCATAAAAAATAAACAATGTAAAGCCTCCCTAGCATCCTTGTCTCCCATACACTTAGCCCCCTCCCCCACCCCCAGAGATAACCATTGCTCCCAGGTTCTTATGCTCCATTGCCATTTCAATGAGATGCAAACTGGCTATTGAGAATCCAACTGGAGCAGACCCTATTTCTCCATTCTCATTCCATGCTCCTCCTCCTTCACTATGCTCTACTCTCTGAGCCTCTTTAGTTTTAGGAATTAACCAAATTCTTTTCCTGCCTCAGGTATTTACTCATACTATTTACTTTAGCTAGATCACTCTTTCCCTTTCTCCTATATTCTCCCAGTCACTCTTTAAATATAATTTCTTGGCAAGTTAGATTCTCCTCTGTTGCTTATTTAGCAAACTGATCACAAGTTGTAATTAAATCTCAATTTATCTCTCTTTTCACTAGATTATCAAGTCCAGAAGAGCAAGCACTTGGTCTATTTATTTTACCCTACTGCAGCTGGTATACCTAGTCACTTGGAAGAGGGGCTCATTCTTAGATACTCAACAAATATTGAATGAACTGAATTAATTCATTCTTTTTAAAAAATGCTTATTTATTTATTTTGGGAGACAGTGGACACACACAAGCAGGGGAGGGGCAGAGAGAGAGGGAGAGAGAGAATCCCAAGGAGGATCTGTGTTGTCAGTGCAGAGCCCAACATGGGGCTCAGTCCCACAAACGGTGAGATCATGACCTGAGCTGAAATCAAGACGGGGACACTTAACCAACTGAGCCACCCAGGTGTCCCAAGACCTTCTGTCTATGGGAACACTGAATTAGACATTTCCTGAATATTACACAAATTGACATGTAAAAGGAACTCTTCACTCTTCCAACACAGTGAAGAGGTAGAATTTTTTTAAAAAATTCTATGTGTTCGGGTGCCTGGGTGGCTCAGTTGGTTAAACATTCGACTCTGGAGTTCAGCTCAAGTCATTATCTCATGAACCATGCACCATCTCATGGTGTGTGACATAAAACCCTGCATCAAGCTCTACACTGCTCAGGGCCTGCTGTGGATTCTTTGTCTATCTCCCTCTCTCTCTCTGTCCCTCCCCTGTTCATGCTCTCTCACTCTCTGTCAAAATAAATAAATCAGCTTTTTAAAAAATTCTGTGTTGGGCTAAAATTAACAACTCCAGCAACAACAAATGTTGGCGAGGATGCAGAGAAAAAGGAACACTTTTGCACTGTTGGTCAGAATGCAATCTGGTGCAGCCACTCTGCAAAACAATAGGGAGGTTCCTCAAAAAGTTAAAAATAGAACTACCCTACAACCCAGCAATTGCACTGCTAGGTGTTTACCCAAAGGATACAGGTATGCCGTTTCGAAAGGGTACATGCACCCCAGTGTTTGCAGCAGCACTATCAACAATAGCCAAAGTATGGAAAGAGCCCAAATGTCCACTGATGGATGAATGGATAAAGAAGATGTGGTATATATATACAATGGAGTATTACTCGGTGATCAAAAAGAATGAAATCTTGCCATTTGCAACAATATGCATGGAACTAGAGAGTATTATGCTAAGTGAAATAAGTCAGTCAGAGAAAGACAAATAGCATATAGTTTCACTCATATGTGGAATTTAAGATACAAAACAGATGAACATAAGGGAAGGGAAGCAAAAATAATATAAAAACAGAGTGGAAGACAAACCATAAGAGACTCTTAGATACAGAGAACAAACTGAGGTTGTTGGAGAGGTTTTGGGTAGGGGGATGGGCTAAATGGATGGGGGGCATTGGATGAGCACTGAATGTTGTATGTAGTGATGAATCACTAAATTCTATTCCTGAAATCATTATTATACTACATGTTAACTAACTTGGATTTAAATTTTAAAAGAAAAAGAAAAAAATTCTATGTATTGAAGAATGTCGTGGTTTTGTACATAAAGGCTGCTGTAGCCATAAAAGTATTATATCTACTCTTCAAAACTAAAGGTCACATAAGAATTACATACTTCCACATGATATCTTACAATATTGTATTTATAAATCTAAAGCTACTGCATATAACTTCATGCATTATAACTAAAATTCTTTGTCACTTGTTGCTTAATAATTTTCTTTTACTTACATTCTTGCATATGCTATTACTTTTTAATCTAAATAAAGACATGAAGTCAATATAGTTTTAGGAAAAAACACTTTTAAATGTGAGTGAAGTGTTTATTTCTTCTTTCCTTTTAAAAAAGGGAGGTCCCTAATACTTTATCCTGAATGGGTTTGTTATGACCAACTTTGTGAATTCTCTCCCCATAAAAGACACGTCTTCCTTCTCATCCTGAGTGTGGCTGTACATCGAAGGACACTCCAGACATTTCCCTTTCACATCTCAAAAGGAAGTATTAATCAAACAAAAGATGGGAAATTATGACATTCAGCCACTAAGGTTTAACTCAAGTGGCCAAGTTTTAGTTGATCATAGGGTACAGGTGACTATCCATCAAACAACCCAACACAACACACATTAAAATGTCTGGGTTAATCAGGACAGAAGCCAAGAATAATATTTTTTGCTGACGCTGAACGAAGACTACCAAAGGAATTCCCCTAAAACTGTACTCTACAAACATCAAGATCTAAAAAATAAAAATAAAAATAATATAAAAGGAATTCTTCCTAACTGTATCTTAAACAAGGTAAAAGCACATTCTTTTGATGAAATGTTAAATGGCCTGGATGACATATACAAGTTTAAATTACAAAAATGTTAAAGCAATCTTGAAATTCAATATAAAAATATGTATGCATGTACAGTTTAACTCAAAAAATCATAAAATTTGATAAAACATTCAAAATATATTAAATAATATTAACAACAAGGCATAAACTATTGATATAATCATACTCTCATTTCTTTTCCAAATTTATCTTTCAAGAATTAACTTCATCTGGAAATCAATGGCAATTACATATATAGAGGAACAGAGAGCTGTAAGATATAGATTGGAAAAGAAATATACGTTTTTTAATTAGGATTCTTAGGGCTTTTTATTGCATATACTAGACTTGATCTTGTTTTGATATCTCCCTCAAATCTTGTTGTAGGCACAAATAACCCCTGATAGCACAGTTTGGAGAAGCCATCTTGAATTTCTGTTGGAGTATCATGATGCAAAGAATAAAGCACCAACCTGAGAGTCCATAACTTGAGTCTTGCTTCCTATGGTGGTAGCACATGACTTGTATTGGGGCCAAGTCATTTAGCTACCTAGAGCCTCAGTTTCCTCACCTGCAAAGTAAGGATGTGAATTTGATGATGTCTATCACTCTGTCCTACTATGTGATGTTATGAAGAGCCAGAGAAGCAGCCATATGATCACCACAAGGCAAAACCAAACACCCCAGAACACTACATATCATCAGGGTCAAGAGAGGAGACCTTTCCAAACAAAGAACAGCCAAGGGCCTCAGACCCTTTCCCTTTTTACATACATTAAAAAACTAATACTTCTGGTATTCTATAAATTCTGTAACTATTAAAAATAACCAAACCATTCACAAGATTCATTTGAGCAACTTTGTTATTAACGTCTCAGTAACATAAGTCTTTATGAGATCAACAATATTTATGCTTGTACTAGGAAAATATCCATAATTTTTGGCACATGTCATATACTAGCACACATTCAATATTCATTCCATAAACACTGGCTGAACATCTACTATGCTAAGCCCTGTGCTAGGTACTATCTGTGCATAGAAAAAGCACCCAGGCCCCACTCTCAAGTCACATTTATTAAGTTACACATGTGAAATTGCTGATACGCAACCCTTTAAGACTCACAAAATGGCAATTATATGTGTAGAAAATTGTGTCATCAAATAGATCAAACTTAAAACTACCATTGGCATTTTGGAAAGTTCCATTCATTCTGGAAAGCCTTTTGATGTCATTTAGTGAGTTCCTGAGGAATTTTTTTTTTTTAATTTTTTAATGTTTTATTTATTTCTAGGAGAGAGAGAGAGACAGCGTGAGCAGGGGAGGGTCAGACAGAGAGGGAGTCACAGACTGAATCAGGCTCCAGGCCCTGAGCCGGCAGTCAGCACAGAGCGGGCTCGAACCCACAAACCGCGAGATCATGACCTAAGCGAAAGTCGGACGCTTAACCGACTAAGCCACCCAGGCGCCCCCTGAGGAATTTCTTAACAGGGATTTTTGTTGTTCATTTTGTTTGTCATTATTTGGAAACATGTATTCTAATTATTCAGTTCTTATGCATTTGTTTTTCACAACCAGTTAATAATTGACTGACTTACAATCTCCTGACTTACACTCTCCTCAGCAATAGTTACTCATATTGTGTATGCAAGCATGTGCATGGTGTGTGCATGTTCACACACAAGACAACTTGTTCTCTTTTCTAATCTTAAGGTACTCTCCCTTGTGGGGCGCCTGGGTGGCTCAGATGGTTAATCGTCTGGCTTCAGCTCAATTCATGACTTCCCAGTCCATGGGTTGGAGCCCCACATTGGGCTCTGTGCTGGCAGCTCAGAGCCTGGAGCCTGCTTCATAGTCTATGTCTCTCTCTCCCTGCACCTCCCCCACTCACACTGTGTCTCTGTCTCTCTGTCTCTCTCTCTCTCTCTCTCTCTCTCGAAAATAAATAAGCATTTAAAAAAAATTTTTTTTAAAGTACTCTCCCTTGTCTTCACACACACATCATCATATTCTTTTCCCCAAGGCTTGTTTTCCTAAGAAATTCTTTGGAATTGATTCTTTGTATGACCCACAGACTCTATCTGAGGGTATTTCATAGAGTAGACACAACAAAATTACCAAATGAATGATAAATCAAATTATAAGGGGAGACATCTGATTAAAAGGGTCTAGTAATATCCAAACATAAAAGCCATGGAAAAGCAGATATTACATTTCTTGCTCACCATGATACTATTTGTCACATGCTGCCACATTGGCAGTCCATATCATGTTCTGAAGTTATTCTTCACAATGACTCTAAGAAAAAGAAATCACAGTATCACAATATATGAGGTATGCCTAACACATTAGGGAACTTTGTGCATGGGGTAGTAAGTACATCTAGTTATGTCAATTAGTAAAAGTGAATTTCCAGCTTTGCCTTAGGAAAGAAAATATTTGTCAGGAAAATGAATAATAAGGTTTATATTATGACACAATAAGGGAAAAGTTTGATAAGTTAATACAAAGACCATGGACAGTTCAAAATATCCAACCACAGTAAGACTTTCTTTAAATGAACTTTCTTTCAAAATAAACAAATAGCTGAAAATATCCCAATTTTGAATAACTGTCTTAAAATTTGAATACTATACCTATCTAAGCAAAATCAAAAACACTTCCCCAAATGATTACCATGAGTGCACATATCAATTGCTTCATAGTGCAAGAAATGTCAAATGGCACTAGAGACAATGCCACGCTTTCCTGTACAGTGCAAACATATTTCTTCTTGAGACACAGTTTACATAATACAGGAAATGGCTTCATCTGGTTCCTGGTCTTTTTGATCAAGTCAAAAGCCTAAAAGGAAAAATTGTTTCTTTTACATTTTACTTTTTTTTTTTGTACTTTTGTTTTTCACAAATTATATTTCCCTAAATTGAAAAATGGGAACTGGACAGATATGGACAGCAATGTCCTCTAAGAAATTCTTTACTAAAAGGCAAGCTTATGACCTTTTCCATGTGTTCTACAGATGACCAAAAAAAAAGGAAGGGGGAAGCATTTGTGATTCAGGAAAACTTGATTCCACAGCTTAAAATGAAATTTTCACTTAAAAAATAATAAATAGACACAAAAGCTTAGAGGTAGGAATTACTTGGAATTTTTAAGAAGGAAGGTGGCCGCTGTGGCTGACTGGAGGCTGACAGAGGAGGAATGGGAACAGGTCAGGTCAGAGGGGAGCTGGGCCATACCACGTGGGACCTCTAGGGGCTTGTGAGTGTGGTAGCAGCTCTGCATTTTACTCCAAGTGAATTGAGAAGCCATTGGAGATTTCTAAGGAGAGAAGTGAGTTGACTTCGGTCTTTAATCAGTTACCTTGGCTGCAATATGTTGGAGAGATCACAGTACAACAAAGGTAAAAGCAAGGTCACCAGTTAGGTGTACACTGCCTTTATCAGGCCAGAAATGGTGGTGATTCAAGCCAGGCTAGGGGAAGTAGCAAGAGGCAAATGGCTTCTAGATGTATCTTCAATAAGCGAACTGATGTGATTTAATGATTAATTGGATATAGGTGTAAGAGAATAAAAAGTGACAAGGATGATTCCAAGTATTTCTGATTGGAAGATCTGATAGAATGGGGAAGAGCGTAGAAGGAGCTGACTTTGGGAGGGAGGAAAAAACAAGAATTCAGCTTCTGATGTGTTGATAGTGAGATGCCTATCAGACATCCACATGGAGATGTCAATTGGAAGTTGAGTCTCCAAGGCTAGAGTTAAAGGAAGATATCTAGGACAGAGATATACATTTGGGAATCATCAGTGCAGGGCTGCTATTTGAAGCTCTGACAGCAGAAGACATCACTGTTTGAGAAGAGCTCCAAGTGCTGAGCCTCTCAGGGCTCCAATACTGAAAGGGTAAAACAGAGAAGGAACCAGCAAAAGAGATTTAAGATCTCGGGATCAACCAGTGTAGTAAGAAAAAACAGGATTGAGTGGCTTATAAGAATTCAAGTGACTAGAGTTTTTCAACAAACAAACAATAAAAGGGTCAAATTCTGAAAGTAAATTGAGTAAAATAAGGCCCGAGCATTGACCATTGGATTTGGTGATATGGAGGTCACTGGTGGCCTTAACAAGAGAATCTCTTTGGTGACATGAGATAAGAATAAGAGAGAAAGTGGGGCACCTGGGTGGCTTAGTCGGTTAAGCGTCTGACTTTCGCTTAGGTCATGATCTCGCGGTTCGTGGGTTCGAGCCCCGCGTCGGGCTCTGTGCTGGCTGCCAGCTCAGAGCCTGGAGCCTGTTTCAGTCTGTGACTCCCTCTCTCTCTGACCCTCCCCTGCTCACACTGTCTCTCTCTCTCCTAGAAATAAATAAAACATTTAAAAAAAAAAAAAAAAGAAGAAGAAGAGAGAAAGTGAAACTGTAGATTATAGCATTTGTCTCTGAGGAGGAACAGGGAAATAATGCAATAACTGGAATGGTAAGTGGAGTCAAGAGACGTCTGTTTGAAGATGAGAGATTAACTGCGTGTTTATACATGGATGGAAATGATTGAGCTGAAGAGAAAATCTGGTGATGCTACGGAGAGAGGAGGTAGAATTTTCAGAGTGTGTCCACCCCTAGGGAAGAGAGGATGGGATCCAGTGGGGGAGGAGTTCACCTTGGACTGGAGCAAGAACATTAGGAGCAGGGTGACAGGAGAGAAGGCAGAATGATAGAGGAGAGGTACAGAAATCTTCTTCAATTTAGTGATGTGTTATAGGACATTCCCATCCTCGTCTGAGTTCTCAGTGAAATAACAAATATGGTTACTGGCTGATAGTAAAAAAAGAGAGGAGGAATAGGGGTTAGGGAACACAAGATGATATGAAACAGTTGCTGGAGACTGTTGTGTCCCCCTAAATTCATATGTTGAAACCTAATCCCCAGTATGATGGTATTAGAAAGTGTGGCTTTTGGAAGGTGATTAGGTCATGAGGCAGGAGCCCTCATGAATGCATATAATGCTTTTATAAATAAGGCTCCAGAGAGCTTCCCTGATGCTCCCTCCAGGTGAAGACACAGAGAAAAGATGGCCATCGATGGAACAGGAAGCAGACCTTTACCAGATATCAAATCTACCAGTGGCTTGATCTTTAACTTCCGGCCTCCAGAACTGTAAGAAATAAATTTCTTTTGTTCATAAGCCACCCAGTCTATGGTATTTCATTACAGGAGCCCAAATGGATTACACACTAGTCCTTCAGGACTGATACAGACTAGGTGGAGAATTGGATTTAACTAGGGTTTGGGATTGGCCAGTTGAAAAGGAAGTTGAAGATACATGCCAAAAAGTATTTATGAATGGTGGACCAAACTGGTAAAACTGCTAAGCCAGAAAAAAACAGCCAGGACAGTCATTGATGTAGAAATATGTAGAAAACTTCCATTTTATTAAACCATGGACTTTGGCATCTGTCTGCTACTACATCTCAACTTAACATAAAATTCAGAATACAAAGTTCTTCATGCCCAAGTCGCATCTTATTTCTTTTTGTTCCTTGTGATCTACCATACACAATTAGCTATAGTTTCCTAGAATATCCCAAACATCTGAGGATATTCTCCTTCCTGTCTTCTTCACCAGGCCAGCCCCAAGAGGTCACTTCTCTTCTAGGGCCATTCATCCCACAACTAGAGATTGATCACCTCCTAAAGTGGCCCAAGCATGAATCAACCACATTGCACGGTAAATATCCTCCCCACAAACTGGTGCACGGTGACTGGCACATATTTAGTACTTGTTTATAGAATGAATGAGTGAACTCTCAGCCATGAGTTCATCTATAAACATTTATCTCTAGAGATGGAATGTGTTAAGAGACCAGGGGATTTATATAGCATGCACAGTTCATAGGTTATGCCACCGTGCTTGCTCCACTCCTAATATAACACTATCTATGCAATCAGTTAATTAAAATGACTGCTTAATAACTTAAATTTACTGCTCTCCAATTTATTTTTACATTCATGTTCCATTCTTTTAACTATCTTTTTGTAGGAAAGTGGGAGAAGAAAAGAGAAGAGAATGGAGAAAGAAGAGTAAAAGACACCCAGGAAGGAAATGGCAGGTGAGAGGGAGAACGGCAAAGGAGAAGAAAAAGAAGGGAATGAAACAGAAGCAGAGAGGGAAACAAGGAAGAGAAAATAGGGAGAAAGAAAAAAGATTAGGGGCAGAAGCAGATGGACAAGAAAAGGCAAATAAAAGATTACAAAGAAGGGATACTAAAGAAATTGCTTACAAAGCACTTAAGGGAGTTCAGAACATCTAGGAAGAAGCTGGTGCATTCTGGAATGTTTAAAATAATTCCTTATCCCTCTAAATATTGATGAATATTTATGAATAGTAGTAACAAACATATTTATTGAGTACTTACCATGTGAAAAACACTGTGCAGAGCCCTCTACAGTTACCGAGCCAACAATTCCTCACAACTGTTATTACCCTCAGTTTACAAAAGGGAAACTGAGGGCCTGAGTAACTTACCAAACCATACAGTGAGTGGGAATGCTGAGCCTCAAATTCAGACCCACACATGCTCTTACTCACAGTGACTCATCTCCTCTCTGCCCATACTGCTTTTCCAGTCAGGATATGCAGACCAGGGTGGATTCTGAGCCGGCTGGCAGGGCTTTCTCTCATCTCCCATCCTTCCCAAGCCTTCGAAGGCCAGGGAGAAACTGAGAAGGGAGACATGAGGAGCAGCCAGCATCAGCCCTGTGCTCCCTGACCCCAAGGACCTGAATGTGAAGCAGATGGGACCCAGACACTCATCCAAGACTCACGCTGTCCTGTTCTGCAATTTTGACACTTCATTTGGATATATCTGTTTATTCTTTTCAAAACACAGTTGTGCTCTCAAGTTGGGAACCAAATACACAGACAGAAACCCTTTCTAGAGATGTTCTGTCTCCTTCTGAAGGAGGATGTAAAGGGAAATACTAATAGCCAGAAAAAAAAAGGGAGGGTCATCAAAAAGCTAAGATCTTTGCATACCTCTGCATGTTAGGTCTTTGGACAATATTTTGAGAATGTGCATGTATCAGAAATAACAAAATAACAAATTCATGGTCACACACTACCATGTATCTCTTCAGCATCAACAGTAATCATTATTATCTGATCTCTATACATTCTCAGTCAGAATCGAGCTTCAGAATCCTTCACAACACAGTGCTCCTGGCAGCCACTAGCAATAGATGATAAAGAGCACAGGATTGAAATACACTTGTAATTTCTGGTGTAAATATGTGTCATCATGAGGTATGGCCCCAAAACATCATAAATGCCCTTAATGTGGGTAAGGTTAAACAAGAACCCAAACGCTTAACATTAAAGTCATTTGTCCTTTGGTCAACAATTATTTTCCCAGCCTACTCACTAAGGGCTTGTGCTTTCATAACTAGAGTTTTAGAAACTAATTAAGAAACAATATGTTTAAATTGAGAAATGCTAATGCTTCTGTAATTCACGGCAATTTTTAAGGCCTGACCAGGAAATAGAAAACTCTTTGACAGGGTCTGGGCTAAAAGCCATGATGGCATCCACTGTTTAGTGTTGAATAATTTACAAACTTCTGTTCTTTCAACAACTACTCAGAGAATGAAGTTGCTAAGTAAATATACAGCTCAAAAACAACACAGAAGATCTAACTCACTCCTCACATCTTGCAGAAAGGTGGTGGCCCTAAACAGAACACAATACGCATAAACTACGTGCCAAAAACACCCACTCTAAAAATATTTTATATTTCTTAGGATGCCTCAATAAACTAAAAATCTCTTGATGCCACGCATGAAATGCATTTGTGGCTGACACAGTTACATCAACAAAGTTTTATCATTTCATTTTATGTCAATGGCTCTAGAAAATGAGGCATAGGGCATAAATGTCAAACAGGCAGGGGGCTTCGTGTATAATCACATATGCCAGACATTTTCCACTTAGAAGGAATGTAAGCTTAATTAAGCATGTTTAGCAGTCAAAACATTAAAAACCCACCCATTATTCCTCACGTATAACTACCTTAGAACGCTCATGACACCAGCAGTCACAATATTTAATAAATTAGATCTAAAACAGAATAATCCTAGAAATACAGAAACGGAGTTAGCTTCTTTTCCCTGCGTCAGGACCTCACAAAAGGTTTCTCTCTAAATCAAGAAAAAGGTGTGTGGGGGGGGGGGAGAGCATGAGGGCAGGATATTAAATAGTTCTCTTTACTTACTATGGTCCTCAGAGCAATAAGGCACAAGGGATAAGGGCTTGGGTAATATCAACAACATTATTGACTTAAGCTATTAGAAAAGTTTTATTTGCTCTATAGAAACACCCTGCCAATTTTTGCACCGAAGTTAAAGAATTCAATGGAATGATAATACTCAAAACATAGTACCTATAAAAAAAAAGGAGGAACTAAAAAATTTCAAAATAAAAGTGTTTAGCAAGGTGAAATAACATTAGAAAATGTGGCTGGAGGTTTTTTCTTCTTGTTAATATGACAATCATTATATGATACTCAAATTAAGGTTAATATCCTGGAAAAAGAATTCCTTTTGTCAACTGGTGGTCTGTGGCTTGAGACTTCACTGAAAGGTTTCACTTGAAAGGCTATGAAAACATCAGCCACTGATCCAGAAGTTCTCAACGGCTCAGAGATGCAAGGTCATTCATAATTGTCTCCATCTTTCTTTCCTCTCTCCAGAGTATAATTACTTCAAGAAACAAAATCCTGGTTTATTTTACTGAAATCCAGAAACTCACCGCTTATATAGCAACAGCCACTTCCCTTATCCCTGGCTTAAATATCCGTAACTGTCAGCACTCCTAGGTATACTCCACAGGACAATGCCTAATCCTTAGTGGGTCTGATTTTCAGAATCTGTATTTTTAAAAAAAAATATATGTTTCAGCTCACCAATCCTTAGTACCTACAGTGACTTGTCCACATGTAAACAGCTACTAATATTTGGTTGGGAGGACAAGAGATAGAATAGTGTACTGGGAAAAAAAAAAAACAGGCTCCATTTTGGAAATTAGAATGTCAGCTCCATCATTTCCTAGCTATGAGAAAGTAGGAAAGTTATTCAATCTCCCACTTGCCTTGTGAGTAAAGTGGGAAAATGATACCTATCTCAGAGAGTTTTGTGTGGATTAAAAGAGATAGCATGTCTAACATGACTATGGTCACATGGATGATAAACCTCAACAAATAAACTACCTTGGTTAACAAATAAGAATCAGGAAATAGTTCAAATGTATAACATCTTATTAGGAATGGAGAAAGAGTTTGTAAATCACCTAACCAAAATGCTTTACATGTCCAAAGGATTTAGCATCTAGGAGGTCACTTCACCAGAGCAGTTTCTGAAAAGACAAGAATGAGTTGTCTTAAAGAATAATAGTAGGAAGGGAAATTGAGATAATGGGTCTGAATGATACTTTTTAGAAGTATGGCTGTGATGGGAAGGACACAGAATTATGGCATTGGGTATGGGTTTCAGAATGTATGTCTGTTGGGTATCTTTAGGATGGGAGAGTTGAAGCATTTGCATAGCTGAAGGTCAAAGTCAGATATAAATAGAAAGACTATATAATTTATCACCCAAACCAGACATTTTTGAGAATGAAAGTGGATTATATTAATAACTATGCTTGGACAATAGAAGTAAACTGGAATTATCCCAGGCCAGCCAGAGAGTCTGGATACCCTAAAAATAATGGATGATGTTGAAGATACAGAGAGGGAAAGAGCTGATGGAGCAATATCTCTGAGGAGAGGAGAGAGTGGGAGCTGAGTAGAGTCATAGTTGGTAGGGGTAAGAGAGGAATAAAAAGATCAACACTTTCCGTTGTGTCAGACACAGATCAGAATCCAGCTACACCCCTATTCTTGGAGAACTTACAGTTTAGTTCACTGATTATCATAGTAACAGGAGGAGAAGATGGGCAGGGGATCATCAAGGAGAAAAAAAAACAAAAAACCTGTGTCATTCATGTTTCAGAAAATATCCTAGAATTTCTCTAGGGGGAAAGACATAGTTTGAAAAGCTCCATTATAATAGTCAATATTATAATTTAGTGTATTTCCTTTTTTTAAATTAGCCACATACTTATTTTGAAAGTTTGAGCATCAAAGGAAGTTGTTTTCTGTACCTTTTGTTTTTGCCTTCCTATCACAAGGAGATAATGGGGTAAACATAGTTCTGAAATTTTGCCTGAGTGATAGGGAAATACCTGCCCTTTAATGAGTGTATATTATTTTCCAGGTTCTATGATAGATATGATACACAGAGAGAGAGAGAGAGAGAGAGTCAGGGGGAGAGAGAAAGAGAAAGAGAGAAAGAGAATAGAACCCATGGACTATACATCCCCACAGTGGCTCAGGTAATAAAGGGGCTCAGCAAATGTCTGTAGAATTGCATTAGACTGATCACCTTCCTACCTTGGCATGGCTGTACCAGCTAACAGAAAGTGCACTAGCTTGGATGCATAGATACATTCTCAAATCCCTGGCATTGATCCTTATAAATGTAGGTCCTTTCTGCATAAGTCATTTCAACTCTCTGAACCACATATTTCTCTTTATTATATATATATATATATATACAAATATATAATATATTTTCTATTATATATAAAATATATGCATTNCTATAGATTTAACATAATCTTATATATATATAGAGAGAGAATATAGAATATAAATATTTAAATAGAATAAATAATATAAATATTTAAATATTTTTACAATTTAATAAACAACACAACAAATAATTTGATGAGAAATCTGCAGACACTTAACATTTGCAGACATTCACTGAGCCCCTATATACCTAAGCCACTAGGGGGATATACAGTCTATGGGTTCTATGTTCAAAAAGTAAAGCTCGAAGAAGTAAAAACAAAAATTTTAAGTGGCCACATTAAAAGTAAATCGTGAAATGCTAAATTGGGTAGACAGAGTACCATTAGAGTACAAAAGAAGAAAACTGGTTCAATCTCCTCAGAAAATGTGTCACAGAAGAGAAGACAGCCAAGCAAAGCCTTAGAGAGTGGGGACAATGATTCTTCAGGGAAATGGAATGGGTCTGTATGTGGTTTGATGGAAGGTGGTGAAGGGAAGGCCTGGGGAACACTTGAAGCATGGCTCAACGAGGAGTTGAGTGTGGGGCTCAAAGAGCAGAGAGAGGAAGAGATATAATTGAAAGGAAAGAGGAAACATGCTTCTAATTGCTATCTTAATTCAATACCAAACTAATGAAATTAGATTTCTTTCAGAAGGAAACAGGGAGCCACTGAAGATATTTTCTAATTTCTAAGACTGTCCTTTCCAGATCTGAGATTATTGAGGGCCAGACAGTTCCTCCAAACAGCTTCAACTTTGTTTACATGTTTACATGATCTTACAAAATAATCTTGATCTCTCTGCCTGTGAGATCCCCTGTCAGCTCAATCATTTATTTCTGAGCTATAAGAAGGCACCTGACTTTCTTGCAGTGTGACATATAACAATTTGAGTTTGCAGGAGGATTGCCTGGATCTATTGTGTGCTTCTTAGGTGGTGCTGAGAGTATTTCTAACTCTACTATGTTATCTAGACCCAAATATTTTTCTTCTCCACTCTCTGCTGAGATGTGATGAAATGTGCCAGTAGAGGTATAAAGATAACACCTATCTGACGGGAGTGGAGATTAGGCACAAAGGCTGACACCCAATCTTATCTCACATTTGCAAGAAAGATCTAGGGCTTTGTCTTTTGTATACTGCTTTGTTTCCCACATCCATGTGGTCCCCTGGCAGCTCACTGCACTAATCTCTCAACAAGCTCTAGGTAGAAGGATCTTCTTCATTAAAAATCACTTGACCTTCTTTCTCTCAAGCCTGACCACAGTCGACCAGGGTAGGCTCAATTTAACAGCTCAGTAAAGTTCCCTCTTTGAGAAGTGAAGTATCATATGGTTAATTCTCTCCAGAAGAATGTTTAGTCATCTTAGAAAAAAGATTGTCTTAAAAGTGACCAATGCCAATAAATGGCTACAAAGGTAGGTAATACTAGAGTCATTCATCAGCAAGCTCGTACAATGATGGAGCATGTTTTAGGATAACAAAATGGTTCTCTGGGGAAAAATATACAATATCCTGAGTGCAACCTGTTAGGCTCAGAATGTGCAGGGTCCTCACATGCGTTCACACATACGCACTAACAAAGAACACAGAAAGCTACTGTCCCTTGCATCCATCCTGACCTCAGAAATAACTGGCTTGAGGAGTTCAGAAACCAATGGCCAGTAGAGAGAGGGTCATCACCGCTTTCCCCCCCTCATCCCTTAGTATTGCTGTTGTATCCCTTCTAGAGGCTTTATTTGGCAGTTCCATTTGACAGTGAAATTTAGCAATGAATATTGGATCAGCTCTTGTCACTCAGCCTCTGAATCTATCTTTCTGTATCATGAACAAGCAAAGGCCTTTGGAAGGCCAGTGAATTAGAGGAGAGACAGACAGATGGACCAGGGAAAGCTGATCTAAAAAAAACAGCATGACAAGATCTCAACATTGAATCCAGAAATTCATTTATGGCAAGACTGGTGTCTAGCAGTAAAAGCACATGTAACTGTTTACCAAATATGACCACAGTCCCTCTGCCCAGGAGGCCACCAAAGGACCCGAGCATTGCCTCTGCAGCCCTTCCTGCAAACAATACACCCTTGTTCCATGGCCTCCCAGCTGTGACAGGCATGATAAAAATGGAGATTGTTTTTATACTCTATGTGCTGTTTCTTCACTGACAGCAGCATGGTTACTCGCCAAATAATCAGAGTATGTTGGCATTTTTATAAATAAAGTGCTTGGTTTTGACAGTAATCTGCAGGGAGGACTTGGAGGATGGACAAAAAATGTCTTCTTTCCCATGCATAGGAACAAGGCATCCTTGGCTATTTTTCAGCACACTGAAATTTCATTTGACCAAAAGGCAGCCAGGAGCGCAGCTATGACATCAGCCCAGTCGAAGCCCCGCTCCCTCCGACAGGACACAGGGAAGTGTTTCTTCCCTCCATGGTTTGCAGGAATGTGTTCCTGGGGCTTCCTGCATTATACAAGAAGGATTTTATTTCACTGGAGTAGAGGCCTGGGGTTTGAGAGGGAACGGGTGCAGAAACGAAGGCCCACTGAGCTCTCAAGGAGTTCTGCGCTTACAGAAATTGTTTGTTTTATCCTCACTATAGCCCTGGGAGGTGGGTATTATTGTTCCCAATATATAGACAGGGAAACCATGCATACTTGAGTGGAGTATCAAATACTCTGTCCACAGCAATCTGCCCCAGAAGTAGTCAGAAGTATAGAGACAAAGTATGAGATAAGGGGATACATTTCTCCTTTAAGAGAACTGTGTGTGTGTGTGTGTGTGTGTGGCTAAAGAGTTTTAAGAACATGCTCTGCTCTATACATTTAATATTTATTTTGTCAAAAAAAGATTTCACGGTTTTTGAAGTATTTTTATAGAAAACATGCTTTTAAACTTCATTTAAGAAACCCTCTAGGTAGGGGAGCCTGGGTAGCTCAGTGGGTTAAATGTCTGACCCTTGATCTCGGGTCAGGTCATGATCTTGCAGTTTGTGAGACTGAACCCCATGTCTGGTTCTGTGGCATCAGGGCAGAGCCTGCTTGGGATTCTCTCTCTCTTTCTCTCTCCCTCTCTCTCTCTCTCGCACTCTCATAAATAAATAAATAAATAAATAAATAAATAAATAAATAAATAAAACGTTTAAATGTAAAAAAAAAAAAAAA
>NW_027530001.1:242247-267591 GCF_008692635.1 Crocuta crocuta
CTTCTGGGAGTTTAGGCCAAGTATCAAGGTCACAGATAATGAGTAGAAGAAAAGGGACTCAGCACGGATCTTTCGATTCTTCTTCCCTAGTGCAATCTCTTCCACTCTACCCTGATTCTCTCTCATTACCAGGCATGGTAGACACTCAGAAACAAAACTTTCCTGCCACTAGTGTAGGAAGAAAGTAATGACAATGGGCTGGGGCCTTCACCATTAATGCAGTCTGCCAGGAAGAACTTGTTCAGACAACTGGAAGATTCAACTGTGGGGACTTTTTCCTGAGGGTATTTCCACAGCCTCTTCTCACTTCTCTCCTCCCTCCTCTGCCAACTCCCTCATACCAGTAAAGTCAAGCCACACATGGTACAGCTCGCAGTTACCTTACAGACAGTGGCTCTGACTGTCACAGCACTTCATACTATACACAGCTCGTATTTTCCAGGCAGCAGAGTATGAAATCCAGAATGATTGATACTTGAGCATAGAGTCTAGCCTGGCATGACTTTAGAACTCCTAGCCGAAGAGTGAAGTCTTCCGTGGGCTTCTGGGCAGGAGGGGAACAGAAGTACCCAAGATAACGGTGCTGGAGCAGGCATTCACAAAACAGGAGCAAGACTAAGGGTCCACTCTAGGTCAACTGTAGAAGTATGCCTCAGACTGTCTTTCCAGCAACCACTGCAATCTGAGCGCAATGGTCTTTGAGCCAGTGCTCAAAGACTGTTCTGCCAGTCAAATTCCAAGTGAACATTTGGAAACCCTGCTCTTTGGGGCACCTGGGTGGCTCAGTCGGTTGGGCCTCTGACTTCAGTTCAGGTTAAGTGAGTTAGAGCCCCATGTTGGGCTCTGTGCTGACAGCTCAGAGCCTGGAGCCTGCTTCAGATTCTATGTCTCCTTCTCTCTCTGCCCCTTCCCAACTCACACTTTTATCTCTTTCCTTCAAAAATAAATAAACATTAAAGAAAAACTTTTTAATAAAATAAAATAAACCCTGTTCTCTGCAAGAGGATCTAGAAATACTGAATAAGGGCCATGATATACTGAAAAATGATATCTATCCCTCACCACCACTTTGTTAAGGTGTGTTTAATAATTCAACTCATCCCCTTTAAAAGGGTAAATTTAGCACTGTTGGATAGTTTAGGATAAGTGTGTCTGATGGGCAGGTAAAAGCCCCATGCCATTCTACATGATAGCCCTCTAACACCAACAGACCTCAAATCTAAATGGAGACACTGTTGGAGAAGGTGGAAAATTGAGTTCAATACTAACTTGGTTTTTGATCCTTCAAGAACACTGAATGCACTGTATCAACTAACATATACAATCTTCTGACATCTCAGTGGCCTGTATTTCCTTTCTAGAAGTCGGCCGGCAAAGTCCGCTGTGCCTTCCAGCTTCTCTTTAATAAAGAAAGTAAAATAACTACTCTGAATGTTATTTATGATTGGGTCTGGGGGTGATAGCTGCCAGATGTGACATATTTCATGTAAACTATTAAAAGATAAAGATCCCTGAAGCTGTATTTCTACAAAGCAGAGATAGAAACCAAAGGGTCAGAACAAACACTGTAGCTTTCATAATGTGTAACACTAAACTTAGTTCAGCAACCCTATGTGCCTGGACCTGAACTAGGCACTGGAGGTGAAAATAGGAAGGAGATGATCCACAGTGGCTTAGAATCCAGCAAAGGGCTGAGGAAAACATGGTTAAATAGGGGACACACCAACAGTGCTGGCAGCCAACAGCACTGTAGGAGCTCCGAGAAAGAGGTGGGATTATTGCATTTTGGAAAAGCTTAAGGTGGCTCGCAGCAGAGGTAACACTTGAACAAGGCTTGGATGGATGAATAATATTTTGCTGAGGATCTACAGAGGGGATGGGGAAAAGGGCACTTCAGGCAGAAAACAGCCTTGGCAAAGCATTAGAAGAGAATGCATAGCTACTCTTGGGTGTATGGAGCAATGTTCTATTCAGAGAAAGAAAAGAAGTATGCCACCTGAACCTTTCCAGTATGTTGTTTTGAAAAGTATATTAATTTCAGATGTGAAAACACTTTCTTTGTGTACAAGTAAATACTATAATTGAAGTGACAGAATAGACATGTAGAATTTATTATCTGAAGGAAAATCTAATCAATAGGTATTTCATTTGGAAAAGTTGATGAAATATTAGGGAAAGAGTGGCCTTTTAAGCTTTGATTTTTAGATTCGGAGAGAGAGCTTAATTTTCAGTGACAAGGTCACTACTAGTTGAATGTCTCCTTTTGCTTCCCACAGAAATGACGGTTCTTTCATTCTTGAATTATTTATTAAAATCAGACCTCAATAATCAGAATTTATTTTTTTGTAGATCAGCAAATTAAAATCATGTTACCTTTGTTATTTCTGCCAGTTCAGAAAAGGTATTAAAGTACTTATGTGAAATTAAACATTAATTTCATGAAAGTGTTATTGGTATATAACAAAATCCTCTCTTTTCAGTTCGTGCTACTTAATATTCAATGTAATAAGTACACATGTATTTAATGCTATTATCATCAAGGAAGGGCAGAGGGTTCAAGTCATTGCAAAGGACAATGTGGGTATATTTTATCTCTTGCTAATTAGCAAAATTAGATGAGCTTCTGGAAGATTATTTGAAAGCAAAGGTTTGCCAAGCCTACTTTCAATAAGCAGTTTTTATGCTCCCAATAGCCTAAGACTCAACTCTTAGATGACAAAAATAAATCTTTTGGTACATCCATCATAGTTAAAGCAAGCCACTTCCAAGGTCAATTATAGGGTCAGGAACAAAAGGCGTGCCAAGTAGCCACACATGCAAAATCACAGACATCAGTTCATCTGAAACAAATATTCTACCTTGCAAAAGAAAAAAATTATTTTGTTGTTTGCATTTATGATAATGTGCTGATATATCTTGATTTGGAAACATAATGAAACTTGTGTATTTTTTCCCAATTGGATGATATCTTCTCATAGAAAAACAAAACAAAACAAAACAAGAAACACCATAAAAAACATTGACCTGTCTTTTTGCCAAGATCTAGGGGTCAGGGAATAAACTCCATATCTCTTAGGCAATGTATATAATACAACAGACAATACATACACACTTTATCATTATTGAGACAGCCCTTCTTTCAAAAAGGTGTCTTTGCTAAACAAATGTGTCCTCATAACTGCCTTTGAAAAGTAGGCATGTGCTGATCCTGTAACGCTCTACACCTTCTTTGAAGCCCTTAAATACCACACTTCAAAAACATGTCCTATTTTAATTATATCATCCTGGTACATGAGAGATAAGGTGATTTCTCTACTTCCTGGATCAAAAGGAACAGCAGGATTAGACAGAAACAGCACATCAACTATCATCCTAGCTGTCTCTAGATTACAACATTTGAACATTCTCTGTCCATGTTACAATCCTCCTTTCAATGTCTATGAAGAAGTTTCTGCACTTTGTTTGACCCGGCTGAACTTTGTCACACTGCCTTCTCACCAGCCCTGCCGTAGCAAGCCACTAAATCTTACCAGCTATCTCTTTGTTGTCTCTCGTAAGTTCCCAGCCCCTCCTTCCAATCTTACCAAGCCAGTTAAGCTGCACTTTTCACCTTCTGTGTTGACATAAAATGAAGTAACTGCATTTATTTGATTATTGACGGCACATTTTGTCAACATCTCAAATTTTATAAGTCAACTAGATCATGTTTCAAGGCAAAGTCCTAAAATTTCATAGCTCATCTCTATTTGCTTGCTTAGAGCAAAGTAACGAAATGAAAAACACAGAACTCTAGAGAAGGTTTGTTTAGTCTTGTCATCATATAACTGAACTAAATTATTCAGCAGTGTAGAAGTGTTTTAAAACATTCTATTATAGAAAAGGAAGTTATTAGTTTTGTTAAAATATACTTAAATTTGATAGGCATTTAACCAATGGCTATGAATGTAGAGTATGTTGGATTGAAAATTATTAGAGTCCCAAACGTGACATGAATTCCATGTAGTGGAGAAAGCAGGTGTGACTGCTGATAAGAGGTGCCTGCTTTCTAAACGAAAATGCTGGGACTAAGGCGTAGCTCCCAAAATCAATGTTGCACAAGACAGGGTCTGTCTCCTATTCTCCACCCTCAGGGTGGAAGACAGTTGTATCTCATGCCAGAGCTATAATCACCCAAGTTTTTAAAACATTTTGGGGCACCTGGGTGGCTCAGTTGGTTAAGCATCGGACTCTTGATCTCAGCTCAAGTCATGATCTCATGGTTCGTGAGATTGAGCCCTGTATTGGGCTCTGCACTAACAGCATAGAGACTCCTTGGGATTCTCTCTCTCCCTCTCTCTCTGCACCTCCCCTGCTTGCACTCTCTCTCTCTCAAAATAAATAAATAAACTTAAAAAATATTTCATGGAATATACTATTTAACCCTGTTAATTAATGTAAAATACTAGGCTTAAGGTCATTTATATCTGTCTGACTGTAGAAAAAGGCCCCTTCCTGTTTGAAGCACAGAACTGATGCAGCTGACATATAGATTGTTCCTTAACTAACACCCCACACAGGATCCCCTTCTGGTGATGCTCCCCATTCCCAAGTGAAGAAACATTACCTGCTGTTAGTATGGAAACATTGTGGTGAGTATGCACATGGGTTCTCTTTTAAAATTTAGAAATTTTACAATAAACTATTTGTAAAAAAAAAATAATAATAATAAAATAAAATAAATAAAATAAAATAAAATAAAATTTAGAAATTTAAATTTTTTTAGGTTTAAGAAATGTAAACTTTTTTTAAATTGGAGATTCAGCTTTTTTTTTAATGTTTTATTTATTTCTGAGAGAGAGAGAGACAGCATGAACAGGGGAGGGTCAGAGAGAGGGAGATACAGAATCTGAAACAGTCTCCAGGCTCTGAGCTAGCTGTCAGCACTGAGCCCGACAAGGGACTCGAACCCACAAACCATGAGATCATGACCTGAGCTGAAGTCGGACGCTTAACTGACTGAGGTACCAGGCACCTCAAGATTCATCTTATTAGAAGTGAGTTTGTGAAAAATGACAGTGCTAGTCTCCCATGATTCCTGACTTGACTTGAAGTCTGTCAGGTCAGACAGCCCAGAAATTATGCCATATGTTACATTTCGTTACTGAGTAAGGACAAGATTAGAATTTCCCCATGATATTTCTGTTTTGTAAGTTGTTTTGGTCTGTTATATAAGCAAACAGGTCCAGACCTGACAAGAAGGAGAATCATTCAGATAAAAACTAAGTGAACAAGTTAAATCCTAGCCAGTGAACAAAGCATCTGTCTACACAGACAGGCAGTATCTGGAGCCTAGAGAAAGGGGCCAAAACACAGATGTCCTACAGGGCCAGGCAGGTTAGGGAGATGATTGACTCTAGCTTCTTGGAAAGTGTGGTAAGGTAGGAGGCCCTGACTGCTGCCTGTCCTCAAGGTGTGCCCAGTGTAGCCAGCATCTTTCACTGCTGCCTATCTAGCCTGAATCCAGAATTTTTATGTGAGATGTCCCAATTATTAAACACTGGCCATGAATTCCATACTATGGATACAAAACAAAATATTCCTATGGCTTCTCATTCACCACCTTTGATATGTTTCAGTGGGCATTGAATGGACTTTAGAGATCTGGTAGCAAATGATGAATGCTGCTCTTCAGAAAATAACCCTGAGAAGGAGCCATCAGCTGAAAGTTGAATTGTTTAAGCTGATAAATTCAGAACCACCTTAAACCAAGGCCTCTATTCTTGTCCTCATCCTAAAATATCAACAAGCACTGACTACATCAAGTGCCACATTCTTTGCCGGAATCTGAAGACTGTGAAAAGAAAGACTTAAGAAAGACTTAATCCTGACCATCATGCAATTTGCAGTCAAATGGGTGAACTTGCTTATAATTCTAGCATTCACTCAGTGATTTCCTGTCTTAGAGAACTTCAGGATACAAAGGAAATCCATCCATTTCTTACTCTCCTCCAGGCCTACTTCTACTTTATATTCATTATAGTTCCATAACAAGACACTTAAGTCTGTCACTTGCAGTGTTCTATCCATCCTTGTCAGAAGAACTCTGATAAAATCCGGGTAGAGATTTGAATGTAACACAACATAAGGGAATGCATTAACTCTACCTGTGAACTCATTTTAATCTTCTTCAATATCTTGTCACATAGGCTGCTGCCTCCTGAAATAATAACCTTTATTTTCCCTCTTGCCTTGAAGAGAGCAGCAATGTACCCAACCAAAATCTGATGCTTCTGATGGGGCGTGTGAGTGGCTCAGTTGGTTAATGGTCTGACTCTTGATTTCAGCTCAGGTCATGATCTCACAGTTTGTGAGTTCGAGCCCCTCATGGGACTCCATGCTGACAGTACAGAGCCTGCTTGGGATTCTCTCTCTCCCTATCTCTCTGCCCCTCCCCTGGTCATGCTCTCTCTCTCTCTCTCTCTCTCTCTCTCAAATAAATAAAAACTTTTATGATGTTTCTGAGACCATCATGGTCATGTGAAATTAAGTGAGAAATAATTAAATTAAATGTCAATTACAATGTGAAATGTAAGCAGATATAGCTGTGTGAGACTTCCAAAAAAGGGTTGTATGAGCCTTTTGCCTTTTCCTACTTCTTTTTCAAATCTGTAACCTGGATGTGATAGCTGGAGCTTGGGGGGGGGGCCATACTATGACTCTAAGAAAACTTTGAGAATGAAACTCACCAACTCTGAGGATGATGAGGCAGACTGAACGAATTTGGGTCACTAATGTCTTCCTGGGATTGCTACACCAGTCCAGCAGCACCTACCTCCATCAAGCAGCCATAACAACTGTGAATATAGGAAAATATGGCTGACACATGGTTTATTAATGCTATCTTCCAAAACATGGTATGTTCTATTTCATTATGATATGTTCAATTAGCAAAAATCTTCTGGATACATGGGAAACTGTTAAAAGTGCTACTACTCATTCATTTCATAACCATTGTTTATGTCTTCTATATGCCAGACAATAAGCATTTGAAGCTTAGTCAGAAAATGTGTCTATCCATAAGAATCAATTAAAAACTAGACAAGTAAGCAAAAATTACCATACAGCATGACAAGTGCCAGGACGAAAATTATTTACAAAAGTTCACGTGAGCCCAAAGAGGAATATCTAAATCTATTTCAGGAGTCAAGGCTTCTTAAAAAAGGGATGGGTAGATGGAATTTTTAAGGGTAAATAGGAATTACTGAATAAAGGATAAAAGCAATGCAAATAGAGGAAAAGAATGTGCGTAGAGATCACTTAACCATTACTTGAAAACAACGTAATCACACCTACCACAAGCCCGTGACTAAGTTAAAAGAACATTAAGTACTTTCCCCGGAGAACTCCTAGAAAAAAGATCATTAAATATGTTCATAACTCTGTGCCTAAAAGACTAGAGTTAAATAATGATTTAATAAACTGATAATAATTGACACCTGTGACTGATTCCAAGGAAATATGTATTAGCCTATGAAATGATTGAGCAAAATAAATTTTCTTTCTTATTTCTATGAAGCACCAGGACAAAGAATATGTTGATTCTTGACTTCCATGTTTTCAAGATAATAAAATGAACATAATCCATAGAAAAGAAAGTTCATATAATGAAAATAGCTGACATACCCATTTAAGTAACATCGTCCATTATAAAAAACATTTTACTAAACTCAGATAATAAACCTTTCATTTCCTCATTTTACCTATATACATAGACCCTAAATTTATATTAAAATATATGCCTATGCCTACATACCTAATTAGTATCACCATAGATGGCAATTGTGGTGCTCAATTACTTATATACTTGCAGCTAAAGTATAAATTTGCTAAAATGTAAAGTGGGTAAATTTTAGATCATGATCTTGGTTATGATGCCATCACAAATAGTACTACTTCTGCCTCTTACTGTACAATGACAATGATTACTACCCAACCAATCTTATCATTTTTCCTATATATTATGTTCCAGGTATTATACAAACATCTAAAATATATAATACATTTAATCCTTTCACCACTACCAGCAAGATAAAGATATTAATCTCATTTTGCAAATGAGGCTTACAAAGGTTAAGCAAATTGTCACTGACGACACAGCTATTACAGAGGGAAGGCCATCTATACCTATTTGTGATGTCAAGCTCCCAGCCTGACCACTTACTGACTGTGTGGGTTTGGATCTCACTGAACCTTGGTTTTCTCATCTAAAAATTGGGAGCAGACATCATACCTACCTAAGAGAATGGCTTTGAATCTAAAATCCAATATTGTACATAAAAATACGTATAGAGTATACATAGCCATAAAAGTATTAACCATCATCTCCCCTGAAAAGGTGATAAAAGGATCTATGTAATAAAAACTTGAGGACAGGATATATCTACAAAAATAACTTCCAGTAAATGATAATAGAAGACAGGAATAGTTCACTGCAAGTGTTTCTTATAGTTTTACAAGTGTCATAACACACTGGAAAATGATAGAGACCTTAAAAACATCACTTATCTCAAGTCCCACTTAAGACTGATCTCAAAATACATAGGATGGACCACATAAATTGACCCTACTATAAAATTCAAAGGGCTTGCCAGATTCATCTTTTTTTATTTTAATCTTTTAAAAGCATGTTTAGATTATATTCATTTGATTTTAGCGAAGCTTTTCTCTAAAATAAATTGCCTATACATGCACACACTAACACATGTGGAATTCCTTTTCTGTAATCCTCAAAGAGGCTTTTGATTCTTCTTCTGATTCACCAAAGAGTCAGTGAGGAAGTGCGATGCGTACCGGGATTTGGATGGCTCCAGAGTCACTGTACATTTACATAGAAACCAGATGGTTGTGGAAAATGTTTCTTTTTTATAAAAAAAAAAAAAATAGAGGTATAGAGGTGTTCCTGTGGACTCTTATCCTCAAATGGATAAAAAGTGCAAATCATAAGTGAACTAAAGAGAAATGGCATCCAAAATAATCAGGCACCTCATTGCATCTCAGCCACATACCCCGCGGGGCAACTCCTTAGAAAGTAACATTTTACCAGGACCTAGGACGTTGCAGTGGAGGGTCAGGGGCTTCTATGACTCAAGGAAAGAGAGTGAAGAAGGAAAAGGGAAATCTTGGTCAAGAAACTTTAATGCCCCTTACTCTTTGAAGGCTTATTTTTTTTTCCTCCCTGAGAAAACTAACCACAAGTTTATAATATGGGATGTTTAAGACACTTCACTTTTGAATCTTGCAATATTAATTCCCTAAAGCTTTGAACTGACAGGCAGCTCACTGCAAATGAGCCAGAACAAGAGTCAGAGCCAGAATTTTTGTTGTACCATGACAAAAAAATGTGTTATTAGTGCTCAGTGATTAATGAGCATGCAAGAGGAAGGGATATAACAAGTATAAGGTTGTCTTGGTATGTGCATGACTTACACAATATCAGGGGAAAATACAATCAACTTTACTATGTTCTCATACAGACACAGATACACATTTCGTACAGAATACCTGTACCATATGGGGCATTTCATTTGATATTTCATTCACACTTAGCATTCAGAAAATACTACAAAAATGTGAATAGACACCCATATATTTGTGAAAGGACACATACACACAGTAAACGCTGCTTACTAATTAACATATTTATTGGTTACCTATACTGTATTTCAATCTTGTCTGAAGTCATTCAAGCTCAGTACCTAGTGGTGAGTTAATTTCACTGGCAAAGCAAATTAACCAACTCTACGGTAACCCACACATGCAATCACAGAGGATAAATTTAGTTACAAATGCCATTGAAATTCAAACTACTGGGAAGAAAAAAATAAGTTTGGCATTGAGGAAAAAAAGAAACTTTTTTAACACAAGAAAACATGCTTTTGAGAAATATAATGTTCTAACAAATGCATAGTGTCCCGTTTTATGAAATCTAAATGAACAATTTCTTTCTTGATGCCTGGCCACTGAAAATCTACAGAAAAATATTCACAGATTATACATGTTTATGAAGCACAAATCTGATGTTCATCAGGGTCAGTTGAAGCAGAAAAAAAGAAAGCCTAGAGAAAGTTAGGCAGGATAGGGAGGAGATGGAAGGACAAGACACAAAGGGGTAATCCATCACCTGCATGGACTGCTCGGACTGCTCCGTGTCAAAGCTGCAAACCGCTGGGATATCCCAAGCCAATGGGAAAAGCAACCCTGATATTTTCAGAATTAAATGCATTATAAGAAAAATAGCAGGACAATGACATCGCAATTGCCCACAACAGACATTAGGGGAAGGAGGGGACTTTCATTTGATCAGTTGCTTAGCTAAAACCCCTCCCACTACTTGATCTCTTCTTATTTGAAAGGCTGGATTCCCAAAATAAACAGACCTAGCCCCACCCCCACTACCCCCACTGGTGAAAAGTAATTCACTGATTAAATAAGAGTTTAAAGAATGTTGTCTTCCCGTACTACATATAGACACACACTTTAAATTTTGGAGGGTATTATGATAATATAATATTTTAGAAATAATTGGGGCAGGTGAACAAAAACCAAAGTCAAGTGCAACCAACAAATAAGCAAACACACCATTTTTGTTTGCACTGTTTGGGAAAAGGAAGAACTACATGATGATTATGATTTCCCACCGTTTTTCTTTTCACTACTTTTCTTGTCTTTCCTTTCCTTCCTTCCTTTTTTTTCTTCCTTCCTTCTTTGCTTTCTTTCTTGTTTTTAAAACCTAAAAGCAAACCCAGTCAGTAGCAATTTCATCTACTCTTGAGGCATCTCTCTGAACCTCACATCTGAGTGTTTTTCAATTTTTATTAAACACTTTCTTTAAAAAAACTTTCTAGAAATGAATATACACATTTTTGTTTGCTCTTTTATGCTTTCTCATAGGACTAAATCTGTAAAGAATTAGTATACCAGTTTTATCTAACCCTAATTTATTCAACTTGCACAACTATTTTTAGTTACTCATTTGGACTTTATTGGTCTTAACTGCTGCTTAAAGGGAAATTATACATCAAAAGGTAATGTATTTAAGGACTCCACCTTTGTTAATGAACTAATTGGGTTAAATTTAACAGATATGCGAAATAAGGTAACACAATTGACACTATTAGGTCATTTCATCTATAAAAGTGGTTCTCGAAATTAGATCTTCTGGGAACTTTAGTAAGTACTGGTGACTAGACCTCGCCTTCCAGAGACTCTGATTTTACTGATCAGGATGGGCCTTGGAAATTGGAAGTTCTTTAAAATGTGTAGTCAAGAACTACAGGTGGAGAACACTGGTTGATAGGAGGGAGGAAGCCATTTGCTGCAAGAGAAAAAGGACTGAGGCCATGGAGGACACTGATGGAAAGACAAACATTTCCAATTCATCTATGATCTTCAAAAACAGTTGAATTAATTGAGGGGGAAGTAGGGTAGGAAGATGGAAGAAAATGGTGGGAAAATAATGACGGGAAGTATCCCTTGAAGCCAAATGACCTCTGAAAGTAGAGTGTGGGAGCCATCTAATGAAGAACAGTCAGCTCCTCGGCTATGCCAAGTGAAGCCATCATCAGCATCTATCTATCTTTGGAATTTAATTACATAACTGACCACATTTATTTAGACTTCCCTTCCTCAACCTGTATTTTCTCAAATAGAGGTAACAGAGAGTTCAAGAAGGGGAGAATGGTATTGCAATTCTAAGAGGGCTCAGTTCTGCTGGCCTGTGACAAATAAGAAAGGAATGGCCCCCACCAGCTTATACAAGACACAGTGATTTTTTTCAAGGGTCTGTCTTTCCCTGTGCAAGGGTGATGATCATTCTATTCTTCACTATGAACACTGAATTCTGCCTACTACTGGACTGGACCAGAAGACCAAAATTGGCCACAAAACAGAGCTACTCATACATATCAGACAAACCACATGAGGGGGGAAAAAGAGATAAAACAGGCACCAAAGAAATTGTGCTAGTAAGAAGCTCAGAACTATTTGACGAGCGCTCCGTAATTGTGATGATGTGGACTAACTTCATTTTAAATTGAGAAAGATGGCATTTTTCTGCATCCCCTGTGCTACTGTTCCTCAGGACAATCTTCCTCGGTCCTTTCTCTGAAACAGAACACAACTCTGTCCTCTCTTGTTGGCCCTCAGTGCTCCATTCAGCATTTTCAGCCAAAAACTGAGGTGAGCTCAACACGGGCTGGAAGCTTGGGGCAGAAGCTTTATAAAATGGAAAAAGTTTGTTCCAGTAAAAGCAGAGGAGACATCAGAATATTCTGTAAGTGTGACCTTCAATATTAGCACTTAAATGTACAATTAGGGATTCATGCAAGAAAAGAAGGTGACTTAAGAACCCTCCAGTTGATATAACTGGAAATTTTTATTAATTTTTCTCATGATGTGTTTAGATAGCCTCATTATTTATGTTTCCTTTATTTGTTTTAATCCAAAGTAATGTAAAATTATTTGAAGAAAAGAAGTTTAATTGTCCATTTTATTGATAATTCAGGCTGACATTTGATCCATTATTATATATCATATAGGTATGCATAATTAATTTATTTTTTAATAAATTTATTTTCTTTAAGCTATGATTCCATATGACCTAATGCATTTATAACAAAAAAATTTAATTTTGTGTTCTTATATATTATTTTTTTAACTTAATAATTTTTAGAGAAAAAAGGCACAGGCAGAACTGATACAAAAGAGATATTACAGACTTTACTATATCTTAGAATTTGGTTTTGTCAGATTTTGAAATGACTTTCCTGAATCCATCCTGGATGTGACTGTTTCTAATAATCATTTTATATAAAATAGTAATTGTAACCCACCTGACCTCTTTACCCTTTTCACAGAGATGTTAAAATTCCAGTGAAATCACACACTGTTCTATGTAAGTCACAGGAAGCTATCTTTTCAAAAAATATGACAGAAAGTCTTGTAATAACATTTCCTGAGTACAATCTAGGGAGCTTTCAGGGGGACCATATGAAGTCATAGAAGCAGAGCCTCCTATAAAAAGTGAGAAATATTAATAAATACAATGTTTCTCTCTCATCAAGTAAAAGCCCACCACAAAGGACTACCTCACAACCTAGAGAGAAAATACTTAATATCTTAAAGCAATTCAAAGAAAACATAAAATGTTATAGTATTTTTATACTCATGATAAGGTTAGGCCTGGAAAAACAATATAACTCACATATTAGTGTTTAAGTAAATACATGTTTAATACACGTTGGTTGCTGACCATTTATTTATCTTGTGCTTTAAAAGATTCTCCATTGAAACACTGTGTTTCTTCCTTAAAAGTTTTCTGATATGTTTCTAGCCATTTCCTTTTATTGCTACGCAGAAGAGAATGTCCAGGCAGGTGATTTACTTAAATAGATGGCTGCTGGATGAGAATGAACTTTGACTCATTTAAATTAACTTCAATATTTATGGTTACAAGCTTGACAATGCTCTTGAAAATGATTAAGCGTGACCTCTAGAATAAACAAATTTAATAAAAAGGACTAAAAAGAAATACAGCATTCTATTTAACAGATATCACCATTATTTTGAAATCAGGAAGCCATAAAAGGTTTGGCATGCAGTATTGTAGAGTAAAATTTGATTTTAAAAAAATCTCAGTGACTTTAGATATTTTTACCTAGAGAAACTCAAGTCAAGGGACTCTGAAAATGACCAGAATGATTATCCCAAAGAAATTAAAATAGTTGAGTCTTGTTTGTAAATTTTAGTGAAAATGGGAAGTGATTCTGTCTTCATATATGATTGCTTCTATAGACAAGGCTTATCATCTGTGGAGGGAAATTTCTACATAGAATCGTTGTTTAGTTCAGGAATTATTTTAACCCTCTTATAAAAGTATATGCCTACATGTACCATAGGGAGAGATATAGAATGCCACCGTTGTTATTGTTTAATCTCTGTATACAATGTAAAAGTGTGTTTTTTTTTAAGTAAGGAGGAAATTTAGTAAGAAAAATAACTTTGATTTTCTTTCTATGGAAGGCTATTTCTCTACCAGCGCCTCTAATGACTGTCTGTGATTCTCACTAGAATAAGACCACTCAGACCTATGATTCAAAAGCACAACCTTAGAAGGGGTTTCAATTTATTTATCAATTACACATACACGCATACGTACATCCTTTTGTTAGTTTCAAGCACACATTTACTGGTATTATTACTCTCCATCTTTTTAGCTCAAAATGTCACTATCATAACAAAAAAAACATGGATGGCTCTAATCTAAACCCCAGGGGGAGTCATTGTTGCCTGCAATGATTTCCTGTTGCAGTATCTGTGCGCCTCGTCTTGTAAGTAGTCATGCACACTCTTCACAGACCAAGTTTCTGTCTTCTGTACAACCTCCACACCCTAAAGCCTTAGTCAAATACTGTGTACTCAGAAAGTGCCCAAGATGTGCTCCTGGAACTGAATCCTTGTAAGAGTGCATCATTAAAACAGAACACTGGCCCTTGCCTGACCCCTAACTTCCTATACAAATAGATGTGAAGAGATGTAGCTGTATGTCCAAATGTATTTTTCACATGGTGACTAATGCTTAGTATAATCCATACTCAGTCATTACAGGAAAGTAACGATGATATCAGCAATCCACCCTGCATGACAGCCTATCTGTCCTTTGTGACTATTTTCAGCACTATTTACCAAAGGAAAACAGGTTTTCAAAAAACCATTCCTTTTGTGAAGAACACAAGAGAATTCACAGATGCTGTATATTCACAAAACGCACCATTTTAAAACATAGCATTTATTTGGTAGTGATATCATCAGAGAGTGTTTTTACTCAGCCAGACTGAACAACGTGGGCATCTTCAATGGGCTTCATATATCCTCTCGGGATCTGGGGCTCTTAAATAACCTCTCCCATCTGCCAGGAACCTGGCTCTCCCCATTTCTACCACCCCGCCCTTCAGTTTTGACTCATGCTTCAGGCACCAGCTAAAATTTCATTTCCTCCAAGAAGTTTCCCCGGATGCCTCATAAATGAAGCTAGGTCCTATAGCACCTCCTCCTTCTACAGTGCAATAATTATCGCCCTGTGTTGTAACTGTCTGTTTGCTGGTGGGTCTCCTCGCCCCAGACAGTCATCTCTGCAAGGTTGCGCTATGTGGTCCCCCTCTATGCCCCAAGTACCTGGGATGACAGGCACCTCATAGGTGACTAGTGAATTGAGACGTGAGCTTGGGCAATGAGACAAGCGAAGTAATTTATGCCAAAGAAATCTTTGTAAAAATAACACGCCTTTCTGAATTATTATAGATATTTGGGAAGTGTATCTGTGTTTAGGTGCGTGTATGCACATGTCAGCAAGCACAAAAACTGCACAAGGAGAGGAACGGGAGAGGAGCATGGGGTAAATATGTCCTCCGTCCAGGGCTCATTTCCCTCACAGGGCATTTCATTCAGCTGTTATGCCATCAGCCACCTTTATGGAATCCCTGTCTCCCTCAGTAGACTGCAAGCTCCTGGAAGGCAGGAACTATGCTTTTTGGCCATTGCCTATAGAGTTTTGGCAGACTGAGTGGGAGCAGTAGGAAAAAAGGAATGGGGAGGAAACTATATTTTCACATTCTCGGAATAGAGGTTTGGAATCCTGTAAGAAGAAATCAGGAGGGCTATGTTTTGATGGCTGTCTCAACCATTTAGGCCATTCGTTCAGTATGATTTCCAAAGAAGACTGTATAAATAGAGTAGCTCCATGATAAATGTTGGATAAATTAGAGTAATTAAGCGAGAAAACTGAAACAATGGAGGTTGTGAGGTTCACATAACAGCCAAAACCTAGCATGTGCTTAGCCAGTGCTCATTCCTCTCCCCTATGTATTTATTTGTTTTGCAGGCTATCGCCTCCACCTTGCCAATGTTCTATATGGGCTCCAAGGGTTATGTGAATTCAGTGCTAAATTAGGACTCCACACCTTGAGTCGTCAAAACGTGCTCACCTGGGGACTTTTTAGCAATGCAAATTCTTGGGCCCACCCAGGCCCACAGAATCAGAAACTTTTGAGGTGGGCCTTACCCAGGTTCTCAAGGAGATTCTATGCAGCTTACATTCTATGCAGAACCACTGCTCTGCAATAATGGGAGAAACACCCATTTAAAATACAGGCAAATCATCTGGAAGGAAGCCTGAAAGGTATGGAAATAACCACCCTACCTAATTTCTTGCTGCTAAAAGTGTGATCCCTGCACCAGCATCATCATATCGGCTGGGAGCTTAGTTGAGATGTAGGGTTTCGGGCCCCACCTCTGTTACCGAACCAGAAACTGCATTTTATCAAGATCCTTAAGAGATTCATCTGCACGTTAAAGTATGAGACGCACTGGTCTAGTGAATACTTGGAGTAGCAGAAGATGAGCCATGGGAGAGAGAAAAACTAAACGAGTTAAAAATTACATTTAAAAAATTAAAACAAAATCTCCGCTCTCTCTTGAAAGCGGGTTCGTGTAGAAAGTAATGGGTATGTGTTTAATCACATGAAATTTCTCTAATTAAATATTACATTATCCAGTGTAAGGTGTGGGCATGCAGGGACCCCACAGCATTTGAACTGTGCTTTCCAACAAGACGGTAAGATGAAAGAGTGAGAACAAGCGGGCCACATTTTAAAGCCCAAGACACATGAAATGAATCTATCTTGTATTTGTAGCTGGAACACATAAGCACTGCAAGAGAATTTTTAAATTCTTCATCTTTTGTCCCACACTTATACAAACACACACATTTTTCACATATTTAACAAGTAATACTTTTATCACCACGATTTTGCTATTGATTGCTTCTTTAACAACAAAATGCATCACAAACAAAAATGAATGAAGCTGTCTGAGGAGAAAATTCCATAGTAGCTTTACTGTCAATGCCCATCATAAATAACCATGACATCATAGGCGCCTTATCTACGGGTTGCCGCTACTGATCGATGGCATCACTCTAGTGGTGTAAATAGCTTCTAATGTCCCATCTTCCACCTTCAAATAGGCTCTGATTATTTATGATAGCTGTTAGGTTACAAGTCTGAGCTGGGGTTTGGATTTATTTTCTACTTATAGCTGCTGTGGATTTCAAGTTAGATAGGATTATTTTTTAGTTAAGATGATGAACTGAGATAGAACTGTCATCGAGCCGGGTGCACCATCATCCCGTCTGGTTGGTGTCACCATTTGACTATGAATTCACAGGGCCAAGATGCTTTCGGGATTATCAGTGTCAAGCAACACATATTAAAGGATAGCAGTTAATCACTAGTTGTTACAACATGAAAAAAAAATGCAGAGAGCCGGATGTGGCTTTTTCCACAATTAAAACATTTCAAAAATACCTGTAGCCTTTTGTTACTAAATTGTGAAGAGGACTATCATCTGCATTGTGTGTGTTTTGTGATAATGAAAGTGTTTCAACTTGAATGTGACAGCTAGAGATGATTTAGGAGGTAAAAGGAAATCCATCACCTCTTAGGCAAGGTATTCTTCATAATCATAAAAGAGACTGACAGGTAACTTGAGTAAGAATACATTTTTGCAGAGAGAAATAGCGGATGAGTATATCTACATGAAACAGGGAGATAAAACAAAAAAATCTGCCAATTATCCAGATATTTTGTCAATATAATAACAAATACTTAAATCATTCTCAACATTAGACAAACATAGTAAATTATCAAAAATGTTTATGAATTAGACCAGGATGATAGACTGTATATTTTACTTTTTCAGATTTTTTTAAACAATATGCAAATAAAGGATTTTTCTTCTGGTGTCCACTTTTATTAGGCTCTGGCCAATTATTTATTCAATTTTCCTCTATTTTAAGTCATTCTTTCTCATTGAGAAAACCGTGCTAAAATTGTAAGTTCTCAAAAAATAAGGGGAAAAGTTTTCACTATGCAAAATAATATGTGGTTAATGCCCTATAACTATAATCTTATATCATTTTCAAGATAATTTTTAAAATAAATTCAATAGCTATGAGACTATTTAAAAATCTCAGATTTGAATATTTATCCTGTCACATTTTATTTTATCAGCTAACCAAGCTTCTAATGAATTATGTATAATCTTTCATATAAAATTACATACAAATATATCTAAATTGTCCACACATATATGTAATCTGTTATGACAAAATTTTATTTCCCACTAAATTTTGGATTATTTTGTATGATTTTTAAATTAGATACAAAATAACTGCTCTATTTGGCATTTTTAATGGTTCTTAATCTATGTAAAGGATAACTGAAGATCACTTTGCCCCCTTACAACATTTTACATACATGTGAACAGTGAGAGGATATAAAGACTGCAAAGAAAGTAAACACTAGAAAATGCCTTAACTCTACCAGATTACGATGTTTATTACTCTAGCAATCTGTCTTCCCATATTATTTATAAAATTTCACCCGGATCAATTGCACACAAGGTCATTTTGAGGACTACTCTATATATTTAAACATTTAAAAAATGGAAAGACATTAATTTTTAATGGTGGTGAAGCAACTGCTTAATGATATATGTAAAATGAAAACAGAGGGATCCCTCCAATAACTGCTGCCCTATGTGCATATTGTAGTAATTATTTAATGCAAGGATATATCCCTTTCTAGGGTAGTAATTTAAATACTCCTTCCCCATATGCTTTGCACTGTTAAAAGTCTTAAGTGAAGTGAAAATCTCAGTCGAGAAAGTGGGAATGTAGATGCTAGGAGCTGACAATAGCTGTTTTGTCACATCCAGGCTCTGGTACTTACTCAGGAAGTGGGGATTCGTCCAGCCAGCTGATGCCAGGGGACGATGATTTATTGCCTGGTGTCCTCAGTGGCAATTGGACCCTTTCCCACTGTCACTCACAACTTGCAAAGATTGTGTCCTAAAGAAGAGGTTCCCCTCCGTTCTAAAGAGATTACAATGCTTGTCATAAAGTGTCTTTTAGCAGAGGGAAACGGCTATGAAAATGGGCAAAGAAAGGAAACAGTCAGAAGAGGAGAGAAGATGGATGTTCTGTAACCTTTTCTCAGAGACCCATTTCTTCTACTTTTTCTCCTGTCTTTAGCAGGTTTTTGTTTGGGCTGATGACAATGCGTAATAGCCTGATAAATTGATTTTGTGAGTCCTTTTTCTCATCTCTTGAGAAGACACTAACTCGTTGGGACTTCAGAGGGCTCACAGAGGCAGGAGACAACAATTAGTTTGTTGAAGATGTCAGAAAGTAGCTTCAGAGTTTTGCCAGGAGAAATCCTTACTGACAGATCAGTGCTGACAATGTTGGCAGCTGTTTGAAAAGTGCAGCAAGCAGCCCAGCATCTCAGGGTGCAAGGAGGAAGGCCGCTGCACATGAACTCTGCACTCTGGCTCCGTCCTTGGTGCTGCGAGTGCCTTCTGACTCACCAGAATTAAAAAGAAATGTTGTATTTAAAAAAAAAAAAATCCAAGAGCTGAGTTCTGCAAAACACATTGTTAAATATCTTCTTTAATGGCTAAGCGAATACCAAATCAAATCGTAGCATTGCTCTTAATTTAAATTTAAATCAGTGACTGAATAAATCTCTGTAACTGTTTTCAAAATCTTTTATGTACTGCACAATTTCAAATTTACTTTTCTGTATGTAAACATATATGCTGCTTGGCACTCAACTCTACCGAACATATTAATTTCAATAAATCTTTTTGAGGGACCAACTTGACATCTGTTAAAGAGATAAAATATTCCTAGTCTGAACATACTTAAATTAGTCAAGCATTTTGCGGTACCATCCTGGAAATTATCAAACATTATTAACATTCAGATTTACTGCCTAAAACCTTTGCCTTAAAATTATCAAACGAGGCTTAAAGTGTTGCTTTTCTAATATAAAAGAATCTAACTTTTCTAACTTACAGACATAAAATTGCTAACTTCTTGAAAACTTTGAAACTGATATAAAATCTCATTACATTTTGGGAGATGTTGTAAATATTAATATTTCCTCCTCAGCATGAAAGAAAAAAATCAATGGATAGATCTTTTCATAGCACAAAAGCACAATTTTATGTTTTGGTAGCCTGTCACTATTTACTTTTAAAGGTCCATAATTTAAAATACTGTATTCTGTGTCTATATATGACCACAGCATGTTAATTACATATATGTGATTTTATGTAAAACTAACACTTTAGACTCGGTGTTATAACATAGCGAGGAATATTTCCAGGCATTTAATCTCTTAGAACATCTTCCCCAGATAGAAGCTAAATGTAGACCTTCCCTATATTTTGAAGAACGCTACATCAACCACTGAGTGTTTCTCCTAATTCAGAAAAAAGGTATGAAGTGTTCAAGTTAGGCAGATAATGGGAGGTGAAAATGGGACAGTCTTAAATATTCTAAAATGAAGAGTTCCAGGGAAAGCCCTGAGAATAAAGAAGCCTGAATTCTAGACTTTGTTTTGCCATCAACTAGCAAAGGACTTTGAGCTTCTCTGGGCTCCAATTTACTCAGCAGTAGAACAAAGGGTTAATCAGGATGATGTCCCAAAGGCCTATTTCATAAGACCTAAAATTATTATCATCATTTGAAACTACTGACTCGCCATGGTCCACTCCGCATCATCAGGGCATTTAGCCAGAATGAGATCTCTACAACAGAAACCATCACCTACAAAAATGGCCAATGTCACTGCCTGACATTTGAGAAGCAATTATACAGATTTGGGAACACCTGGATCTTTGATTTCTGGTCAACGTTCTTTCCATGGCCTTCAGGCCCATTCCCCTGTATTAAAGAAAGGATGGAAGAAGAGCAAGAGAGGTAAACCTCACACGACAGACCTTGTTCCTCATCTGCTGGGTGGGAATAAAGTGAGGATTTGGAAGTGAAATAGGAGTCAGAGGCTATTCTAGAGTTTACTCCTGCTGTGACTGCTGCACGCTATCTCAGTATTAATATGGCTGTTAGGGAATAAATGCATTTAACAGTTAACGTTAACTCCACAGAAATAAATTACGTGGTCAAATTGTTCATTAAATGCATTAATCCAGTTGTAAGAGACCTGCATCATAGCAATAATTGCACTGTCATTTCAAAGCTTTTAAAAGCAAATCAATCCAAATTATATCAACTTGACTTATACCTTCCCAGCAGCAGTACTTTAGCTTTGAATAACAAATATACGACAAAAGACAGCTTCTGACATAGCTGTAAAGCAGTTTGAAAGCTTTTTGTATTTTTGGCTACACTGAGAGTTTAAGGTGAGGAAGGGGGGGGAAGCGCCATAGCTCAATAGGTTTGACCCAAGTTTTTCCCATTTTACTTTCTGAACCAAACCATACAGTTAACTCACATTACACATCTTCATAATATTTGTCACAAACATCACGGCAATAGACAAAACCAGCGCTGCCTTCACAACAGTGAACAGAGTTCTACTGGGTAACAAAAACTTCTTGGCACAACAGGAGACTTTTAAAATTCAAGCTCTCTAAACTTAGCAGCACCCCTGAGAGTCACAAATTGAGAGAGATTAATTCTCTGCCCCTGCACCCCTCATTACCAGGAGAGCTGAATTAGGTCAAATGCAAGTTAATCTCCTAAATTCCACTGCTACACATGGATGTTAGGACAGCCATTACTGTGGACTGGTTAATGTCCTTAAACTACATGCATGCAAAATTAATAAACTGTGTGCCCAGCCCATAGGAAAAATAAATAAAAGTAAATGCCTTGAAGATTTTACATAACAACATTGCACGATGCAGTAACTAAGGAAACATATGCACACATGTATAACCCATACCCAATCTAGAGCCAACGTGAGTGAAAACAATGAAGCCCAAATACCGAAAGTTCGGAATTTCCCCTAGTAAACAATCACACACAGACGAAGAAATGTTGGTCAAACCAGACATCTATGAAACTTCAGATAGGACCTGCCTCCACTCCCCCCCCATTTAAAAATGCAAGGCAAACTGCTCACGTGGAGGGTGATGAAGTTTTAAGCGAAGCAAGACTGCCATCACTCTGCGAAGGTACAATGTTTTCCATTCTTTAGGGGAGGGAAAAAAGCCAGGCGTACATGTCAGCACTAAGCTAGTAAACTCAGGACTCCGCTTGTCCAGAAGGCCTCTTAACAACCTAATTGCCTTACCTCTCCTAGGCTGTAGCCGGGTCAAACCACTCGTACTCTATTTTCATTATGTACTGCATATTTTCAGCAGTGATAAATGTTGTGATTTCTTTGTAAAATTAAATGAACCATTATCTTGCATTTTGGAGAGCTTTTTTTTTTTCATTTTGAAAATGCTTTCACATTCTAACTTATTCCATATGATCCTTCCAAGAACCCGAGGTTGGTAGGATTCAAGTGATAGGAAATATTATCCTGTGTTCTATAGCAGGAAATATGTTAAATTAATTAAATTATTAAATTAACAACCAGAAGATCTGAATCCGAGTCCTACCTCTGTCATTAACCGGAAATGTGACCATTAAGTCACGTTTTTTTCTCAGCAAGCACAGAAAAAAAAAGTTTGCTTCAATGACAGTTCAAGAAATTACAAAAATACAGATAGCCCTTAACTATATGGGAAACAAATGCTTAATCTCACTCTCAGAATAAGAGAATTTTAAATTACAAATATGTTGAAACACCACTTTTTGTCGGTGACTGGCAAAAGTCAAATAATTTAGTTATACACCATGTTGATATGTAAGACTGGACAAATAGCCATTTCCATATGCTGCTGTTGGGAAAGGTGGTTAGTACAGGTATGGAACATTGACAAAAACCTGAAACACTTCTAAATGTACATACCGTTTGGCCCATCAGTTTACTTCTAGGAGTCTATCCCATGGATATTCTCACACAGTTCCATTTAGCATAGTTTGAAATCACAAATAATAATAATAATAATAAATTATCACATAAACATTCAACGGAATACTATACAACAAATAAAAAGAATTAGAAGGTTCTTTATATGCTGAGATAGAACAATCTGCAAGATAAATAGTTGAGCGAGATAAAAGCAGACTGCAAAATGGTGTGTTTAGTGTATAATTCTTGTATAAAAGAGAAAAAATATTCATTTGCTTTTATATGCATGTCATACATCTAGAAAGATACGCAAGAAAAATACTGAATGACCTCTGGGAGGGAAGTGAGGTGATGGAAGACCGGTGTGTTTAGTTAACTAAATACATATTTTAAAGAATTAAGTAGATATATAGAGATATAAAGATACATATATAGAGAGAGAGATCTCCAAAATACTACTTCAAAAATAAAGCAAATAAGAATTATTGTAACAGGTACACTTTGCACAAAAAAGATTTCTGTCCACATATGTATACCATGCACGTGTGTGCGTGTGTGTGTGTATGTTTACATGTGTACACACGAACATTTTTACATAAGCTTCTTGGAGTGATACACAAGGAATTGTTGAAACTAAAGACATGAAGTGTCTCTTAGGACAAAGGAGACATGCTTAGTGTACCGCTTGAATTTTACTAAGGGCATGTATCTCTTTCATAATCATACTAACCACAAATAGAAGACAAAAACAGGGAAGGGGCAGAATTAACTGAAAGGTGGCCCTGAGGTAAGATATCTACCCTTAAATGGGTTGAAGTGGTCCATAATAAAAGGATTCTGTTCCTCTGACAGTCCCACCTTCCTTCTTGTAATTCAAATGTAGATGAGTCTACTTTGGAAAAGAAAATTTCAATTAGAAACTCTGTGTGGATGACAGGGCCCTGAAAACATAAGAGCAAGAGCTTAGGGACTGGATTTGTCTGGTTCGCCACATAAACGCCCAATAAATATGTGTTGACTGACTGACAGGCCCAATTGCTAAGCTTGCTACAGAATATGTGCAAAATAGCCTACTTGAGCAGTCTGCCATCCCATGAAGACATTTGATTCCAACAGGCTAGGGCTTAATTGGAAAAATATGGGAAGGACAGGATGGCAAGACCATTCTAACAAAGTCCTCTAAAAATGGATGATTATTTCTCTCTGCTTCTCTACAGGGCATCTTCCCCCAAAGATACAGAGCTTTAAAAAAATCATTTCTACCAACAGAAAAACTTCTGTCCCATCTGCTTGCCAAGGTTTCCTGAGAAAGCAGTGATAGTTGACATAACACTGGAGAAAGATGGGACTATTGCAGAGCCTGTCTGTGCACACACATGTGCGTAAGGACCAGATGAGGTGAATGCTCTCAGAAAAATTATTATGTTTTATCCACTGAAGTAAAAGGAGGCTGTTTCTGGGTGTGGAGTGTGAAAAACAGTCTCACTACTTTATAGTCACACCTCATAACATAATCCTGTAACACCTACTGACCCAGGATCTCCAAGAAAGGAATAGTGTTAATTCTATTGCACTTATGGGAAATTTGGGGAATGTGTAGCCAAGATCCGCCAGCCCTGAGGTTCTTACTCATAGCCTTAACCATGATATTTCCTTCCTTATTTGAGGATGAGTAGAATATGCTCACACCTTTTCAGCTGCTTGCTCTGTGGACTCACAGAATAAAACCGGTCCTTTTAAAATGAATGTTATTAACATGATAATACTTTTACTATTTATTTCATAGAATAAGTGAACATTTTATATGTAGACTGCCTTGCAGACATTCAAATGTAAAGATGAATATTTCAATTCTGAGTCAAAGATTAATCCTATATATATGCACACACTACAGTTTATATCTATATCTATATATGTATTACAGCTAAGAATTTTACAATCATTTCAAAAACAACATTGCTTCTTTAAAATATTTTAGAGAAATAATTATGTAGAACAGAAGAAATGTTTCAAACTGACTGAGCCATTAGCAGCACTATATATTACTATTTAAATCTATGCCCACCCCCTCCGTGTCATATTTAGAATATCTTTATTTTTCAAACATTGAACCGTTTTACTGCCTGCTTGGTTAAGGCTATGATTGGTTGTTAACCACTTCTCTAAATACTTCAGGAGACTGAGAAACGGTAGAGCTGCTTTTTTTTTTACATCAATATAAAGTCATGTTCACCCCAACCCCCCTTCTTCCCGGCCCCCTCGTCGCTCCCTCGGTGAATGTGTTTTCTCCCCCACTTCTTAGACGCATTTGGTAACAATCAGGCTTTTATTTTAAGGAGCCCTAAGATAAGGTATCTGTGAGCTCCACACTTGGAGTAATTGATCACATTTGTTTCCTGTTCCTAGGTTAGACTCCTCACTCTTGCTCTTTTTTTTTTTTTTTTTTTAAACTTGGTGTTGTTTCTCTTCTCTCTCTCAC
>NW_027530001.1:267648-380148 GCF_008692635.1 Crocuta crocuta
TTTTAAACTTGGCATGTTTCTCATTACCCTCTGCCTTGTTAGCCTAGTAGAAATTTTCTACTGTGGAGAGTGAAAACAGGACGATACTATTACAAACCCCATCTAGTCAGTGACAGCAGCCCTTCTCTTTCTTTGGGAACTCCTGGCCACTTCACGATTTAGTGGGGAGCCCTCCTATGGATACAGGTATGCGTGCCTGTAACTGAGGGAGGTTCCATGATATCCGCTTGCTGTTCGCATGCTTGATTTTCACACTGTGCTGATTCATGCCGAGACTGTTCCCCGGGATGACAACATTGTTATCATATGACTCACACTGCCCCACTTCATTTCATTTGGGAATGTTAGCTCAGGTTCAATAAGCATCAGCCGCCAATTCTGTAAAAGAAGACCCGTATCTTTCCCGTTTATGCTTTCCAGATAAATTGTAATCAGTAGCATTTTATTGACCCTGTCAGGTGGAGCTTAATTTCAGATATTGACTAAGGAAAGAAAAATGCAGAAATCTGAACAATCAAGTTGCCTTTTTTGAGTCTGCAGGCCAAAGAATATGGGGCCTGACTCGTTTTCCTATCATTGCTTCAATCACGGCAAAGCAAAAATGGGAGCAACTTAGTCTACAATGAAATGAAAGACCTGCCTTTAGTTTCCTTTTTAGGGCCGAGAGAAATATCAAAATAAATTATCTATAATGGCTAAAATTAAACTACCACATTTACTTACAAGATAAATATTTATTTGTAAAAACATGATAGATTTGAATAAAGTGATATGCTTGCCATATATGCAAAAAGTCTTAACAAATAACCCTTTATCTAAGTGGTACTCCCACAACATGCAGAGTTTTAAGACTATCTTCTCAACAATTGTCAGATTTGCTTGTATGTTTGGTTGGCTGGTTGTTTATTTTACTTAGTTCTCTTACACTTCACCACATTTTGGCACCTTTGCATAAATGGCCAGCAAAAGCAGCGTATTTTAATAGAATTCAAAATAAATAAGATTCAGGAGAAGACTTGGAATCTGGTCTAAGAGCAACACCCCAAAGTAGTTAGGTGACCTTGGACAAAAAGTTGACCCTCTCTGACCCCCAGTGTCCTCATTTATAAGATAAGTGGTCTAGGTCAGATGGCCTTCACGGTGGCTCTCAGTGCTCACACTCTGTGCTAACTAACATTGACCTGAATCACAGTGTGAAAGATGGAGTCCTCAAGATTTTCAAAGATTGTGTTGAAAACAGTAGCTGCTGGCCACATGTGACTGCTATGTACTTGAAATGTGGCTAGTCCAAGTTAAGATGTGTTTTAAGTACCAGATTTCAAAGACTTTAGTGCCAAACAGGTAAAATATTTCAGTAATAATTTTTATGTTGGTTTACATTTTGAAATGATAACATTCCAGATATACTGGTTACATAAACTATATTATTAAAATTAATTATACTTGTTTCTTTTTTCTTTTTATAAACGCCATACTAGAAAATTTGAAATTATATGTGAGGCTTGTGTTATATCTCCACTGGACAGTATGTAATAAGAGGACTCTGGCTGTGTTTTTCTCCCAGAGATAGGATTAAAATGGAAAGAATTTGAAATATTCCATTTATTGGGTCATTATAATAATAAAAGGGTAATCACTTGTCCTCTGGATAAAAATATACAGGTCAAAGCCATACTTAAAGCACCCATACTACTTAATAAAAGGCATTAAATGGTAAAGAGTATGTTGCATAAGATTACTGTCCTAGTAACCAACATGTAACCCAAACAGCCAAAATTGCCCCAAAGTCATAACTTAATTTTCTCTTCTAACTAATCTGATTTACATTCCAAAAACTTGAATGATTTGCTCATTATTTCTTTTACAACATTAGTTAAAGGTTAGAAAAAAATAGTGAAAAGATTATAACTAAAAGACTATAAATCATCTTTTGTTTCTCTAGATAGATGCATCCACTTTACTTTGAGAGTGCCTTTACTTGAGAACTTCTGAAGCACTGTGGCTAAAGACCAAAGTTTTGCATATTTTGTCAGTGGTAATAGCTAGGTAATTTAGACTATTAAGGAAAAACTGAATTTCATCTAAATAAAAATGTAGGCACATCTGCATGATAGATTAAAAAAACTATCATCCTGTGTTTAAAATGATAAATCAAGGCCACAGTATATTTTTAAAATTATGTATTTTTCTAGTAGGTACAAATAAAGGATAAAAGCTCATTAAAATTAACAGCGAAACCTAATCCCTAAAAGAAGCATTATCTATCCTACATAAAAGTAAATCCAGTCATCATCTGAAAGGAATATTCTATGTATTTCATAGCACATAGAAATGGACAAGAAATAAGTTACAAAGTTGAGGAATGTCATTTTCCATCTCCAAGATTAAAATGTTTTTCTTATAAAAATATGCGATCTTATTTTTGCCATTCTCTCTCCCAAGTATTTGCATCTTTATCCATCCCCAGAACCTGACACCTTGTCAAGGTAAAAGGTAAAAGCTTTTGAAGATCTACCACTACCCTTGTCCTAATAAGGTCACTGACCTTTCAGACTCAACTCCTGCCCACCCCCTTCTTCATTTCCTTTCCTATCATTAGTCTGAAATGGCATCAACTACCTCTCAATTTTCCTCATCCCTTCCATGCCCCACCTCTTTAGTCCAAATTCACCTAATTAGGAACTTAATTTCCTTTTTTCCCTGATTGAGGAATTGATAATAGACGGATTCCCATTCATCTCTGAATCACAGAAAATTGCATTGATGACCTCTTCTTTAAGAATGCTAAGCATTTATTCTAGAAACTCTTTTGCAGAGCCCAAGCTTTTCCAAGAAATGTATTTTTCCAGCCACAGAACAAAGCAAAAGTGTTGTTTTTATCTTTTTTAACTAAAATGGGAAGAGGAGAATCATTCAAATCTGGTAAGTTTTACATTTATTTTATATTTTACTCTACATAGTCGTGTTACTTACATTGAAAAGAAGTACATTTTCCTGTAAGGGAGCAAACAATCAAGTTCTATGAAAAGATTACCAGGCTAGATTTAAAGAGATACATCTCAGGAGATTAAGCTAATAACTCTTTGGAAAAATTATATAAAGAATTTGTTAAGCCAGAAATGACACATGGTCTAGATATTTACAACCAAGCAGGAGTCATATATTAAAGTGACTATCTGGGTAATTTGCTAACTTTATTATAAAATTATTTCCTTGACTTTAATGGTGATAGCCTGACTGTAGAGTCTTCTACCTAATAACTCAAAGCACATACGTGAAAATATCTCTTGTATTTTCCCCCAGAGCATTCTGTGGCCTTAAACATTGGTGGTAGGAGAAAATCCAAACCAACACTTTTATTCCCCCATTCAACTCAAAATTTTAATGTCTAATTTCAAGTCCTATTCATTCAAGGCATGAAAAGATCATCAACATCATTAGAAACCTTGGAGCTGGCAATTTTAATAAATGTCAAAGACAAGACTAGTTTGGGGCACCTGGGTGGCTCAGTCGGCTAAGCATCCAACTTCAGCTCAGGTCATGATCTCACGGTTTGTGGGTTAGAGCCCCGAGTCGGGCTCTGTGCTGACAGCTAGCTCAGAGCCTGGAGCCTGTTTCAGATTCTGTGTCTCCCTCTCTCTCTGACCCTCCTTTGCTCATGCTCTCTCTCACTATCTCACTCAGAAATAAATAGAAAACATTAAAAAAAAAAAAAAAAAGACAAGACTCGTTCATTTTATCCAACAGGCATTTGAGCGCATACCTGGTGTATTCTGCCATTGGGCATCAGGACAAATCATTTCAACATTTATCTTCTGACAAATCTACTATTGCAGAAGAGAATTAGAGAAATAGACGACCCAAGGAGAGAATGCAACTGATTAAAAAAAAAATATCCATTTCAAGCATATAGTCTCATTGCACTGTGCTTTCTTTGGTGGGCCATATTTGAGCTATCTGAACCTAAATTGTACTAACATGATTTAGACCCTCCCCACAAAAAAGAAAGTTATACTGTTGATTTTAATTTATTTTAAGAAGTCAGAATTTATTCCTATAAAGGTAAAACCTACCAAAGCAAGTCATTAAAACATTGCTTTTTTTTCTCCTCATGGAATGACTCATACTACATAAGTCTAACTACATAAGGGTTAGCCATTTGTGAGGCATCTGGGTGGCTCAGTTGGTTACGCATCAGACTTCACCTCAGGTCATGATCTCACGGTCCATGGGTTTGAGCCCCGAGTTGGGCTCTGTGCTGACAGCTCAGAGCCTGGATCCTGCACAGATCCTGGATCTGTGTCTCCCTCTCCCTCTCTCTGCCTCTCCCTGGCTTGTGCATTCTCTCTCTCTCTTTCTCTCTCTCAAAAATAAATAAACCTTAAAAACATTTTTTTAAATAAATAAATAAGGGTTAGTCATTTGTAAGAGATAGCTAGTGCTAAAATGACCTCAAATTCAATTATCTGAAGAGAAAGAAAAAAAAATTAAGTAAATGAAATAATAAGAATGAAAGCCCCCTTAAAACAAAAAATTAATAAACGACCTCATCAGCTTCAGGAAACAGCACTGAAACCATTTTGTCTGAAAATATAATTTTTATATCAGAAAAATCATGAGTAGTTAGCAATGATTAAAATGGAGAACTCACTCTAGTTAAGATACGGAATTTGAATTCTGACCACCTTGGAGCCCTCTGTAAGAACGTTTTCAAATGGAAAAGAAAAACGAAAGAGATCAGTTTTACGAGTTTCCATATTTTCTCCTTCATCTCTTGATGCCACCCCAAACACATCCTCAGTCCATAAATGTGAATAGCTAAGTGACGTTCGGAACCTTTTCCAGGAAGTAGGAATGTTACAAGATCAACCCAACCAGCTTTGTTATGTGGCTGAAACACGAGCTGGAGAAGGAGAGAATTGCAGAATTAAAGCCAAACAACGCCTTCTAAACATGTGGAAGATAAACTTATTTCCTTTTTATGTCTTTTTTAACAACTAGTATTTCTACAAACCAGTTATTGTCATCGCACCAAGCTTCATATATAACAATATGAATTCTACAAATTGGCACGCTGTTAAGCTGGTTCGAATTTACTACAATAAGGCTAAGCAATTTCTTCTCAAATTATTCAAGTGATAAAGCGTTTAACCCCCATCCTTTGGTTAATAAGCAGGACACATTTTTTTTCTCTAATATACTGGACAAGTGTTAAGTTTCTTAAGCAAATAAAAGAATATTTGCTCAGTCCTTCTATAGTTAACCGGTAGATCCACAAGGCTGAAATCTTTTATCACTCCTTTCCTTTCTACTTTGTAAACCTACTTAAGGTTATTATATAATGACCTGAATAATGAAGTTCTGAAGGGTTTCCATTGAGACTGGAATTAATCCCAATGTACTGAGAGGGGGAAAAAAAATCTAAATATCTTAGGGGGTGAAAAAAGAGGGTGCCGTGGCACTTTTAATCCTAATACCCAAAATGTCAAACCTGGTAAATAAGACCATATTCACAACCCGTTTTTGACACTCACACTGACAATGCTCCCAGAAAGGCTTGCCGTTCCCCCCAGACTGCCCAAGGACATGTTAATTCTCAAAAACCTCATGCCTAGCAATTTTCCCCCTTATTCCAAACAACTGATCATTATTTCTCCTCCAAAGTTGTCAGAAATTCCTCGCTGCCCATAAAGCTTAATTTACTAGTTCATAATATTCCCATACTTATACATCAAGCCACTTTCACAGGACACAAAAAAAATATATTTTCCAAACTTGGCAGTCTCTGTTTTTCTTCTTTAGTTTAGTTGGCCGGATTATCCATGTGTTAAATTCTAACCTAGCCTTTCCTTCGTATCTTGGAAATACTACATAGCTTGTACCCCTAGGAAATGTGTGCAAAATTTTAAAAGAATTCATGTTTTAGGGCTAAATCATAGAAGACCAAGAACAGGTAGAACGCGAGGAATGTTGCTAGAATCTCCGAGTGTCAGACCAAGTAAATGGTCGCCATGAAAATACAGCTGTGTACGTTTGCGTGGGCATATGTTTGTTCAGTTTTTCCCCCTTCCAGAGCTGGGGCTTCAGCTTTAGGTCATTCTGCAAACAAGCCCCAGGAGACACACAATTACACTCCCCTGGAGACTGACCCCTTAGAGTGCCCACCTGTAGGCAGACACAGATAGCATCCCGGAGCAATGAATTAGCACTCTAAGCTGATTAGAGCAGCTCTGCACAACTCTATTTTATTGACACAATGAAGAGAGGACAGAAAAGGGCCTGAAATGAGAAAATCATTTCCATGCTGACTGAATTAAAAGAACAAAAGAGCTCCTTGGAGTTGCAGCATTCAATTTGTCGGGAAAAAAGGAAGCCACTTAATGGCTCACAATAGATCTGAGCAGACAGATGAAATTTAAAACTTCAGCATGAGTGCGATTAGCAGCGAAACATATTCTAAATCATTTCCTCCATATGCATAATTTCGTTTGATTATTTAGTTCTGTGTTTTACAAAAACACTGGGCTAGATGCTATCTTCAAAATGTCTTGACTTTTCATTTTTCAAAATCACAGAACAGTTTCTCATTGTATGTTAATGTCCTCTGTGACAATATAAATTGAGCAAAACAAGTATGGCTCATGTTTTCCTTTCACCTTTAGTTTCCAAAAGTGAATATATAAATAGAGGTTAATCTGTGGAAACTAGGATTGTAAAGTAATCTTCAATTAAACAGTTTGCAATTCGAAGTTAAAATTCTATGCAACAGGAGCCCTTCAATGTGGGGTAAAAGGCAACCAATTATTGCACTCAGAGGCTACAAATAAACTGCGCCAATGTTAAATTAAAATGTCAAAACGGTTGTCTTCCTTAGTTTAAAAGATAGTGTTAATATCACTAAAAGCAATGCAGTTAAGACTGCAGTTTCCAAATGTATGTTCTTTATTTACTTGTGTTCAGTTAATTATTGTTTTGCTTGTTCTGACTTCTAAATGCCTGAGTTCAACTGAATCTGAAACTGATGTCAAAAAATGACCACTTAATAAGCACGATTTACGCTTGGATACAAATATGTTATAGCATGGAAGATTCTCTAGAATTCTTCTTGCTATTTTTTCCCCAATTTATGAAAAAAATCTAAATGTCTAAACCATGTAAAGAAAACAGAATTGATTTTCATGAGCTGCTCGAATGTTTCTCAATGGAGATTTTTCTCTTGCCAATGTTAATTTTCGGTATTTCAAAATAAAAAGAGTGGAAGCAAAGATCTTAGTTTTGATGAAGCTCGCATTTTCATTTTCCACGCCTAAGCTTCTTTTAAGAAAGGCTTTTTGTTTAAAATGGCCCTCCAGACTTTTAACCTCTCATCTTGGCTCTTCGTTTAAATGAAGAAAATTCATTCTTTCTGATCTTGAAACATCCTTTGCCCAAGTGCTGAGGTGCAATGTAAATTGAGCAAAAAAAAAAAAAAAAAAATTATAGAACAAGTCAAAAGAGAAAAAAAATTACTCTGAGATATTTTAAGGTCCAATATTTGGGGTGCATTACTACTTAATTTGCTGAGTAAAATTTCCCCGAATGGGGGGAAAAAACCCAAGGTATTCTGGGGATGAAAGCCCAAGCCTTCTCTCCAACAGCTTCCATTCTCCTGACTAAATGAGGTAAGAGTTTTTTATATAAAGAGAAACTATAAAGCTTGTGGATATTTTAACAAAATCAACGTAGTGTAACTTTGCTGACAGCTTGTCACATTTCACTGACTGTCTGTCTGGGTTACCGTGATAACATCTGCATTCACTCAGTATGAGAGCTTAACATAAGACAAAAAAGTGGGCCCTGCCACAGACGGTTCCATCAGTCTGTCAGTTCTGACATGTCATCTGAATTTTTTGAATCACTAAACACTTTTGAGACTCTGGTACTTATTATCTTTTCTTAGTTTCTATACTCTCTCAGCAATGCTGGAAAATGTAAAATTTGCAAGTAAGGTAGTGGACGTCCCAGGCTTTTTGTTGTCTAATCCGTAGGCCCTCATTCATGCTCACTGTTAATCTCTTAAGACATTATAAAACTGTTAGACAAAGAAATGTGAATACCTCTGCTTCTTTTGAGAATGGGAGGAAACCAAGGAAAATCGGGATCATGCTAAGCTATTCTTTTCACTATGAAAATGGTAACTTAAACCTGTTGCATCAAATTATCTATAATTCCCCACGCTAGGGCAAATGTTTTTGAAGAATGAACAAGAGTAGTGTCACATAAGGAGAAAAATGATCACAGAATTTTCAAAATCTGCCAAATTTGATGTCCACAGAGCGTTGGGATCCTGGTTGCTGAATTTCTCACTGTTTCTATTTTTTATGCCGCGGTACATGACATACGGTTAATACACTTTCAGGAAAGCTCATAAAGGAGTTTACCAAAACTCACTAGTAATCATCAAACAGTTTAGATAATTTTGTTCCTTATTAGGGATACAACAAGGCTCACAGCTATGTAACAGCCTTAAAAAATGTAGCTAACATGTATTAAAATACTACACATCACAGATTTTAATAAGCAATGTTGTCCTCAAGACTAAAAAGCTTTACAGCGTTGTTTCTATAAAGCTTAAATATAAATGGATCCTCGGAGCCAGAGAGAATGCTTTTATGAACACATAAAACAGCCAAAGCTGCATTTCTATCTCCTCTTTGCAGCCATTCAGGACATTAAGTTAAAAGTGTATGCGTTTGTTTTCCAAGTAACCAAGAAATAGAGAAGAGGGTAAATAATATTAAATTAAGAGGCAAATTTTCTCCTAGACCCCAAATACCTATTTCCCTTTTTCATAAGCACATGCTTAACACCTGCAAATCATTTCAGTATAGACAAGCGCCCCTGTAAGTGACTAACTACAGGTGTGTTTCCCACCTGCATCCTCCAAATGACTAACTGTCCCCCAGATGGTCAGATCCTGTGCACATTTGCTCTGAAGGAAGGTGACACATATTAGATGGATACCAAATAAATTTAACCAAAACTCTTAGGTGAAGAGAGTTGTATTGACTTTGAGGACAAGAAAATATACAAGAAACCAAAATAAAACGAGAAAATAAAGTCAGTGAGAGGAAGAAAGGAAAGGAAAGGGAAGAGAGGGGGAAGAGAAAGCTGGCATTAGTCACCACTGTAGCCCGCTGCTGTGTTTCCCCAGGACGCACAGCAGACACGCAGTACACACTGGTGGCATTAATATATTAATCAACAAGAAATGAGCAAAAGTAATAATGAATTTTGGAACCATACGTTATCTTCTGCCATTCATACTGCTTCATGTAAATTCAAACTGAAAAACAATTTTCCATACACAGAAAACCTCCCTCACGTAAGACTTGGGTACACAGCATTAACGCTGACGGTGCCTCTACCGCAAACAAAGGTTTCGTGACCATTTCTCACTTTTCTTCCTTTGGCAGTTCATCGTCTTGTAACTCTCTCAAGAGCTTGGAGGTAATGTCATTTGCTTGATGTTTAGTCTGTGCTTAAAATGTCAGCTGTTTATTATTTTTACATTTCAATGCTAACACCGTGGCACTTCAGAATAAAGGACAAGCTTTCTGACACATCTCAGTGACCAAAGGACTTATATTAAATAGAGGTTTCCATTTTTCCTGAAAATAAAGCATCACTGTTTTTTCAAACTTAGGCCAGTTTTCCTTACTGCATAGTTTTCTTCAGACATTTTTGTAATCTGCCTGTTGAGTGGCCCAGTTTAAATACTGCGCTGAGCTCCAGCTTTTTTACTTTAGGCAGTTCATGCTTTGTTTGGAGCCACAGAAAGTTACCTTTTATTTTTATAGAACAGAAGATCAAGACAGTGAAAGGGATTAGACAGACCCCTTGGACAAGTAGACAAAAAGGTAACTGTCCAAAGGCAGTCTTTCTGTCCTTCCGAAACTCCTAGGCTCAGGGGCTTCATAGGGGAGGAAGTCTTTGGGGTCCGGACTAAAATGATTAGGTACGATTTAATGAAAGAGTAAATATGGGTAACGTTTTCCATGAGACTAGGATAAACTTATAAAATTATAACAAGGCTGAAAATATAAGAGGTCTTCAAATGATGACAGGTAAATTCACAGCCGACAGAGACTGGGTGAGGTGCAGCTGATGGTGGAAATACCACCTGATTTATGACCTATTTTCTTTTTTTATGATATATTTGCAACCTCTCCTACCTTGGGTAATGAATTCTAACTTCCTATTGTGGCAATTAGTGCTTCTCTTAAGTCTTTTTTCCTCAGGTAGAATTAACTAACCTCCCAGCCCCATCCCACCAAATTCCACCCACACCAGAATTCATGCTTTAAAAGGCTCTGTTTATCTATGTGCATATCACATGTCACATCACAATCCTGATGTTCTTGACTTAAAAGTTTTAATATTTTAAGTGTTACCTTACCTGGTTACAGAACCTTTCACCCAACCCCACAGAAACTGAAAGCAAATGATTTTTTTTTTCCCTCTACTCAAGGCTACTTGGACCATTGCAACTGAAGATCAGTGCTTGGAGGCTACTTGAACTATACATAGAAACCCAAACTTTCCAAGCTTTACACCGCATCTTAGCCTCTCAGTGAGTTCATGGAAGATTCCTAGAGCAGAAATTAAAGTCAACTGGAGATCCATGTCCCTATCAATCAGTTATGGTGGTTGAGTAAGGAATCAAACTTCAAATGAACACTTTTTGAGTCAAGCTCACCAAGTGACATTGTATACTCCTTACCTAATACCCTTCATAACGTTCCTGACAAATCAATGTGCAGGGGTCCATATGAAGCTCTGTAATTTAAATCATAGTAATTCATGATTTCATCAAGTGCTTTCCATGTTTTTTTAGCCTGGCTCATCTATAGGCAAACTCACCTATTTTTCAGCCTTTATATTGCTGATAATATTCTTAGAAGCTTAATATCTTCAAAGGAGAATGCTCATGCTTTGGAAGGTACAGGAAAAGTGAAAATTCTCTTGTTAAAAACATATTCACATCTGGTTTTCTTAAGATTACTGTCTTTTCCAAGTTACAAAAGAAAACAAAGTCCTAAGTCTTATTAAAACTTCCAATTAAGTGTATTACTAAATCCAGATTGTTCTCAATGGAAGCCCCCACACAAAGAGACTTTAGGATACAGCAGAGTTTGTGTAAATGGGGAATCATTAGCATGTGGCAGTTTGGTGACAATTCAGTCGATGCCACAGAAGTTGGAAGACACTAACATTACGTTGTAATAGTCAAGAGAACTGGAAGGAGAAGGTAATGTGCCCCAGGAAAACAGAGGCCCCCTAACACTGTCCCACCCTTCAAGTCTTCCTTCAGGAAGCTTCTACCCAAACGAAGGCAAACTTTACTTCAGGCTACTGTCACTTTCAGCCATAAATCCCCAACCAAATAATTCAAGTACCCCCTCCCCTTCCAACAGCCTGTGAGTCAGAGAGCTTACCCACAGTTTTCAATAGCACATATTTTGTTATTTCTTTGCAAGGAAAATTAAAAGCCCACAACTTTTGATACTTCTCTTGTCCAAAATGATCAAAAGCAATGGTGAACAGTGGAATTTTACATGTGGGAAGTCATAATGGGTCCTCTGCCGTCTTATCTATGAATCCCCACATTTCTGCCCAGAAAGTCTCAGAACCCCTCTGACCCACAAGGTACCACATTTATTTTTAAGAGAAATTTAAGAATAAACAGATGACAATGTACAAAAAGATTAAGGCTTGCATTTCCACTTCAGGGACTTAATCACAATCTATTTGGTTATAGTAGTACTCCCAGTGATTCCGAGCCACTTTCACTCGGAGGGGAGTTCCACTGGTGGAGAAGAACCTGGGAAGAAGGTTCTGGGAAGAAGGCAGATTCACAAGATAACCAGGGCTATTATTTCACATGAAACTATGTCAAAGTATGTGAATAGGCAGAGTGTGCTTTCCTCACTCAAGGTTAGACGATGCTGCCTCAGCAAGATACTTGCCTTCATGAGGCATGTTTGTTCCTAGGTTATTCAGAAAGGATACTATCACAGTCCACAGGCACAGCTATCTTGCCCAAATCCATTGACTAGATCAAACTTATTGCTAGAAAAAAATCAGTCCTATTATTATCTAGCTGAAGTATGCAAGACACAGGCGTGCTGAGGGCCAAGAAATATAAGGATGAGTACAGAGGGGAGAAAGTCCTTCAAAGAAGCTTACATGGAGAGGGTGAGGGCTGAGGGGCACATTCTCCTCTCTCTCGACTCTGCCCCACCAAGCCACAGGAGCATGTGGCATGTGTTCTAATGTGTTCATTGGAAACGGAGTCAAAACCTCCTCCTCTGTGCTGCTTAGAAATGCTTGCTAGAGTCTTCAGTTAAAAGAACCATTTAAACATCTATGGGAGTTTCAAGTATGTTGGGTCTAGGAAGGCTACTTCCCTGTGCTACTGAGAAAAGGGACAATGTTTAATTCTTGCAGTGTGGTACCTCTGTCAACCCAAAGAGCTCCAACCCCGAAAACTGAATTCCCCAGTCCTTCCCTCACAAAAGGGATGCAAGGAACATCCCCAACTTTGGGATGATGGTGGTGACAAAGATTAATAAATTCCGTTTGCTTTGAAGTGCTTACTATGGCATCCCAAGCCCTGTTCCAATCCCTTTATGACCCTTTACAACATAATCTTCACAAAAATCCTATAAGGGCAATCCTTATTGTAACTATCACCTTACAGATGAGGAAACTGAGGAAAAAGTAGTTAAGTACTCATTCACAGTCACAAGGTAAGGTGGTAGAGAATGTGAACCAAGGTCATTTGTCTCTAGGCCTGACATCCTCAGCACCTATATTACACTCCCTCTTTTTTTTTTTTGAAGATGAGCCCATGATACCTGTGTTATATTTGAGATGACCAAATGGTATCTCTGAACGTTGCCAATATATATACCTGAGGCTGCATTAAATCATATCCCAGGGACAGAATGAAATGTATCCCTTTTTCTTTTCAAAAAGATCTAGGAATAGAGTCCTCTCTCTAACCAACTTACTTTCTTCTCAAAACAGGGCTTCGGTCTTCAGCTGCCTTCTCTGGTCAATGTAAAATCCACAAAGAGATGCACATATCACAGGTGGTTTGATTTCAGGTTTACAAAGCACAATTCTACTATTGTTGAACATGAGAGAAAATTTAAAACAAGCATCTATTTTCTACTTAGTTTAAAATTAATTTGTATCCTTCTCAGAGATCAAAGACCGAACACAGCCCTCATGTAAATAAAGTCTCGAAAACCATAATAATGCAGAGCACGTCCATAAGGGTAAAAAGAAGTAAAAACCGAGTCAATGAAGAGAATTCCAAAACCAAAGTCAAAGCTAGAGTAGATCTCAGTAAGACTTCAGAGGAGTCACCAGGTGACTTTCCACGGTCCCTAGTCCACACTGGGGCAAGATCTCAAGGTTCCTGGTGCCCAGGTCAGTGTTCCTTCCACTATCTCACACAGCCTCCCTGAAACGCAAACCACTAGGCATATGACAAAGAAGCCAGCAAGAGAGCCACGCCACATGAATGGCCAGATTGTTGAGGGAAGGGGGTGGGGAGACAGAGCCAAGGGCTGAGGAATAATATGGTTTTACAGAAATCTATTTGCAAGTAGATCCTGTGGTTACCAATGTGGCTGCCCAAGAGAAAGAACAACTGACTGACAGCACGAACAAAGGCATGGACAATCTCACAAAGGGAGATACAGGAGTCACAGTGCTTCGTGCGTATCACTAATACACTTCATCAAGTTGAGACCAAGAATAACAGTGAGGAAAAGCCCACCATACACAAGGGCCCCTTTATTCTTTGGGCTTTCCTGTTTCACACACACTTTACCTGATGAAACATTAGAACTTTTGCTTTTATTTCTGTAGGATCCTTTTGATTTTTCCACATTCAACTAGCACGTTTCACAACTATTTAGTGTTCCTATGCTTTTGCAAATTAATGTGCTGTGCACACTGGTGACATATTTGGAAGTTAATGAAATCAGATGAAAATTGCTTAGATTAAAATTTCCCCATTTCTTCACTACAATGTCTGCCACCTACTGTTCAGCTACGAAATTCTGCAGCGCCTGCATCAATGAACATTCAGATTAATATTCTCTGAGGTAGAAAGACTCTATTAGCCATTTTTTTTTCCTCTCTCCCGTTCTTTGCTTCCAACTGCGTTTAGCTTTGGAACCCTCTGACAAATAACCATTATTCTCTGGGCTAGTAAAAAATTTCTAAACTTGAGGGGAAATGTCGTTGGTCAAAAGCCCAAGGGAATTGGCTTGTTGAATTAAATGATAAATATATGCATTTAGGGTCATTAGAGACTTTATCTCCTGTGAAGGCTATATTTGTCAGATTGATATAATTTCTCTCAACTGAGTACTTAACTCCATCGGCCAACATTATTACGATTATTCCTTTCCCTTTAAGTGGAAGACTTCTGGCTAACAACACGTGTGTTCTTTCTGGTGCTGCTTCTTGAGCGATCAAGGCACACCTTTGTTTCATTTAGTATTGCAATTTTCACCTCTGACCCAAGAAATGAGTCCTGGGCTTCCTGAACTTTATTGCCTGTTAATAGACTGCTGGCTCTCTTTTCAGCAGTAATAGAAATGGTGGAGAGGCATTTCATTTAAGAAAGAGGCTGGCAGCCTGCAGCCTGAAAGACAATGTCAGAATTAAAAGTCAGCCTGGCCAAGAAACAATATAAAGACCACAGTGACATGAAAGAGGAAGTTTCCCATATTCCATCCCACATTGAACAGCCGGCATATAAATAAGAACAGCATCTCAGATCTAATTATTTTCCCACCGCACAATGGCAGACACCCTGAATGGTGCTAAGTGATTGATCTACTAATTCATCTTCAGCTTACACCTATCTACATACTTTGTTTCTTCTCATTAAACTGGAGGCATCAGTGACGAGCTTATGAAGTGGCAGTCTTTGGCTTCATAAAATACACACAGATGCTCATCAGAGGTTCTTTCCTGCCTACTTCTCAGTGACACGTGTTTATAATTTCGTCTGTATTTCGTTTGCTGTGGTTTACTCTTAAGTACATCTGTTCAATTAAAATGGAAACGTGTGACATGGCCTGTACTCAGCAACTTTCGAGCTTCTTAATGAAATGTTCTAAGGTTCCTGCCTTCGCTCTTTATTTGCAGAAGAAAATGATTGAAAAGTACAAATAAAAATACCCTTTAAAACACATACAAAGAAGTTGACTGTTTTGTTAATAGTTAAGAAAGGACATTATTACTGCATAAGGACATTATTTTACATGAAAAGACATTATTAAAAATGATTTACTGCCTCATGTTTGGAAACTTACAGGAAAAGTCTGATAATATATTAAAGTTGTTTATTACGACTTCATATAATTTTGAATAATACTACTTTTTCCTTTGACAAGTGCAATAAACTCTACTGGTATAGACATAGGTTGATTATCACAAGTCAACCGTGTTGCTTAAAGAAACATGCCCAAACAATCAGCTTTTGACGGCTGCATCTCCAGTTATTTACACTCGCCATCATGGTAATAACTCACCATTTCTATATTAATAAGGCAGTGAAATTTATTATGATGGTATTGAAAAGTTATTAAGTACTGCATCCCAAGTGACAAAGTACCACAGCACTGTCACTATCCAAAAGCAGTTGCCCATTCATCACCTGCCTTTCCAGATGGTCCTGCATCTTTATCGCTCCCAGGTTGGTGACATCACCTGTTCACCCACTCAAAATTGATGATGAAAGCAAACAGATCTATCTTACTTACATTTACCAAATCAATTTAATTTTTACAGGCCATGGCTTGGTGACATATTGACTGTTTTCCTTAATGGCATCTACCGTATTTAATGCAAGGGTGTCATCTTTGATTGCTGGCTCGCATAATGTGTCATTTCATAATAAATTTTTCTAACATATTTACTTAATGGAAAGAATTATGATTGCTTGTCAGTTCTCTTATTAAACACAATGATAATTCTTTTCCTTTTTGAGTATCATCCATTGGACAACAGAGTTATTTTTAATCCCTCCTCATCTCTTAAGGGGGGCAGAGACTTGAGTAAAAAGTAAGTTCGAATCAAATGCTGGACATATGCTTGACCACCCTCGCATTGTGGAGCTTAGTGTAAAGGTTTTATCTCACTTACACATTATTACAGAAAAACTAGATTCTCAAGATGTGCCATGATTAAACTAATATATCAGCAATAGCCAAAGACAAATCTATGAAAGACCACTACAAAAATATAGCAGCTGTGAAATTGATTTTAATGGTCCGTATGATGTTTAATGTTTACTTCTCTGGATTATTACAATCAGTTCTTTTCAGCCAGTGCTATTATATCAGATGTATATTAACATAAATATCTGCCTTTGTAGAAGGTTAAGGTGCAGAACGAAAGGCTAGTCTACTGGCTATCTGATACTCACATATGACACCCCTTTTATCCAAGTATGATTTCCAGATCCCATCTGCTGCCCTCTGAGACAAATGTTCCTCTGACGTGTGTCATCATTTCTTTGTGGGGCATTTGTATTACCTGAAGGGAATAGATGACCAACGCCTACATTCAAAGAGCTAGAGGGCCCATAGGGCAATCATTGTGACCTCCCTGCCCCTTTAGCCCCTGTCGTATATTATGTGTGTACAGGTAAAAACAACATCAAATAAACTCCAAGTTTGATTCTGAAAACAAAAGCTGGAGAAAAATCCATAATAAAGGAAAACTGAAAAATCTAAGGTTGTGTGTCTGTCTATTTCTTTAGATATCACGACCTAGCCAGGCGAAACCATGGTACAAGTGTTTTTGCAAGGTTAAGGAGGGCCCAGAGAGAAGGTTCTCTGGCCCCAGTGCCACACTGCTGACAGACTGATGACAGTGGCTCTTGGCTTAGCCAACTGGTTCCTCCAGTGTTACCATAGCTCCCTCTTTCTGTTCCCCTGTTAAAACTAGACATGGTCAGAGATGACCTACAAGTTCACCTGGCCCTCTACCGAAATAATTGGGTCCCGGGATTAGTGACTTCCTGAGGAGATAGCAGAAAGATGGAAGTCCCTGCACAGCGGACCAATCTCCGTCTGTGCTTCTACTGTTTAGTCTCCAACAAATGAGCAGAAATTTATGTGTCAACAACAGCATCCTAGCCTGGTTTATATCTCCTTAGAAACCAAGTCCAGGACTTCCCACATCCCCTGTAATTGGAAGGATAGCAGCTCAAGTTACAAAGAAAAAAAAAAGAAGGAAAAAACCCCCACAAAGACAGAACTAGGTAACCTGCTCCTGCCTGTAGCTCAGGTTCATATGAGGAGATTCTTCATGCTCATCTTCTGAGATGAACTTAATGTAACTCACTGGTTAGGCAGAGTCTTGCCCTTGGGTGAAGTTTCCAGGAAAACAGGGACCCAAGCTGGCAGCGTTGCAAGACCAATAAGAACATCTTTTTTTGAGGGCACCTGGCCTCTGCGCCAGGGTAGAGATTCTATGCTAGCATTACACACCTGCTGAATTCCTACCACAAGAATCTAAACAAATGAAAAAAGAAAAAACAAATTATCCACACCTGTGGCTGCCAACCAATTGAGGTTTCTGTGCCAGGCCATGCACACCTGGGAAGCCTGGGAGTTCAGCTGTCGTGTCGGCGGAAAACACCACTGTCAGCCAGTTGGTAGGAGGCACAAAGGCTCTCCAATGGACCTGCGACTTGAGCTGACTGGCCAATCATCGCTGAAAATAGAAGTCGTGGCCACAAAAAATACATGCATATTCACTATGATTAAGGGACACTCTAGGTGCAGGCGTGGCAGGAATAAAGGAGGAAAATTCAGAGCAGAGCTATCTGTAATCATCATCCTCTGCCCATCCTTCCTTCCCAGATCAATGGCTTGGTCATTGTTTATTATCCCGATCCAGATACTAGGTAACCTATACTAGAATGGAAAACATTAGAATGGAAAAGACCATACTGGATAAGTTCATCTGTATGATTGATTTGAAATATATTTTTTATATTATATGTTATATGTAATAAATATATTTTATGTATGACAAAATATATTATATATTATAATAACTTATTATAAGTTATATATATATAACTTATATATATAAGTTATATATATATAACTTATATATATTTCATGTATATAATATGAAATATATTATATTATCATATAAAATATATTATATAATGTATATATTAAAGATATATCATGTATTATGTATAAATACACAAAATATATAATGAACATATTTAATAACATATTATTTAATGTAATGTATTGTTTCATAGAATATAAATTAATCTATAATTTAATGTATTTAATACATACACATATATATAAAGAGAGACAGAGAGGCAGAAGCCAGGGTTCTGAGGAGAATGTTTGGGAGAAGATAGTCTTTGAGATCAGCCCCTGCTGGATATGTGAGATACTGAGTAAGAAAGTGAATGAAAGAGAAACATAGGGAGTAAGAGTTCAAGAGTTTCAGAACATTATAAATGAAATCTCCTGATACCTCTGAGATTTTTCTCCCTTGGTCATATGGACCCCACTCCCACTGTTGTGTGGAGTTCCTCAGTGAGGTAAGCAATTTCTGTGTCATTTTTGTTCACCTCCCACCAATACAAGAAGTCCCCATATAGTAAAGGCACTGTCAAATTTCTTGTGCTGCACTAAAATTTTGTTATACCAAATATTGATTGAAAAGAAATGATATACTCACAAGTAGCTGCTAGTATGTGCTCCACACACAAAATCTCTTTATATTATTCTTTGTAATAAAGATAGCTGACAACCTCTTCCTGTTTGTGATTTTTTTGGCTTGACGATCCTCCTAATTATCATGTAGAAAATATTCGTGGGGCGCCTGGGTGGCTCAGTCAGTTAAGTGTCTGACTCCTGATTTTGGCTCAGATCATGATCTAACAGTTGGTGGGATCAAACCCTACAACGGTCTCCATGCTGATGGCGTGGAGCCTGCTTGGGATTCCCTCTCTCTCTGCCACTCCCCAGTTGTTTTCTCTCTCGCTCTCTCGTTTTCGCTCTCTCTCTCAAATAAATAAATTTTTTAAAATGTTTTAAAACAATATTCTTAAACAGCACACAATATTTGGCCTATCTCCAGCTTTAGCTACATTATGAAAGGCCAAAAGATGTACCAGATCAAAAATGAAGATGGCATTTATTTACTGAATTTTCTTATGGCTGAAATATAAATTCATTTTGTAAAATTTCTGAACGAATTATGTATAAAGAGAAGTACTTCATGAAATTATTGTATGATTCAGGGTGCCTGGGTGGCTCCTCAGCTAAGCATCCAACTTCAGCTTAGGTAATGATCTCCTGGTTTGTGGGTTCAAGCTCTACATCAGGCTCTGTGCTGACAGCTCAGAGCCTGGAGCCTGCTTCAGATTCTGTGTCTCCCTTTCTCTTTGACCCTCCCCTGCTCACGCTGTCTGTCTCTCCCTCTCTCTCTCTCTCTGTCTCTGAAATAAAGAAAACAGTAAAAAAACCAATTCACTTATACTTAATATTTATAGGTTTCTAAACAATCATATCGTCTACAAATAGACACATTTTTACTTCATCCTTTCAGATTTTTAGTCTTTTCATTTCTTCCTTCTTTCCATCTTGCACAGACTTGGGCATCTAGAACAATTTTGAACAGAGTATTGACAGGAACATCCTGAATTTTATGTCATTGAGGGAAAATGTCCAACATTATTTCATTATTGTAATGTCAGCTATAGCATTTTTATATGTCTATCAATTCAGTGTGGTACCTTTTATTTCTAGTTTGCTCAGAGGTTTTATAATGAAAATACATTAGGATTTTATCTATTGAGATGATCATACAGTTTTGAGTTTTGAAAATTGTACATTTCTTTTTTCAGTATTACTCTATTTTCAATTTTTATTAAGATATAATTGACATATAATATTTATAAGCTTTAGGTGTACAACACATTGGGGTTTTCTTTTTCTTGACAGTGACAAACTTTTTATTGAAACTGTCCTCCAAATTCCATTTTGCCAGTTGACAGAATCTAGTCCAAGTTAAGATATTACATTAGGCTGTCCTGTTTCTTTTTTCCCCTTTAATTTGGAACAGTTTCAGCCTTTCTTTGCCTTTTATGATATTGAAATTTTTGAAGAATATAGCACACCCCCTTCTTTTAACTTTATGAATAATTTTTAATATAGTTCTATTTTGTCTATTTGCTGTTTGCTTGGTGTATAATAATATATATGTTATTTATGACTTTACAAAGCTATACTAATTTCAAGTGTATAATAATGTGAGTCAACAATTCCATATGTCACTCAGTGTTCATCATAAGTGCACTGACACTTGGGTGCACTTATCAGACTTGCCCACATCACTGACTCTACTTTGGAAGTGCCAGAGTTGTCCAAACAGCAAGGAGATGAGGAGACTGCTGAACTCCATCAGTAGCTTTCACGGGAGCAAAACCCAGGTGGTGACAGAGCATATGTGGAGGGGAGAAGGGACGAGATAAGGGGATCTCTAACCTCTACACAGATAGGTGAGCCCAGGGTATAACTAGAGGCTTCCAGAGAGTAAACTTCTATTTTCTTTTAACAACCAGAGATTTAATTCCTACTATTTATGTTTGCTGGAGGCACGAAATGACTAAAATAGATTGTATCCTCTTTTCTTGATTTCATTTTATTCAAAGAGAATCTATCACACCTTCTTGGGCTCCAATGACAATCGTGTTCAGGATTTGGTTAGCTAAACCTTACTTTTTATCTTGGTATTTTCTCAGTTATTATTATTATTATTTTTCACAAAGTAAAATTGAATGTTTGTTGTCTTTTACACAACATTGCAAAAACTTAATACTTTGTAATGTAGGTTTTATGGTAACATACATTTATTATTAGATTACATTTTTCCTTCTTAACTACCCATGAAAGACATCCTTTTGGATAATTGATATTCTTTCCTCCCCTCTACTGGAATCAATTTATTTCAAAATTATTAAGACAAAGGTCTTTACTTAGTTATCTGGCTCTATGAATATGCAACTTGTCAAGTGTACTTGCTTTCCCATTAATGAATAAACATTTTTCTCTGAAATCAATGCCAAACCATTGATTTCAATTTACAAATCACTGTAAAATTCATTTTTGGCCCAAGCAAACCTAGAGGGAAATAAGGGAGAAATATTGTCATTCAAAGATATTTGGTGCCTATCCTAAAATCTCAAACTACCCCATTTTTCTTTATTAGTAAACATACATTATTTGAATGTCACTCTCCTGACTCTGAACTCTGTTGGTAGATATCTTGAAAGTCTGATGTTATTGTTCTTTTAATGGATTTTCATATTTCAGTTAACATATAGATTGCATGTGCCAATACATAAGACATCACTGCAGAACTCAAAAACAAACTTACAAATGTGAGAACAATTCCTTCTTAAATGATATAGGGAGGCACACATTCATTGTAATATCACATTTCAGGATTACACTACTAGAACATAATGCATTGTCAAAGCACTGCATCAAAATTATTTAATGAGTTTCTGATGCCAGTAAAATCTTTCCAGTATTCCTTCCCATCTATTTAACAAAACATAAGAAAAATTTACTGACCACTCATGTCATCATTTTTCTATGTCTGAATATGTGTATGCTTGAAAGGAGAAAAACAAAAGTTGAGCTCATACCTGGTGTTTTAACTGATCAAAGTAACCTGGATCAATTACAGGTGAGAGGGATACAATGAGGGGGTTGGACCTAATAGATGTACCATTAGCTGACTTGCATATACTTGCATGATGACCAATGATAAGAAAATGTGGTAAATGACAATATTACAAGGAAATGACATTTCACACTGTTTTTCCAATGACCTGTCTCAGACTATTGAAAAATTTGCCACCCAAATTACTCTTTGTTTTAAAAACAAATTCATGAATCTCGCCCAAATCTTTGTTTTAATTGTTATATAGAAAACAATCAATGAATCCTTTTTCAATAAACCCAAAATCACATAACTAGACTATCCCAGAGATAACTGAACTTCTAGGAAACATGAAGTTAAAGAAAAAGCAAAAATTTATAACACTTAATAAGTGAAATACAGTTGGCCTTTGCCTTATCTAATGACCCTGTGCTAGATCTATATTTTAGCCAAGGTTTTGTTGTTACTGTTCACCTTCATTAAGCTCCTCTACCAGGTGGGAGGCTCTTTGGTAGGCTTTTAACACCCAATGTCACATTTTATTCTCACAACAAACCTGATTGGATGGTTACAATTATTATCACCATGTTACATATATATATAACAGCGGCACCAAATTGAGTCGCTTTTCCCAAATCACTCAGCTAGCACACAGAGCCTTAAAGATGGCTTATGTCTGCAAAGTCCCTTTCCAAATCCTGCTCCCCTCTCCTCTGCCATGCAATTTCTGTGTTATCACATAATGATCATCTTTACAGGAAAGCATAAGAGAAAACCCCCGTTTTGAACCAATAGAATTTTTTATTATTATTCACTCAATCAGTAACTCTAAAGTTCTTAACCTAAGAGAAGGTGTCCTATCTCCAATTACTTTTAGGTCCTAAAGACAATCAAGTGCTCCCCAGTCTTCAAAATCTTTTTGTTAGAGACAAGTCATATGCATTGCAAGATGATAATCGCTGTCAGACTCTAACACTATTTTTAAAGTTTCTCTTAATTGGGGTGCCTAGGTGGCTCAGTTGGTTAAGCGTCCAACTTCAGCTCAGGTCATGATCTCATGGTTGGTGTTTTTGAGCTCCGTGTCAGGCTCTGTGCTGACAGCTTGGAGCCTGGAGCCTGCTTTGGATTCTGTGTCTCCCTCTCTCTCTGCCCCTTCCCTGCTCACACTCTCTCACTCTCTCAAAAATAAATAAAATTTTAAAAAGTTTTTCTTCAATTTTATAGTTTCTATGTATTAAATAAATACTGGTTTGGGAGAAATCCTACAAATAATGGTTTTGATATCTATGATTTATTTTACTTAACTATTTATTTTGGTCTATAAACCATATTTTTAAAAATACTTTATTTCTGTAAAATATGAACTCAAATGATTTTATTTAACTTTTTAAAAACTATTTAAATAGGGGTTCAGAATGATGGTCGCTAGTTGCAATATTATCTTTGAGCTTTCTCTTCTAAAAACTTTCTTTGAAAAGACTACCATATTTCTTTATTTAATTTTAATTATGTAACAAGTAATGGTTCAGGGCAGTTATTATTGGCTCATTGCTCAAATAAAAATGCAGGAACCAATTAATTTAAGTAGTTTCCCTAGAACTGCACAATAGTGGCAGAGTTAGACTTGATTCCACATATCTAAAATCCAGATTCTAGCTTTTTCCATGGACCTACTTCTGCCCCCACTCCTGATTTCTTCTTATGAGTCACATGATCCTATATCCATTCATCATTCTTCCATTTGCTCTTTCATTCTTTCACTCATTCGTTTGCCAATTATTTATTAAATGTCTGTGTTATGGACTGAATGTTCGAATCCTCCCCAAATCCATATGCTGAAGCCCTAACTCCCAATGTGACTGTATTTGGAGACATCTAAGGACTTCCGGTGGTAATTAAGGTTAAATGAGGTCATAAGGGTGGGGACCTGATGCAATAGGACCAGTGTCCCTGTAAGAAGAAACATCAGAGCACTTTTCTCCTCCCCCAAAGCTGTGTGTGTGTATGTATGTGTGTGTGTGTGTGTGTGTGTGTGCGAGCACATGCACCTAGAAGTGGCCATGTGAAAACATAGCAAGAAGGTGTCTGTCTGCAAGGCAGGAAGAGAGTCCCCATCAGAAGCCAAGTCACCCAGAACCTTGATCTTGGACTTCTAGTATCCAGAATTGTGAGAAAATAAATGTCTGTTAGTTAAGCCACCTAGTCAGTAGTATTTTGTTATAGCAGCCTGAAGTAACAAATCCAATCTGGTTATTTCAGTAACTCACTTAGCTTTAGATAGCACCACAGGAACCACAGATAAAACACAATCAAGACATTGCACTTAGAGGATACAGCTATGGATATTTTGTTCTATTAGGGAAACTAGGCAAGTAATTTGGATGTTGTACAATGCTTTAAGTAGTAGAGTCAAAGATAACCCATCTTTTGGCTTCAGCAACTGGACAGACAGTAATACAATTTGTTACACAGGAAATGTATGAGGGGAGGTCTGTAAGTAGCAAAGAGCAAGGACAGTAGTACTGGAGACGGCAATAATTTGTTCAGTTATGATAGGCTGAGTTTCTGTAGGGGAAACAGCAGACTGTCATGCATACTTTGCACTCAATAATTATTTGCTGAATATGGATTTCCTCCGTGTGCATATTCCTTGCCTAAGAGGGTTTTTTTTCTCTCCTTAAATTGATCAATTTTTAAAATGAAGGAGTATCAAAACACAGGGTTACACTAGTTGATCACAGCTGTCTCTCCAACCAAACAGGACAGAAATCAGCCACAGTTCAGAGCAATTATGACAGAAGAATGATTAAAAATGAGCACGCAGGAGTAGGGCAAGATGCCTTTGTGAAGTGCCTTTGTTGATCATGACTGGGTTTTGTATTAACTAGGGTAAGATTAGGAGGAGGGAAAAAAAAACACAACTAGAGTCAAGAGCTCAAGTGCTCTTCCATGGATAACAAGATTGCCAAAATCACCAAAAAAGCCTTTTCTCTGGTTTTGTTCATAATGCATCTAGAGCAAATAATCCACACTCTCGAAAGGGAGAGAAACCATTAAAATGGTGAAGAAAACTACTGAACTGACCATCAATTGAATTCTTGAATGAGAGAGAGCGAATGGGTGATCTTTAGCCAGAGTCATGAACTATTTACAGAGGTTAACTCAAATTCCAAGCAATAAAACAATTCAGTTTTGACATAATGAAAAGAATCATTTTACATTTCTCAAGGTAAGTATTTTCCTGCATATATACTAAAGACATGCTACTCCAAGGAGAAAAATAATTATTTTTAAATTTTCTCTAAATACAGAATTTTCCCCAGACTCATCCCCCATCCATAGGTATACTGTTTAAAGAGACACAGTCCTACACTTACCAACCCTGTAACTGCAAAATTATTTTGTTATTAAGCCTTGGTTTATTCCAAGCCTTCTGGATAATCTTGAGCAGTGCAGAACTTGTTGTTTAGCTCTGAAGATTTTGTAATAAAAGTTTAATGAGTTACTTATTATTACAATGTTTATAGCCTTTATTTTAAGGAGAACAAAAATGACGTAAAGTTCTACGCATTTAGTTTAAAACGAATTCAACTCACATATCAGTTAATGCTACAGTGATTTTTTAAAAATCTCTTATCAATATATGTGTCTAAAAGCAATGTGACCGAACCACAACTTTCCCTGAGCCATGGCTAAGAACAAAACTAAGGAAAGATTTCTCACTTGTGATCATGTCAAATCCAGATCTTAACTTTTAGTATTTTAGAATTTGGACAAGAATTGTTTTGATTAAGGCATTTTGAGCAGATCTCATAAGAGGATACATATAAACCAAAGGGGCAAAACTTTGAGATTAAGTCCTGAAGGCACTACGTATTTATTTCTATTTTAAATGCTGATCCTATATTCTATTAATGATCATAAATATTAAGAGATCATACGGAATAAATCTAGTTTATCTGATTTCTGTCTATTTGAAATACTATGAAACTACAGGTCAATCACATCTCCAAAAAACTCTTCCTTGCTAATATAGAGATTGCTTACACATTTTGCAAATATAGACCAGTGTTTCCAGAAATTATGATGTTATGATTTAACCACAAAAGTTTTCATGTTATAAAAATAAATAGGAAGTATAGATAGCCCCAGAATCTGTATAAAAACTGTAAGCTCAGAATAACATAATTACCTGTTCTTACTGAAATAAAATTTACTTAGATTTTGTAATCAGACTGTAAGTTCTCATTCCTAGATATTACCAAGATGGTTTTTGTGAAAATAATGGCTTAGACCAGCAACTGATTTTCATATTGATTTTTGCTGTCATTTAATGCATGAATTATTCATTAAATCAATTTGAATATAAAAAATCATCGGAGAATTCAGCACAGTGCTCACATTCTGGAAGCATGTAGAATCAAAGCAGGGTCATCACAAGAGTGACAAAATATATCAGAACACAAAGCAAAATGACCATGTAGAACAAGTAAAACCAAATGAACTCAGCCACAAAAAGGAGAAAACAAATGTTTCCTCCAATCTTCCAATCCTTGCCCTCAAAGGAAAGATAAAATACACTAAACTTGTCATATGATGAAGTTGTTTGCATATGCTACATACTATATGGATGGCCACATACAATGCTTTTAAATGTTAACTATACAAACTGTACCTGTTCCTTTTGGTATGTTTTAAGTTAATATTATTCTTCACCATTCATTAGTTGAGTTCCTTTCTATCATGTTATGCCTCAATGCAACATTTTTGTTTCTATCAAGAAGTGAAATTATGAGGGAGGTTCATTCTTAAATCTATTTGAAGACATTGTTCAACAATTGGAATTTGCTTACTTTATGGCCACTTAAAAATTTAATCTTTTCTATACATATCTGAATATATTTAAATGTGTAAACTCAAAATATATTCTTACCTCCCATCCATAGCTGGGGTCTTTCAGATTTGACCTCTGCTCTCCCACATAAGGCCCAAACCTTTCGCCTGCTTCAATCTTCCTTTTGGTCCATATTCCTAGTCCAGCTCCAGGCATATTTGATTCTCGAAGTTCAAATTCAGCAGGAATGGGGATATCATCAGGGATGTAGATGGGGGCTTTGTACGGCGAGCCCTCCTTTGGAGTGAAGGCTTCGCTGGATGTGGCTGGAGAGCATGGCTCTTGAATATTGAGGGAGGGAGTGCTGGCTACTCCATCTACATCTGGCATTTCTTCCAAAGGAATTTCAGGGTAGCTGCCATATACACACTCATTATCTGTGAACAAATAATAACTTTGTGAATTCATTCTCACGTAGAAGAGTTAAAATCCCACAACTCAGTAGCCACCTTGTAATGCTACTGTTCTTTGAAGACAAAATAAGAAAGGCCATTGTTAAAATACACCTTCGTTAAAGTCTCTGTTATTCACAGATGGGGCGGGTGGTTTATCTGTGGTGAATCCATAAATCAAATGAGCTAATCTTCAATTGTCAACACATGAGAGTATGGCTGTAACCATTATTTAGCTGCAAAACAATCAGCAATATAATTATTGGTCTGAATAAAATAGAGATAAGACGTAAACATATGTGTACCTACAACCCCACAAACCATCCTAAATCAGGAGATGATAGCTTTACACAATGTACTGCAGACTAAATTGTAGGAGAATCATCAAAGATTCCAAGGGCTGTCATGGACAACAAGGCTTAAATTTGTATGGCAGGACTATTTACTGGAATACTATTTTATGTCTGTTCTTTCTCAACTTTCCTTTCCCATTTCAAACACATCACCAAGCCATTGGTATTCTTTGCCTCAGCAACTTACACAGAGCAGAGAATTAAAGTTACTTGAACTAGAGTGTATGATGCTAAGTGAAATAAGTCAGGCAGAGAAAGACAAATACCATATGATTTCACTCATATGTGGAATTTAAGAAACACAACAGATGACCATAAGGGAAGGAAAGGAAAAATAAGATACAAACAGAGAGGGAGGCAACCCATAAGAGACTCTTAAATACAGAGAACAAACTGAGGGTTGCTGGAGGGGTAGGGGTGAGGGGATGGGCTAAATGGGTGATGGGCATTAAGGAGGTCACTTTTTGGGATAAGCACTGGGTGTTGTATGGAAGTGATGAATTACTGGATTCTATTCCTGAAACCAATAGGACACTGTGTGTTAGCTGGAATTTAAATAAATAAATTTAAGCTAAAAGAAATAAGCAAATAAAGTTACTTGAAGCTAGTGATTCCTCTGGACATTCATAAAAACAAAAATCATTAAATAAATCCAGTGAGTTTTCCAGAGGGGAAAGCAGGGTAGAGTAAAGGGGGTCTGGACACTACGCTGGAGCTCTCAGGCCTCCACAAGGGGACACAGCCCCCACACCTGAAGTACTGAAGTAAATGTAAGCACCATTTCAGACTTTAAGATCTTTATGCAACTTGCTGGGGGTTAAATAGCAGTGACTGAGTTTGAATTTCCCACCAGTTCACCAGCTGAAGGGAATTTCAGCTATCTTAAAGGAAAAAACAAAAACAAACAAATCAAAGACACATTTCTTGCTCACAAAGATTATGGACTGAGTCATGTTTGATTTGTAAACCTTCAAGGAGAGAACTAAGGAAAAGGTGAAAATTATAAGGAGACAAATGTCAATCAGAGCCATCCAAAGGTAAAATGAGTTGCCTTAAGTTCCCATATTATGGGGCTTCTAACATAACCTAGACAATCAGAAGTTAGGGAAAACTTGGAAGAATTTCAGCTTCGGGTTGATGACTAGACTAGATGACCTTTACAATGCTACCAACCCTGCATTTGTATGAATTGTTAAAATCCTCTAAGATGGTTTATTGGGCTATAGGGTAGAACAATTGAGTTCTAGGCCCAATTCCTTCTCTGATTCAACATGGAAATGTATTAACTATGACGCTCATTAACAATTGTTGATCAGGTACTGACTCCTCTTAAAGTTTTAGCACACGCAAAAGGACCTTTCTAATGAAGTGGTTGGTTCCTGAGTCAAATAATGAGACAATGCCATTAAACCAAACATAGAACCAAACTCCAGGAGCAACCTCTTTCTTATGAGACATTGACCTCAGCGTACAAGCTTACTGTCATTCAAGTTCATTGTGTCCAAAATCTTGCACGTTGTCGTCTGCCCTCACATGGAGTCTCCTGCCTCCTTCACCATGTCTATTAAGAATACGATTTCCCCCTATTTATCCATGTTCAAGGTTTTAAAATAACATGGACGTTTTCTCTCCTTCATCCTCCAATTTATTCAGTCATTAATGCTGTCCATTCTTCTTTACCTGAGAATGGACATGAGATTTTTGCCTTCACCTCATTCATTCAATCCACATTTTCATCCTGAATTTTCTAACAGTCCTCTAAATATTTTCCCAGACATTGAGCCTCTTTCCAATCAGTATCCCTCAACACTGAGTCTGTTCAATGCTGCTAAATTTATCTTCCTGGCACACCCATTTTCCTCTGGAATAGCCTCCAGTAATTCCCAGTATCCGCAGGTAAATTCTAAAGTTCCCAGGCTTGATGGGGCACCTGGGTGGCTCAGTCAGTTGGGTGGCCAGCTTTGGCTCAGGTCATGATCTTGTGGTTCATAAGTTCTAGCCCCACATCGGGCTCTGTGCTGACAGCTCAGAGCCTGGGGCCTGTTTCAGATTCTGTGTTTCCGTCTCTCTCTGCCCCTCCCCTGTTCTCTCTCTCTCTCTCAAGATAAATTTAAAAAAAAAAACATTTAAAAATATAAACAAATAAATAAGGTTTCTAGGCTTGGAATAAAATCACTTTTATTTTAAAACCATTTTCCCTTCCTCTTTGATTCTCAACACTTCTCATTAGGAGAACCCAGGCCAGAATAAGCTTATCCCTGTCTTTTGAGCTCAGAGAGCTTTTCCTCTGCAGTTCTTCCCACTGGGTCACCCTATCTGCACTTCTCTGCCCATCCAACCTCCAGTCACCCTCTCTGGTCACGTTTCAGCTTGTCCCCCTGTCATCCCGTTTAACTCAAATATCCTTCTTCTTTAAGTTCTTATAAAATCCCCCCCCTAAATCTGATGATCAAATAATACCATGCATTGCTACTTAGTTTAATATGAAAGAATCTGTTATGCCAAGTAGGAATGTCTTTAAAGGAAAGACTCAGAACTCATTGTTCCTAGAAATTCTCCAAGTGATCTACATAAAGGTGCTTAATAAATACTAAAGAGATACCCAGCCTACCATATAATTTTATTAAACTACTAAACCAAGTTGATATTTTTCTACCAAATGAAGGAAACGATTTTGCTTCTAAAAAGCACCTTTAAACCCATAGAAATGGAACACAACAGATTATAAACTTTTCTCCAAATCCAACATCAAAAGAAACAATTTTAGTAATGTCCCCAAAGAAATCTCATCAGAGAAATAAACTTAAGGGTCCAAACACCCTTGATAAAGTCTATCTAAATTTATCCTTCAGGGAGATTTTGCACTTCAGCCTAAGAGCCAAAAGTTCACTAGCACTCTTGATACAGCTAAAGATACATTGAAAAAAATCTCTCTAGAATTGTAACATTTAACTAAGGCAAACGCAGAGTTACTTTACAGATTCTTAAAGGGATTTATCACACATTGTGAAGACTGTTTTTCTCTAGAAGTAAGTGCTGTAAATTGCAAGTATTGTATAATCTATAGGCTTGTCCTTGTAGGCAGCAGGAAACAAAAAGGTATCCAAATGAATAGAACTATTTCCTCCAGTAATTATCCATTAAAAGTCAGTAAAATTTCTCCTATTTCCTCAAAGGGTTAAATCACCATACTGTCAGTTCCATCAAAGTGATCTCAAAACTTAAAAAAGGATAGAGACAAATCCATCTGAGCCCCCCCACTGGCATAGCTGACCTCATGACCTTCGAGTTACCCACAAACTCTCCCAATGCATAATCTCAACGAGTGCATTTGGATTTCAATTCTTGTGGAGACAAAGTACACATGTGTGCCCAGGCTGCTGCACAGAAGAATTTGAATTTAAAGCCTGAATGCAATTCTGCTTACAATGGCAAAAAAAAATTCCAATTAAACCTAAAGAACAACTTATACAGGTCACGCAAATTCTGGAGAAAGACTCACGGTCCTATTCATCCACAGGCAGGCATTAAATGTATATGCAAACCCAGGCAGTTTGTTTTCAAGCCTCTGTTAATCTAGTATCATCTGAACTAAATATAAAAAGGGCCGTGGTGACAAAAAAAAAAAAAAGAAATATAAGACTGCTGAGTTTTACATATCGAAACATGTGACAATATTTCAATGTAATCTAGCATTACAAAATTTTCAACAGCAAATGCAGTTTATCACACTGCATTGAATATTTGCATAAACAAAGTAAACTAATGCCTCTGTGTACATTACTCAAGAACTATCCAAAAAGCTGCTACAACATTTCATCTAAATGACAAACTACCTCAATTATCCTATCTCCATTAAGTCTCTGCTATTGGGTGGGAAATTGGGCACATTTACAATAGGTAAGTATCAGGTAAGAACTGCTATATACATTAGTGGTCCCATAAAGATAAATAACCCTTGTAACTTCTTGGAGCTGAGTTGCTTGCTACTGGAATTTGCTTCATGCATCCTTTAGATGTACCATTAACTGAGTGAGGACAGAAAGACAAGCTTATTGTTGGACTTGAGACAAATGACTTGGGAAATGCTCTTGGAAATCAGCCTTTTCGATTCAAGTTTTAAGTGTTCTAATATCCCTGGAGACCAAGCAAGAGCACACTCTTGGATTGCAGTATATTTATTTCTATGACTCTTTGAGTAACTAACATAGGTTTCCACACGAGGAGAGTTCCATTCTGAAAGCATATCAGAATCTGCTAACGGGAGATTGCAGAAATAATACCAACAATAATTGCAACTGCCAGAGATGTATCTATACGTTCTCACTGTAACACTCCCAATCCTGTAAGAAAGCCACCCGGATAACAGTCTTCTATTTTCCAAATCTGGAACTGATACTGCAGGATGCTGAGCCATATTCCCAAATCCCCCGAGACTGGAATCGAGGTGTCTAAACCCAACCGTGTCTGTAGCTCTCAGGCAGTCTCTTTTTTTCTTTTTCTTTTTTTTTAATTCTTTAAAGAAATGTTTTAGTTTGATGGTTTCAACATTGTGGCCATATTGTGTGAATAGTTTCTGGTGTTCACTTGACATCTTATTATGAACACTTATGTTTTTAAACATATTTCCTAAAGACACATTTAATTGTTGCATATTATTCCATTACATGGATCTACAAAAAGTGAAGTATTTCCATGGTAATTACTTAAGTTGCTTCTAACTTTCTGCTGCATCAGTACTGCTAAGATAAACATAAATATGTACAGTCGCCCATTTTAATTCCCTTAGAGTAGATTGCTGTAAGAAAATAGTGAATATTAGCAGGGTTTTTGGAAGTGTATGCCAATTTACACTCCTATCAACTACACTAGCACTTATTATTATGTCTTGCTTTTAAATTTTATTAATACAATAGAAAAGATTATATATGCATTGCTATTATAATTCACATCTCAGTTAACCACTGAGATTAAAATTTTTTGTATTCATTGTTCTTCTCTCGCAAATTGTTCATTGTTTTTGTCCATTTTTAATTGAGCGTTTATTGGCCTACCTTATTAATAATAAAAAATTATCACTTTGGTATAGTTTGTGCTACTTTCCCTAGTAAATCATTTATCATTCGGTTTCTTCATGGGTTTATGTTGCATAAAAATTTTAACTTTTACAGAACGAAGTCCATGTTTCCTTTGTGATTTTTACATTTTTCTTAGAAAGTCCTTACCCATCCTAAGGAAGAAAAAGAGATTCTCTTTTATTTTCTTTGAGTTCCATAGTTGCTTTTCTACTAACCTTGGATTATCAATGATTTACTGCTGAGTGAAAAGCAGAGAAAAATGATTTCATTTATTTGAGCTCCTGTGAACGGCAGGCTAGGAAAAAAATGCCATTTCACTCGTAATTCTTTAGTTCTTATTTGCAAGGCTGGCCTAAAATGCCTTTTCTTTTTGTGGGTTTTATATAACTCACCATTTGTTTCACTTGGCCTCTCTGCCTAGTTTAACTGCAAATCTTCTGGGCAGATGCCATTCAAAATCCTGAGTTTCACCATTAATAGCATTCGGTACCCGTCATAATACTTATCACTCAGCATTATCATTAGTAATACCAACATAAATAATTTCCTCTCTACTCTTCATGTCCGTTCCTTGATAGAAAACATTTAGCAAATAAGTAGAGTTTAATTTTAATATTAAAAGCATATATACATAGTTTGACTATAAAATAAGCCTGATTTCTGTCGGCATTAAACTAGAAATCAGTTCTTTATACTCAGCTGTACACACATATGCATATAATACACACATCCACGTGCATTTGCAGTGTGTGTGCGTATGCGTAATAGCTCACTAATCTTTCAAATAGGCTGAGACAGAAACATGGTTTGAGATCTCAGGCAGACTGGTTGAGATCATAACTACATGAAACAACTGCCAGGAGGAGACCAGCTAGGGAATTGAACAGATTAGGTAACTCAGAAATTTAGACATTTCCCCCCATTATGTTCCTCGTTGCAGTTTTGTAATAAAAACATGAGCAAACTTCAAAGGAAGCTCTGTAGTAAAGGTTAATTGCTACTAAAGAAGAGGGTGGGCCCAAGCGCCAGTACTTTGTGCCCAACTCGCAGGCAGACAGGAAGGATTACACGTGGCTGAGAGCTGAGGATGCGTGCCCGGCTCTAGGAGGAGAGGAGGCACTGCCAAACCCCAAAGGCCCACCAGGGACCTCCTGGTAGGACGTGAGCACATGAACACGAGTCTATGAGTCGGTGCCTGCTAAAGGGGGGGAGGGGCAGGGAAGGGAGGGGGAAGACCTCGATTTCCTTCCAAAATTCAAACCGGATGTGCTCTTCTTCCCTTGTTAGGACCATTCCAGAACGGTTACGGCAGCATGTTTGTGAGAAAGCAGAGGACCTCTGAAGCCAGCTCTTCTGCACCAGCAACACAACCAATAAATGCATGCGGGCTTGGGGAAAAGGGTGGAGCCCAAGTAATGCCAGATGCACAAACAGAACAAAGAAGGAGGCTATGAACTGGCCAGGAGAATATTCAGTGAGAATGGCCCCAAGATAATGAAATTTAAGATCCAATGAAAGGAAGAAAGGGAACTAGTAAAAGTAAGAAAAAATGATTTTCCAGAAAACTGACTTAAACTAGCTTTGAAGGACTGTAGTAAGGGTCCCAGAGGTATAGGTTTAGAAAAGAGAGGCATCTCCTAGACTGGACATGGTCTTCAGAAAGTACTGTCTCCAGAGAGGGCTGAAAAGAAGATAGACCTCCATGGAATCTTTGGACACTGAACTTCACCTGTAGAATTCATGGCTCCAGAGACCATTATTTTTTGTGAGATAATCTATCAACATGGCTTGGCACATGGAATTTTCTTAATGGCCTTCTAAGCTTCCTTGCTCCTCAAGTATTTGCTACTTCCTTGTACCATGTTATTCCATTTCTTTCTTATGGAACTTTCCCCCCTGCAGTGTTTCCTAAAAATACTTCATTTATGGGCTGTCAAAAAGACCAAAACGTATGAAAGAGTGTTGGGAGGCCAGCAAGAAAGGTGGCAGAAAATACCGCATGAATTGGAAGTAAGGGACCAAATCAATGAGCAAACATTTATCTCGCTCACAGGATTGTGGCATACCTCTTGCTTGTCCTGCGGCTTTTAAATCTGATTAAGAGTTTCTCTACTCTCCTAGGAATTTCACAGACATTTCACTAATCAAGTATGGTTTGTGAATTAAACTGGTATCTTCTAAGCTATTATGAAATGGGTTTGGCCACTTTCAAAAGTTTCTTCAGAGGTGGAACTAAGCTATTTTACAAGGGTTATGGAAAGAAATTGCCAGAAGATTCATAGTTGAGGTACCAGTCAAGCCCTTTGGTATCTACTTACAGAATCTAAAACGGCTAAAATAAAGACATTAAAGCTCTGTGAGCCCTACTCTAAGGAAAAACATGGCCTGGTTAATGTTTGGCTTATTCAGTTGTTAGGGGACCATGGTCACCAATACCCACTGGAATGCCCAGGTAAGAACAGACTTATCACAGATCAGATAGGGGTTCTCTTTCCATTATAACTATGTGCCTCAACTTTTTTTTAGCAATATGAAATTTTAAGAGACTTTTGGCAATCTTTGACCTGATGGCTTTTCTCATAAACTTTTTATATCCCCAAAGTGATTTTCCTTCAGATTCATTTAGGGTAAAATAGAAATACCCTGAAATTATGGTGCAGCAGACTGGGTGGTTACTCCTCAGGCAGTCTGAAATGACCAGAGTACAGCCTTTCAGTATTCAAGCCGTATCTACAGTAATTATTTGCCAGCGTATCTAAAAGAAGGCAGGCATTTCCTGTTGCACACAAATGGGACACTCTTATCTAAATGACTGTTTAAACAGGTATTTAAGAAAAGACTATCACAGGCAGGAATTTACTGATGACGGAACACATTAGTTTAGGGCTGGACACATTAGTGGAGGACTAGCCATTGTCAGGAAAGGAAGCATATCAGCATCAGGAAGGTATAGAGAATATTTTACAACTCCCACATGGGTCAAGATAGGGGACTGTAGACCCTGCCATTGCATTTGGGAAAAGCAGGAGGGGCACAAGCGCCAATATAGAGATCTGGATTCAGCAATGTGTCTCCAGCACGTTGAGAGTGAGGGCTTGAGAGCCTTAGGTCTTTTGGGTCCCTGTTTCCCTATCTATAAAATAAGCACATTGGACAAGTTCAGCCCTAGGTCCATTCCACTCAAGCACTCCCCATTCTACATAATAAAACCCAAAGGATGGACAAGGTGTGGTGTACCAAAAGCTTATAAAACATATTTCCTGAAAAGACACTTTACGAATTCGTTTGGTCTCTCTCGATGTAACCTAGGAGATACTGTCCTCTGGCTGCCTAACTTTGCTCTAACCAGTGAAACTGGAATTTATTCCCAGTAGAGGCTTATAAAACTGGGCTGTTATTCTCACATTAAGTAGACTGCCCTCTGGTGAGGACTGTGGTTTACGTGTGGGCAGAATGTGTGGTTTACTACCTCTAATTTGTTTATGTTGTTGATGGTGGTTTCAGAAGAAAGCAGCAGCCCTTCCCATGCTAAGGAGTGACCTGATTTGCTTCCTGAAGGAAAGAAAGAAAGAAAGAAAGAAAGAAAGAAAGAAAGAAAGAAAGAAAGAAAGAAAGAAAGAAAGAAAGAAAGAAAGAAAGAAGAAGGAAGGAAGGAAGGAAGAAGGTGTTTGGGGGGGGAGGGGAGCATGAGGGTGCATTCATGTGCCATTGCTAATGGAGGAGCACCTGGGATCCCTTTGACCACGGTTCTACTTCATTCAGCTCTGCATGTGAAATGAGAGCCCCAACTTCTTTATTCTAATTACCGAAGTGTGGCTTGGTGGCTTTTGGCAAACATCCTTCTTGCCTCCAAAGGAGCTCAGGAGCTACAAGTTAAAGGAAGGGGGGTGCACTTTGTAGTGAGGAGGCTGAATTCTAATATAAACTGGGTGAAAATATTCAAAACAACCCCAAAAAGATGAAGATCAAAAAGTTAAGTGGGATTGAGCTCCACTTTCTACCATATAATAAAGATAGGTGTGTAGGAGAACTGAATCCGCAGTATAAATGTAAGTTCAAATTCATTCTCACAACTGACTTGACACAGTCTCTTCCCTAATGCTACAAAACAGAAGAGCTGTCTTATAGCCAGGAGTTCTACATAAAGAAAGGGAAATAATTATGCATGTCTGGCAGAAGAGGGAGTTGTAGCAATGGCTTGCTGATAAAAAGGAATGTGAACAAGCAATCGAACACTAACCTAACCACACTCTTGGCTTGATAAGGAACAGAGAGTGCCCAAAAGAATGAAATTTTGTTGGCGTCTCAAAATTAAGTTTTACTTGAAAATGACCAACGGACCTTGTTCTCACAGGGCTTGGTAGCAAAGAAACAATGACTTCTGACCTTAAAGTGTTTCTGTGGGGAAAGTTCCTTGATTTTGGCTAATTTCAGCTTGGACTCTGGCCCCATTGCAAATGTACGTCTTCAGTGTAAAACAAGTTTAGATGATTCCAAGGATTTCAGTTTTCTGACCCCATTTTAAGCTGTGAAGGCCCCCATATTGAATTTCCCATGACTACATCATATTAAATGTAAAATCATTCAAAACCATGGGGATGGACAGAATGTCATTGAAAAACATAAAAGAAGGTTTTTTTTTTTAATTTGAGAAAACATTACACACTTTGGTAAAAAGTGTTTTCAGAAAAATATGAACAGATGTGCTATGCATATGTGTATACATACACTAAATAGCACTTATGATTTGAGAGGGGGTAATTTCAACATGGCTAAGTGGTAACACAAGCTAGGTATTTAAGGGAATGATATGATATGACAACTTCATAGACTACCAAACTATGTATGGCCTCTGGAAGCCATCATTATCAACATGTACAATAACTAGTAGCATTAGGTGGTCTGTACAGTATCCTTCAATGTCTAATTGAGTCACACAGTCTGAGACACTTGACGGGCACCAGGCACCGCTTCCTAATGAGAAGTGACTTTTTAAAAAAGGCATTCAAGACCTCTTCTATATAAATTACTATCGTTTGCAGCAAGAGAGGATTATAAATGTTTGCTGGCAAAAACTAAATTTATTTACAAACTGGGTCTAATTTATTTATGGCTCCAGTACAATCGGCTTTTGTCGAAATATTTATGTTATCTGTACTTCTGCCTCACTAAACTCTACCACAATCATAAACACTGTTGAAAAATTATTTGCAGTTAGCAGGATTTAAACTACCCATTATATCACCAGCTAGTGCCAGTAAACTTTTGCACGGGTTGATAAAGTTTCCTCTGTGGAATAAATATACATTTGACTTTCAAAATCTTTGGTGGGCTCCATACTATGAAAAGTGAAGGATTAAACAAATGCCCCAGACTTTGCCAGTTTTGTGGGGGGGCTTCAATTGCACATTCCAGTTGAAGTTTTGACGACAAAAAGTGCCCAGATTCCAATTCTTTTCTAGGAGAATTAGATGATTGAAGTGTTGGGGTAATAGCCTTTTCAGACTTGCTCACTTACCCATTCCAAAACGTTATTTGGCACTATGCCGTGTCTTGCATCGTGCTAAGGGTAGATATAGAGCTGTGTAAAATGCATTTTCTGTTCTCAAGGCCCTTAGAGTTGAGTAGTGAAGACAGAAATGGTAACAGGTATATGATAATGCATCAAATAAGATCTAAGTTGAGGTTAGAAAGAGTGATGGCTGTTAAAGAGTTGCGTATAAGCAAGTGCAACTGGGCATGCCAAACTTATAGTAACCCCAGCCTCAGGCTGACCAAAACCATATATGCACTAAATTTGTTAAGAATGAGTCTCTTCCTTCATTTTTTTGGTGGAAGTGCAGTTGTCATGCAGTTATATCTGAGTATCACTGAGTTCTTCACAGCAACATGAGTATCAAAATAGGAATGACTCACTCTACTGCATCTACATAACTCATACAATGGTGAAACCAACAGTTCACAAAACAGCACGGTCCACATTTCCATTACAAAATAAGCCAAGAGAAAACCTCATAGAAAAGTTGATGGTTTCCTGGTCATGTAACTAGTAAAAATGTGTTTCTGTTTGATTTACTTCACTGAAACAAGACTTGAAGTTCTACCATGAACCTGCCAGTGAAACTCCCAGTAGCCTATAAATGGCCCAAACCACACTTATCTTCTAGTTTGAATTAAGAGTTGCACCAAACAAACCATAGATCATTTTGGTTCACCTCAGAACAGTGCTGTCTTCAGAGCAAAGACTGAGCAGAATCACCCTGGAACTTCCAATCTAAAGCAAGAACTCTAAAACAAGCTAGTAGGCAGTACTTCTGACTTCTGGTGCCCCATACAATAGATGACAGTCTTTTCCCAGATCATATCCACCTATGTCTATGAGAGTCAAAGTCACCAAAAGCCAAAGTAGCAAAATAAATTTTGAGAGCTGTAATTATACAGTGAACAACAATCTCAAAAAACAAAAAGCCATTTGCTCAACAAGGTGCTTCATAAAAAGGAATGCCAAAATCCCACGTATTTGTAACTTCAAATTTAGTAGTATACATATAAAATATTTTGCTGCCCATTTATATCAAGACATAAATAAGATAACCCTTACTTAGATCAGATATTATTTTCTAGAATAAACAAAGAAAAAAGATCTCAGTGACTTTGTTTTGTGCTTTTGCTGATCATCTTATGGGTCTATTCCAATATTACTTACCAAACTGTTGTTTTAATAGGTTATAGCTATCGTAGTTGAGTTAAACAAAATGTTTTGCCATTATATTGCCTAAGCTTCAGGATAATTGACTGAAATATTTATTTTTCATGGCATTGTAGAATTTAAGAGCTGAAAAAGCCAGAAAATTATCAGTTTACTCATTTAAACATTGAAGATGCTTGCTGGTCCAAATATATTGTGGATTAATCCATGTCAACCTATGTAAACCATGAATGCTTAAAAGGAAAAACTGGAAATGTTATAATTCTAACAAAACTATATGATATTAAAATGTTCACTGGGGGCAGGAGAGATACTTGAAGTCTACAGAAAATTATGCAGTAACTTAGGATTTGTGCTATTGTTGCTTTTGTTTTTTCTGTTGCTATTGTCATTGTATTAATATATCCACTTCATCTAACTTTTTAATACTCATTCCCACTATTAATTTTCAGCAACTATGATCTAACATATACCACAAACCAATAATCATTTAGTTGATAAGACTTCTATATACAAAGCACCATGGTGGAGAGGGGTAGGGATAGCTCAAAGAAGAATAAAGTGAAATTGATGATTTCAGAGAACTTACAATCTAGTCAGGGAGATAAGACAAATACCCAGGAAGAATTAACTTTCTAATATGAGGCTGCATTGAATGGAGTCAAGTGAACGCTACAGAAAATAAGGACTACAATATTCAACACTAAAAATGATATTCCCCTTCTTTAAGAGAAACCTGAAATGGAAGATGGCTAGAAATTCTACTTGTGATGAAGACAGATAATCAGGAGGATTGTGAAATAAAGGTTATAGACTGCAGCAAAGACCTGGAGAGGTAATGACTTTTAATTGGATTGAGTTTATCATATTTGCAGAGGTACAGCAGACACAGAAGAAAGGATTAGAGTGATTTCCACTTTCCATTATTTGGCATAATGAGAAAACAGAGGGTGGTCCACATCTCTCATACATATTATGAGCCATAGGAGATGCTAAATGTCAGTTTTTGGTAGCATTGAGCTCTCCTAAATAAACACATTTATTTGGACATAGTTAAGTCAAAACAAGTCACCTGGAAAAAAGGTCACAGGTCATTAATTTGCATACAGCAAAGGATTTATGAATTTTTAAATTAACGCTCCTAAATCTCTAACCATTTTGAACAGTAGGGTATATCTGCATTTTTCTTCAAAGTTTAGCTGGCCTAAAGGGTCAAATGAAAATACTTGGGTGAAGAAAAAAACAGCTGAGTAGACTTTCTTTATTCTAGGTGGAAAAGAAGTACATTATATATTCTCCCAAGAAATAGCATTATATACATCTAGCCAAAACATACATACACATACACACACACAAACAAAAAACACAAAGACCCATATAAACATATGGAGAGTCATAAACGGATCATGTAATTGGCATACCCCAACACAAGTGAGCCCAAGTGGGAAAGGTTATTAAAGCCACCACCACCAAAACTCCACTGGACTGTTAAGATGATGAGGGTAGGGAGTACGGGTGTATGAATTACTGCAGAATCCTCAGAACCCAGCAAAGTTTCTAGCCTATGACAATTCAATGTGTATTTGTTGACTTGAAAACGTCAGCCAAAGCCAGCCGATTGTGCTGATGTAGTGAGTGGTTCTCCCCTTCCCTCCTCTAAATTGAGAAATTCTAACACAAATTTACAAAAGCATCACATACATTGTATCCTCAGTCTGTTTAAAGATATAGTAATCATGCCCCACTGAAGGAGGGGAAAGTACCTGCTGAATCTACACAAGCTTGTGTGCACACGCACATACACACACACACACACACATACACACACATTCTCTCTCTCTCTCTCTCTCTCTCTTTCTCTCTGTCTAAATGTTCAAGATGCTAATAGATGAATTTAACCAATTGGAATCAATTCAGAATTTGTACCGTGTCATCCTCACGTTGCAAACCCTTTAAAAATATTGGTTGTAATAGGAATAAAAATCAACAAACAAAAAGTCTCTACATGGGTAACCCACATTTTTATCCTTTTCTTAAGCTTTTCACTGAGTCCTCCAGGAAGGGAAGTTGGTAAAGCAATATCAAATATTGCCGACTACCTTGGAGTCCACCAGCACTTACTGCTTATAACCTTATGGACCAAGCACACATTGTCGGTTGTAGACTGTAAGCTTCATGAGGGTGGGACTCTGCTTTGTCTACCACTGCATCTGCAGGCGCAGGCATAGTGTCTGCCACATGGTAAATGTTCAATAAATACGTGTTAAGTGAATGAATAATATAGGAATATACAAATATAGAAATGAGCCTGTAAGAAATTCAGAGACTAGTTATTCCAAACTAGGCTATGCATCCAAATTTAATTTCTTAAGGCATTTGTTTTTAAAAACACAAATTTTATGGCATTTCCAAAACTAGCAATAAAGAATTCTTAGTTTGGGGCGCCTGGGTGGCTTAGTCGGTTGAGCGTCCGACTTTCGCTTAGGTCATGATCTCGCGGTTCGTGGGTTNTAGAATCATTCTTTGTAACATCTCCAGCTTCCTAGTCTGTAATCTTAACCCATATTATCCCAAGTAAATTCAGATAATCCATAAACCACAGACCTAACCCAATTTCTGTTTAAACCAGAAGATCACACTGGGTTCAAGTCCACCTAACCACTTGCATGACCCAGGAAAAACCCTCAATCTATTTGGGCCTCAGTTTCTTTATCCATCTCTGATATTTTCCCATTATTTCCACACTACATGCAATAATTAAGCATTTGAAATGTGGCCTTTCCAAATTGAGATGTACTGTAAGTTTAAAAATACACACCAGATTTTAAAAACTTGATATGAAAATTATAAAGTTGATAATATATAAAGATGAATATATTTATAATAAATAAAGATGAATATATTTTTATATAAATAGTATTTATATTCATTACTGATATAATTATAGTATATTGGTTATATATATAATGAGTTAAATGGTTTGATATAATGGTGAAATAAAATGTGTTAGTAAAATTAATTATACCTGTTTATTTGTACCCAACTTAATGTGGCTACCTACCAGAAAATTTAAAATTAATATGTGGCTTACATTTATATTTCTATTAGACAAAAGTGGTCCTTAAAATACTTATGACACCAAACTCCAGTAAGAATCAGAAGAAATAATGCATTTGAGCATCTTTTGTGAACTTCAGGGGAAACTACAAATGCCAAAGTCATTATCATTGTCATAGGGAAAAGTTCTCAGGCCTGTCAGTCTTAAGTGACTCTTCTTGGAGATCAGTGTTTTCCATGTCCACCTGTATTCAGATAACAAAAAGTGATGGTTTGTGAACAATTCATTCTCTGCTACTCCCTATCAATAAATCTCTCAATAAACCCTTGTTGAAATCAAATGTAAAGAAAAATCAATGTGATCATTGACATCCTGCAAAAAGATGAGCTCTTTCTGGAACACTCCCTTGCCAGGATTTCTGTGTTGTTATAAGAAACAGCCCGGATTGAATAAGTTTAGAAGAAGGTTTCTGTTTGAAAGAGGTATTATTCGCAGTGAACAATGAGCAACATTTGATGATGGGAAATGATCAGCTTTTCCCATGATTTCAGCCCCAAATGCAGAGAAGAAAAAGTCATAGGATTCATTTGTCCCCGTCCCTATCTCTTGCATAGGGCAGTTCAGCCTCCTCCCACAAACATCTCATTCCAATACTTCAAAAAGAATGAGTGCCTTGAAACACCTGGCAAATAAAAGAACAGGAGGAACTTTCTTGCTGCTCTTCCGTTACTTTGGTGCAATTGGTGAACCTCCGAATACGCCTCCTTGGTCTGGGCTGATGGATGCAGGTGGAAACAAGCACTCCCAGGCTGTACGTACAGTATACTACCCTGATAACATTCCCGAGAGTTTTTAAAAAGTTCAGTAGTTAGTTAGGAAGAACCGCAAACCCACCCAGAGTTCTCTCCAAATTCTATTGTGCAAAAGTAAGGCGTGGCCGAGGTTTCTTCGGGGGCTGAAAATTGAATTGTCATACGCAGTTCATTCCGTACTCTTACTAGATCATGTTTCTAGACATTGATGAATATTAATTGATGTATTTACTGCAATGCAAGGCGGTTGCTAACCTACATTCCAGCCTTTGTTCCAAGTCTCGTATCATTTTCTTTCAGGCTGTTGATTTTGGAGTGGCTGTGTAATCCTAGTGAGCTGCTAGCAAAGAGTGATCAATCAACACTTTGAAAGCGTCTGGTTCATCCCAATACCTGGGAGCTGCTCTGATAAATAGTAATCTTGGGACTATGTAAAATTTACCATTGTGAGAGTAAATACATGTGGGAACTTGGCAGGTTATTGTTCTTATTTTTTATTTATATTTAAACAGAATCTTTTGTTTATGACAAATCCCCACTTGCCCTCAGATTATTCTGTCCCAAACTAAAGTCACTAAAGCTCTATGTACACTCGCATTAATATTTTCTCTGTGTCCTTAAAGACTGCTACCTATTTATCCACAGTTGGTGGCGTATTAGTAATCATAAAAACAGAAGAATTCCCTATATCCCATTTTAAATTTTTTATTAAGCTTTTAATTTTAATTTCAGTATAGTTAACAGAGTGTTGTATTAGTTTCAGGTGTACAGTGTGCTGATTAGACAATTCTATATATTACTCAGTGCTCATCATGATAAGTGTACTCTTTAATCTCTATCACCTATTTCACCCATCCCCCGACCCACCTCCCCTCTGGCAGACAGCAATTCATTCTCTGTGCTAAAGTTTGTTTCTTAGTTTGTCTCCCTCTCTTTTTCTTCCTTTGCCCATTTGTTTTGTTTCTTAAATTCCACAAATGAATAAGATCATATATTTGTCTTTCACTGACTGATTTATTTCGCTTAACATTGTACTCTCCAGTTCCATCTATGTTGTTGCAAATGGCAAGATTTCATTCTTTTTTATGGCTCAATAATATTCCTTCACATATATGTATCTCATCCATTCCATACCATATCTCATTTTTAAAATGTGTATAAAGGGATTGAGGAATGTATCACACAACTGCTTTCATGGATGAGCATATCTGGTGAAGGTGTACCATTCACCCAAGAAAGTTTTACCCTGGGTTATCAACTGTGATATTCATTTTAGAAAGACTTCAGAGGGTTTTAGAGCTCATCACAGCTTTCTGGATACCTCAGAAATTTTTTTTTGTGATTAATCATAACCAATTTGCCCATCTTATTTGTTCATAATAATCTATTTCGTGTCTATGAATATCCTGTGGAATTTGGTTTCTATGTATTTTTTTCCTTGACAACCTTCTGATCTAGAACACTCTGCCCTCATTCTCCATTCCTCAACTCCCTAGTGAGGGCCCGCTCCTGTTCTGACAGTTAGGGATGAAGTGGTGAACAAGACCAATAAGGTTCCCATTCTCATTGCCCTCACAGCCTGGTGGGGAAAGGGAGAATATGAGGAATATGAGACAGTCTTGAGTTCTGAGGAGAGAACAAAATAGGTTGAAATGCAGGAGTGACAACCACTTTAGATAGTAAAGGTCTCATGGAGGAGGAAGCATTTAAGACTTATACACTGACATTCTTTCAGATCCAGTTTAGATGTTATCTCATCTGCTAAGGGTTCCCACTCATCATGTTCACCACTTCCCCAATGAGAGTGAGCTCCTTCCTTTTTGAATCCCCAAGAATATAAAATGTACATCAGAATACATTCATCCATCATTTACCTCGGTGCTGTTAAAGTTACTTGTTTTCCTAGCCTCCCATTTTGATTTTCATGAGGGCAAAGGCTATGTCTCAATTATCTTTATGTCTCCTGGCCAGTGCTGTGAATAATATAGTAGATGTTCAAATTTAAATGAAAAGGCACAGCATAGGGAATACACTCGATGGTATTGTGATGGTGTCCCACACTCACAGATGGTAGCTACACTGGTAGTGAGCACAGCATAACACACAGAGTTGTCGAATCGGTATGTTGTACACTTGAAAATAATGTAACATTGTGCGTCAACTATACTCAAACTAAAAAAACTTTTAAAAATTGAACCAACTTTAGAAAATGCTAATTATGTGCAGCTTCACTTTTTGAAAGCTGAATTTTGTAACTCACCTAGCTCTGAATCTTAAACAGATTTCAAAGGAAGCTGTTATCTACAAAAGTCACTGCCACCAGTGGACAAGAGATATTTTCTAGGGGCTTTTTAAACTATTGGCCATTGAAAATACTTGCTCAAGCAAGTGATAGCTGCCAAGTGAGCTTCTAAAGGAGGTTAAAGTTTGGAAACAATGATCTCTTCCAATAAATTTCACATAATTGCCCCTTGGTCCAAAAAGGGAATTCTCAAGCTTTCTGTTTGAAAATGTCCCTCCAGATTGAGGATTCCCTAGTTGAAAACAATCAGAAAGAAAGTCCTGTGGTTAATAAACTAGAGCATTGAGCTTGAACCTTGCACAACACAGGCTGGATTTCACAACAGGCAGGGAGAGTAAGCACACAGTTTGAAAATTCTACCATAAACTTTTGAGTTTTGTTTCTGTGGTTTATAAACACTTGGCTCTTTTGATCTGCCTTAAAGATTGTGCTCCACCAAGTCTTCTGTTCTTTAAATGATACCTTTAAAAAGTAAGTAAATTTCTCAAATACAAGAATTAGTAAGACAAATATTTAAATACTATTTTCTGAGAAATCTAAATGATCTTTCTCAGTTGAGATCTGATTCTGAAATTCCAGTTTAATAAATGAGCCCAAACCCCCACACCCCCAAAGAGAATGCCTCCAAGTTTAGACTGAGGTAGGATAAATATGCCACATTTTATTTCAAATACCAAGAACGAGGTAAGTATTTTCCATGCTGCTTCCCTGCCCTGTAATTTGACATCCATTTTAATGATGCTTGCTTTATTGCTTGTCAGAAAAGTGAAATGGCCTGTCAATTTATGGAGTTTCTCCTACCTTTTGGATGGTTATATTACAGTTTGAAATAAGTGTATAGCTTCCCCTCCCCCCTCCTCTTTTTAGCCTAAATGGTGCATGTGTGGGTTTGGTACTTGGCTGCCAGGGGAATGAAGTCATAACTTCAGGAGTCCAAGAGAATAGATCAAAATCACGCCAACACTTTCATGGATGGGTATATGCTGCTAAATGGATGTTTACCTAGAAAAGTCATCATCTGGCATGCAGCATAGCAAATGTTCCTAAGCAGCTAACTCATGTATACTAAACAAATTTGGCTTGGCTGCTGTGAGAGCTGCCCTGTGGAAATTCTCAACATACATTTGTTTGATTGAGCCGTCATTCCCAGTTGATCTGCTGATGATCTGTGTCACTTTGTTTAAATGTCCTGGTGTGTTTTTTTATATATATACAGTGAAAAGCCAGTGTGTTTCTGTGATGGATTAAATAGAGGTGAAATTTGAGAGTGACTCCTGTTTTTGATTCCTGTTCTCAGACAGGTGGGTCTGGAATGATCAAGAATGTCACATTCAAACACACAGGAAAATATGGAGCCCTTTTGATTTAAAACACATTACTGTAAAGATATATTCGCTACTGTGTTCTCCCAGTACAAGAAGCTATTTAGGATTCCCCAACTAAACAAACACCAGATGGGTTAATTCTCAGCATCCCTTTCAAATGTCCAAAAACAAAGGACGCAAAACCCACTGCTGGGAAATGCAGGCTGAGAGAAGTGAGCAAAGCCCATTTCTAACGTTTGGATTCAAAAATCAAACTCAAGGTGAGGTTAGAACCGAAGCTCCAGATCTCAAATATCCTAGTAATGGTCCACATGGAAACCCAATACCACAGTGCCATGTCTGAGGCACTAATCAAGAGACTGCCTGTTTGCTCCGTGGCTAAAGCACTTCCTCCAGCTAATCTTCCTAGATAGGCTCTCAGCTTTAATAACCTATGGGGTCTGCTGTTAAGTGTGGTGATCTGGGCACCATCAGCACTGATGTCTCCACTCTGCCAAACCCCAGACAGCACGTGATGCATATGTACTCCCTCCCCTCCGCTCCCTTGGATGTGGTAGACCAAGGCCTGCCTTAAGCTGGGTCCCCCTACCTCAAAAATACATATATCTCCAACCGAACCTACTCTCATACCTGAAATTACCCCCAATTAAGCATATTCCTTTGAGTTAAGGCAAAGCCATCTCCCAGGATCCCACTGACAGTTGATAGTTTGTTTCCTTCGATATGCATTTAACATCTGCTATAGGATACACAGCACTGAGTTTGCACTCTAGAAGCCAAAATGACTGGTCTCATTCCTCAAAGAGCCACCATCCAGGGGTGCCTGGGTGCCTTAGTCGGTTAAGTGTCCAACTTTTGATTTCAGCTAGGGTCATGACCTCCTGATGTGAGATGGAGCCCCGAGTTGGGTTCTGTGCTGACAGTGCAGAACCTGCTTGGGATTCTCTCTCTCTCTCTTTCTCTTCCTCTCTCTCTCTCAAAATAAATAAATAAACATTTTTTTAAAAAGCCACTGAAAGGAAACAATCCATAAAACTAATAGGCAACTGACGGAATGGGAAAAGATAGTTGCAAATGACATATCAGATAAAGGGCTAGTATCCAAAATCTATAAGGAACTCACCAAACTCCACACCTGAAAAACAAATAATCCAGTGAGGAAATGGGCAGAAGACACAAACAGACACTTCTCCCAAGAGGACATCCAGATGGCCAACAAACACATGAAACGATGCTCAGCATCCCTCCTCATCAGGGAAATACAAGTCAAAACCACACTTAGATACCACCTCACACCAGTCAGAGTGGCTAAAATGAGCAAATCAGAGAACTCTAGATGCTGGCGAGGATGTGGAGAAACGGGCACCCTCCTACCCTGTTGGTGGGAATGTAAACTGGTGCCGCCCCTCTGGAAAACAGTGTGGAGGTTCCTCAGGAAACTAACAATAGAACTCCCCTATGACCCAGCAATAGTGTTGTAGGAACCCCTCCCTAAGGAGAGAGAAAAAAGAAGAAGAAGAGAGGAGAGAAGACTTCAAGGTCACCTAGATATGCGCCCAGGTGCCTACATCCCCCAAGTTCTTGTAAACTGAGACAACTTAATCAGACTGCATGTTTATGTGTGTTACCATATATGGGAGACAAAGAAATAGAAAATGTATTAAAAAAAACTATGCCATGTGATGTGGGCCGCTCAGTTCTTTTGGGTACAAACCCAACTGAGCAGTGCCGACAGGAATAAAGTTGTTCCCTGGAAAGAAAAGCCTCAGTGTCACAACTCTGTGTGCGAGAATCCTGCAACAATAGCACTGCTAGGAATGTACCCAAGGGATACAGGAGTGCTGATGCATAGGAGCACATGTGCCCCAATGTTCATAGCAGCACTCTCCACAATAGCCAAATCATGGAAGGAGCCTAAGTGTCCATCNGCACTGGGTGTTTTATGGAAACCAACTTGACAATAAACTATTTAAGAAAAAAATTTTTTAAAAGCCACTGTCCAGTAGAGAAGGAAGTAACGCAAATAAATAAAGTACTCATGATCAACAAACTATGTACAAGGTACAGAGAAGAAAGGAATTCACTCTGAGGGTGAGAAATATCAGGAAAGGCTGCCCAGAGATGGGGCAACATATGAGGAGGGTGTTGAAGAATAAATATAGTTTTAAAGAAGTTTCCCAGAAAAAATATAAGGGCATAGAAACCATTTCAAGAAGAAAGAGCATCTTCAAAGGTATAAACATATGAAACCGCTTAGTATGTGCATGAGACTGAGGCTTTCTTAGGATTGCCTGACTGGCAGCAGGAAAGAGTCAGAGATAGATGTGAAGAAATAGCCAAATGTGAGGACCAAAGAGCCAAGGCCCTCTATGGCACATTCTAAAGTCTGGCCTTTTTCCTATTGCGCATGTGGTGCCAGCAAAGAGTCCTAGGGAGGAAAATGGAAAGATTAGAGCTGTGTTTTAGCATGATCACTTTGATTCAAAGAACTGGAGAAACTTAAGAATGATGACACACAAGGCAGATAAACTAGTCAGAGGCTATTTTAATAGTCCATGAGTGATCACAAGGGCATTTTTTTAAAACTGACAATAATGGTAATGGATAAATAATAAGAGAGGTTTAGGAAGTAAAACAGAATTTGGTGACGGGGTGGGTGGGATAAAATAGACCGACGAACCGTCATACTGTATCTTGAGTTAGTACATCAGTGGTCAGTAAATGTGGCCACCCTGAGGGAATGGGACCCATGGGCCATGCCAAGAGGAAGATCGGAGCACCCAACACTGTCGAAAGAGTCCACAAAGTTCACAAGATCAGCATGGGAATGGGAGAGAGAAATGTTGCTCTTGTAGGTGCAAATAGAGAAAATGTCAAAAATGGCACTCAAGGACATCTTCACTAGGTCTTGCAGACTCTTAAAGAATGGTAATTCCATAAAAATCTTCATCCCCTCAAACTTTTAAATGCTGAACACTCTTAAGTTCCTACACTTTAGGCTGTTCGATATGTCTTGATAATCCTAGCTCAGGGACCTCACTTCACAAAGTGCTGCCAGACACACAACCCCTTCCTGGTTCAATGTTGCTTGAGATGGAATTCCTAGAGAAAGGCTCCAAAACAATTCTTCACCTCAATGGCTGTGATAGGAATTTATTATACAGAATTAGACTTCAATGTAATTTTACCCCTACATTTGAGACCTTTGAGAAAAAAATAGTTTAATGCCAATAAATCTAATTTGTCAGGATAAATTTTAGAATCCAATAAATGAATATGCAGGAAATCTTGAAAATCAACAGTCTCTATCCAGTGCAATTGTCTGCTCACCCTCCTCCCAGAACTCAAATCCCCAGGGCACATGGGGTTGGCTCTCTGGTCCACACATCCCTCAGCCTATGTGCTTCCTTTCCTAAAAGGGGCTGGTTTGCTTGGCATTATTTACTTGTGTATTTTCTTCGTGGAAAAAAAAAAGAGAGAAAGGGAAATAAGGAGGGGTAGAAGTTGGGTTTTATTTATTATTGTTTAACATTATTTACGATTATTTTAATTTAGGTCCAACATCCCAGGAGTCTCGTTGCAATGGGTGCAATAGATACCGATAAAACAGCGTCACGGTGCACATACATCTATTCTTCTACTTTTTTGACGAGTCATATTTTCTCATATGCACACAAAGCAAATCCTGTCAAATTGCAATATGCTTCCAGGCATTCTGCTTTGGATTTTCATTTTGAGAAATATAAAAAGAGAACAAATGAACTAGAAGACACTTCTTTGTTTTATGGGCTTATTTGTACCATCCAAAAGAGAATGGTAGTAGATCTATTTAAGGGAAGCCATGGGTTTACCACTGGTGGCCATTAAAAGTAAATAAAATAATATAAAGTAAAATAAAACAAGAGCGTAGGGACTCTATATTAATGTTACATACACCTGAGTGATTAAAACACAAATTAAAAAATGGTTCTCTTTTTGGCTTTGGAGAGGTAGAAATTCCATTTTCCCTCTGAAACAGAAAAAGGCAAATTAACTATATTTTCCTTCATGATAAATATCATAAAATCGGGATTGGTAAGTTTGGTTATAATGTGTGCACACACGCATTTGGCTCTTTCCCTGGTTTTCTGAGAAAAAAACGAACTGGAAGATGGGCAAAAATTGACATACTTGGCTGCCAAATTTCTTTGCTTGGGAACCAAGAAGCCAAATTAGTCACTGAGCCCAATCTTACACAGGACCCTAGCAGACTGGCTCTGAGATCATATTGCAATAAATGCTTTTTCTATAGAACTAGACACTATTCTCCTAATTCTGGAATTTTGAAACATTTTTTGAAAATAACCAAAACCACATTTCTTCCTAGGTTAAAAAAAAGAGCTTGAAAAAGGTTGCTAAAGATATAAGGAATTTAATAAGGGCTTTATTGGTTGTCTCCCTGCAAAACATACACACATGCGCGCACACACACACACACAGAAACACACAGACATACGCATACACAGAGATACACACCTTGACAATCTTTCCTTATTTGAAAGGACAAAATCCTCCCCACAAGCAAGTGTGCACAGAAGGAAGGCTGGATAGCAAACAGTCTGGAAAGCTTTTTAAAATTGGTAAGGCCTACAAACAAACAAACTCAAAATAAATTGGAAATCCGCTCCAAACAAACCCAGCCAAAGACAAATTAAGCTGAGGATATCCAAAGCAAAAAATCTAAAATTCCTTCACAGCACTATACAGTTACTTCTTGCTCCTAGACTGTCACCTGCAGGGAATGCTGGGAGGGAAAGCCCCCCAAGTGCAGGCTGAGGGGAGGGTTTAGTCCTCCTGCGGCCTTTCACACCCCTCCCACTGCCAGGCTTCCTGGAGTCCTGCCCTGCCGACCAGAGAGCTCCAGGCACAGAAGGGCTCTGGCCACCCCGCCAGCCTGGTATTTGGCTCCTTAGTCACCCAGTGCACAAGTATGATGGATGATGATGGATCACAGCCCCACCAACACCGTGTGAATTTCCCAAGGCTGCTGATTATTCTCATTGAGCCCCCAGAAGAAGCCCAGAGCTTTACAAAAGCCTCCAAGGAAACCTCCCATCTCCCTTGTCTGCCTGACACAGACCCCACTAAATAAAGCAACCTGGCCCTGATATGGCCTCCTCTCTTTGACGCACAGATCTGGGCCTCCATACTCATTGTTTGATGATATGATTTAGCCTTGAATGAATTTTTAATGAACACCCAGAGTGATAGCACAGAGTGGAATGGCCCCTCCAGCTTCTCCCAAGGGAAGATAACAGTTTATGAACGCTATCAGGTCACAGCTTTTCTAAGGTTCTCTTGCTCTACTAGACAATGTGGTCAGAAACATTTCTTCTCTATGGTTTAATCTCTCTCTCTCCTTCACTCTCTCTGTCTCTTAAACCTTCCTTAAACCACACAGGGTCTCTGAGAGATAAAATTCTATAGCAGATAAATAATATCATGATTAAACCTAGACTCACATAATAAAATGTACACATTGTAATAATGGAGGATATATAAAAAAGACAATGTGGTACTACTTAATTTACTGAGTTGGGGATCTTTGACTTATTCAGATCATCTTTTGCCACATTAAGTTTATAGCTTGTGCAGTGGAAAGAAACCTTGGTACTTGCAGAGCAAGAGTTCAGTGACTACTGTTGGTCTCTTGGAGTGTTCCAGATCAATATAGACACAATGTGTAATACCAAATATGTCCACAAAACTCCACAAATCAGCCATATTTAGAAACATTGCTGGTGTATATGTGGCATAGAATATAATCTTTTGCTCCTTTTTAATGCTTGCTGTGATCCAATTTTTAGTGCTTGAGTATCTGACTCTCCCCCTACCACCCAAATATCCTCACTCTTGAATTTCTTGAAATCTCTCAGAATCTGCATCAATAAACTAGAAAAAAATTTTAGTCATACTTCTCAAGTGTGGCTCCAAAATTTCTACAACAGGGAGGAGCTTATGGGAATGAATCTGATATTGGACAGGGTAAGGACTTTACTTACTAATTGGGAGAGAAGGATGGAGAATGGTGAAGACCATGTGTTGGCTAGGAAAGACTTCCTCACCTGTGGTTTGGTGCTACCACCCATACTTCTACAGTGCAATCATGTTTACTCACCTCATACATACCCTTTTGGCTTGGTTTTTTTTTCTGATTAGCTGTTCATCTTTAAAGACTATAATATTTTGAAACAGTTCTTCCTGACTAACAACTCTTAGACTATACAATCACAATCTTTATTTCCTAAATAAGGAAGGTGGATACATAAGAACAATAGACTAGGTTTCTAGAAACCCAGATCCTGTTCCTGGCACTGCCACTAATTAACTGGGAAATTCTGAGCAAGTCTTTTCATCTCTCTGGGAATCTATTTCCTCGTCTGTAAAATTACTGAATGCAGAGAGCCCCCGGGGTCCCTTCCAGCTCATATTCTATGAATCCATCAATCTCTGTGTGATTGTGGAAGTAAATTCCTAGAAAGAGTCACATCTATATAGCATGCTTTGTGCCATAATCAGCATAGCACCATGTGCATATAAATCCAAGAAAAGCCATTGAAGGCTGACAAAGATAGCATTTTTAGTTCACATTATCAAGTTGGCTTAAAGAGACAATGAGAAGATGAAATGCAATAAAGTTATACTTTTTACTAAATATCTACTACATGCCAGATTGATATGGTATTATGCATTTTATACCATTATCTTATTTGATCTCCACCCAAAGCCTTGCTATGTAAATAGACAATAGCCCCATTTGACAGATAAAAAAACTAAGACTCAGAGAGTTTGTATGTCTAACCCATGGTCCCCTACTAGATCCATTCTATTTAGACCCAAGCATGATGGTCTCATACCATTCTATTTCAATGTTATTCTAATAGTTCTATCATGTTCTATAATTTATAGTATCAAAACTATCAAAAGACAAACTCATTACAATTTGACGATAACTCCCATGTTTACTTTCCAACAGGAGACTGCAGACTCGTAGGCTTTGCTTCACTCCCTTCCGGAAAGCCCACTTATCTAAGAGCCAACTTCAGCTACTTCTCTAAATGAGGGCTTACTCATGTTTTGTATGATAGTTAAGACTAATTTGCTAAAACATCACAAGAATTTAGAGCAAAAGCTAGTCATCACTGATAATCTTACCAATTTGCAAAAATCATGTTTGCAATTATTATCACTATAACACCTATTCTTCTGTTGCTCAACTTTAGATTGAAATATAAGCTACAATAAAATGTATCCTTGACATATTGGCATTTTTGTTGAGAGGGACTTGTATCTCAAACACCTCAAACTCATTGCAAAACATCTCACCATGTGGAATCCAAAATAATGACTGTAGAAGCAATTTTTACTTGTGATTTCAGTTCCGCATTAGTATAATAAATAAATAAATAAATAAATAAACAAACAAATAAATAAAGTCATGGACACATTTGTATACCTATATAATTTCTACAGACATGATAGGAAGATATTGGGGCATTAGGTGGGCTTTTATATTGTTCTACATAGTCCCATCTCAGACCCTTGTTCATGGGAGTCCATTTTTTGACAGCTAGCTGGAATGCTATGACACAGACATATAAAAGCCAAGTCTGAATCTCTTTTTTTATTGGTTTCAGAAATTGACCATGTTTGGGAAAAGTCCAAGATTTGGAGATCTGCACCCAACTCTGTTTAACAACTCTGCTAAAATCAAAGAGCAGGATACAGTGTGATTTCCATTGCTTCAGTCAGAGTCTGTGAAATGCCAATATTCTGCATATCTTCAAAGAGCAGAATCTGTCTCCAAAAACCGTACAAAATAGTGCACTACAAAGGAAAATGCTTCAAGATCTTTGCTATTGAACTGGGACCAGAAATAAGAGGAAAGCCTCTGAGAACACTATAAAAATGACAGATATAAGAGAAGGCCAAGCATGCCACGAAATGAGAGACTTTTTGCTGACAGATGAGCACCTTTGAACTCTAACCCAATAAAAGAATTAGCACTCCTAATGTATAATCAGTACAGCAAGCAAAATATGTCAACACACGATAGGCAGGATAATCAATCGACATGTAAGGTAGGAAACAGGCAGACTAAATAGCAGCCCAGTCCCACTGAGCCAGACAGCCCTTTCCTGCTCCTTAAATGTCTCATACTGCAGGGATGAGGAAATTAATATGCAATGAGGGAAAATCCCTAACAAGTAAAACAACAGAGCAAGGCTTAAGAATCCTCACTACAAAATGACTTAGGATTCCCAAAACCGAGGGTCTGGATGTTACTATTTTTCTTAGATGTGTTTCTCTAGTCAGACAACAGAAACTTTGAAATTATCAACCACAGACTTATACTTTATTCTCTCTTTCAGTGAAGATTTCAGAAATAATAAAAGGAACGGAACTACAGACATAAGCAGAGCTGACTTTTCATCCTGGTTAGCTGTATGCTAAGCACGGACCTCAGGTAAGTAGTTTAACCAGGCTGGGCCTCAGGTCTGTATTCATCTGTATAGACAGAGGAATGACACTTTTCAAGGAGGTTTTATAAAAATTAAAAGAAATAGAAGGTACAATGCCTTCAGTGGGTAGGCAGTCATCTCCAACAAAGGTTTAGAATTGGTAATTCTTGTAACATAGTGCTTTGACTGCTGTGAGCCCTTAAGAAATGTGTTGATACCTTCATATATTAAGTAATAAACTCACAGGCTAAAGCAGAATAGTGTAGTTTCAGACATGTATAGGGGTACAGTGGGGCTCTCCCACGTTTGAGTTTCCTATCTACCATACATTAGCCATGTGGCAGTGGGAGATCACACAGTCTCTCTGGGTCACACAATCAACTCCTTTGTAAAGCTGGACCAGTGTACCTCACCGACCTGTAGGCCCAAGCTGAGAAGAGTGGCTTATGGTTCCTTTTAGTTTTACATGAATAATTGCAAATTATTCCATTGCTAGTTTACTTTGTCTCGTGTACCAACTTGACAAAACCAAAAAGAAATCATTTCAATCCCTTCAGGAATTCAGAAATGATTCCTTTGTTTCATTTTGCTTGCACTTTTTCCATTTTTTCCAAAGGAGAATCACTACTGTTCTCTGCATAAAATCATGCAGCAAGTCTGCAAAATTTTTCACGGTGTGGTTTGCACGGCTGTTGGGAGTAATCGTTTAAAAGAATCATCCCAGCCTCGCTTGCCCCAAATCACAGGTGTGTCTATTTTGTAATAGCTTCCACTCATGCTACCTATAGTTCAAGATGTCACCTGCTTTAAACTGGATAGCTCTGTATTACGCAATGTTTTATTTTTCACTTATTTTATTTTAAACACATTTGCTTTCCAAACAGATGCACTGCAAGAATGACTAGTCAAACTAGGCATTTTTAACCCTTAGAACTAAACTCTCTTTACTCCAGTAAAGGGCAATTTTCTTCACTGACCGGGGCAAATGCCATTTGAATTAGCTAACAGTTTTTCTTTAAGGTTCATGAGATAGAAGAGCATCCCTCTTTTGCAGCTAGGCTTACATTTATCGTTTAAAAACCACTCGGAGGAACACAACTTAATACCAGAGAAATAGAAATATTGTGAGGTTTTCTAAACAACCGCTTAACCTTGATCTTGTGAAAAGAAAAATCTCTCCTCTGATATGCGTGGATGTAGACAAATTCAGACATTCTGGTTTTTCTCATTCACTGGTACTACAGCTACAAAAACGAAACCTGAGGCCTAATTTGCCTTAGAATTCAGAAACTGAGGCGCTTTCAGACAGCAACAATCAGTCATTTTTCACGTTTATTTTCCATGCACACAGGACACACCACTCTGCCATCCACATGTCAGACAAAATCCAAAATGGCTTAGCACAAAACTTATCCAAAGAATTGGATAACCACCAGAGAAAGAGTTGTGACAAAACAACCGTGCTAAAATAGTACTTTAACTTGAATTATATTTGCATTAATTTGTTTCCTAATACTTTTGGAGAACTTTGTGGAGAAAAGACTGGGCTTTTGTCTGGTAGGTTTTGAAATATCAAATGTTTGTCGTCCATCAGCTATCCCTTCTTGAATGTGACAGTGTGATAGAATAAAGGCCAACTTTTGTTTTGGAATCTCAGTGACATAGCGTTTGGCAGCTTACGAGACCTGTTCTCATTTATTGTGTCCTTTGTACACTGATGCCTACTTATAAGGAAGGGCAATAAGGGAGGCCCGTGGCAATGTCTCAACTTTTCCCCCCAGAGACTAAGACCCATGGTTTCTGTAACATAGGAGCATGAGTAATACTCATCAGAGAAGAGAAGAAACATGCTAGACAAATAAGAAACATCATTTGACACTTCTCTTCCACATTTAACAAGCTAAGTGAGTTGTGGAATTATGCCGAGAGCGAATAAGTATCTCATCACAAACGAGATTCAGCCAGTCCCATCCATTGAGCCCTCTCAGACAGTCTCCCCTTTCCTTTGATAATATTTGGATTATTTTAGAGTTCTTTAAATGTTTTCCATGAAGTCACAGAACAGTTATTTCAGGACGACATAACTGACATATAAAACGTGGTCACTATTTTATCTTCTGCTGAGCTGTCTAATTTTGAGCAAAAATTAAAAGGACCTCCCTGCCGTCACCAAAAACATGAAATGCTTTGTCTTTTCTTTAGATCGAATCAGTGAAAGTAATGAACTGTAATCACAACTCCTGCCCATTATTCTCTACTCATCCTTGCAATCTTGTTTGCCTCTCCATGAATATATAGATATACATATGCATCTGTGTGGGTACCTCTACATGACTATGTACACACACATATAAGTGTCTATGAACATGAATATCTATGTGTGTCTGTGTATGTACATGCCTCTACATGAATGTGTACATACACACATATGTGTGTCTGTGTATATATGTGCCTCTACATAAATATGTGCATACATATATATGTCATATCTCTGTGTGTATTTGTATCTGCACATGAATATATACACATATATGTGTATATCTGTGTGTACATATGACTCTACAGGAATATGTACATACACATATCTGTGTATATGTGCCTCTACATGAATATATACACACACATAGATGTGTGTCTGTGTATATGTATTTCACCCTAGAAGTTCTACTTTCAATTGATAGTAAACCTGGTACATTTTCATTTCTGTTCTGTAAAAAAAAAACGTGGAAAAGCATGATTTATTTTTTCAGGATGAAACCAATAAACTACATGCAAATTTCTGAAGACTTTAGTAAGAGAAACTGGGCCATTTCCATTTTCATTTTCCAGAAGACACTAATGCCAGAAGAAAAAAAAAAAGTTTGGCAAAGCTCTTTTCTTTCTAAGCACTAAGACAAAGATGATCATAAAATGAAAAAGAAAGGTATTGTTCTCCAAAGAATCCAGATCCCAAACTAATCTCAAACAAATGTTTATGAAAATGACTTTCTTGAAATTCTCCCTATTAGATGGTCTATGCTATAGAAAAAACCTTCTGTAAAGAGAATCACTTTATCACAGACTCAATGGGCGAGTTAAAACCCAAGGACAGCATTGCACTGTGGATTTCCCTCCTGACTACATGAAGAAACTGTGGAGGAGGTGTGTGCCTGGTCCCCTGACATCTACACTGTGACAGGGCTCCAGTGTTCCAAAATCACACATTGTTGCTGGAGGTAGCATTTCTAAAACAAAAAGGATGTCCTCTGCTAAATTACCAAAGTGCCCAAAAGTTGCAAGGCCAGATGTGCCATCCAGAGCTTACAGAAATATTTATGCTAAAGAATTTCTTTGGGCTATTTTTGTGACAGTGATCTTACTCTTGAAAACTCATGCTGTTTTTCCACACAAAAAAAGATGCTGTTCCCTGTGTTTCTCACTTCGCTTCTGTGACACTCCTTTGGCGATACCTTGGGTATGCCATCAAAATCGTACCAGACAAATGCTCCCGACAGCAGGGAGCTATCAGTTTTCACAGCACGTTTTTTGCCCTGCAGCTGACAAGGAAAATAAACATCTTCCAAGGAAAATGAAGGCAAATGCCAAAATGTCTCATCGATTCCCAGTAAAAACCCCATTTTAAATATTAATTATGATAATGTTTGACTTTAAAAGAAAGTAAAAAAAAGAAAAAAGAAAAGTTTCAGTTTAGCATGAAGAGCCTTAGGAACATTATGATCTCAACGATGTGATGTAACGGAAATATACGGGAATGTCACTAATGTTGGTTTGACCACAAACCAACCGCTGGCTTTCCCCAGGACCGGAGCAACCTCTCAATTCCGGTCAGAGATTTTCTCTTTAAAAAGCTTCACTTGCTGGAGGGCACCTGGATGGCTCAGTTGAGGCTCTGACTTCGGCTTAGGTCATGATCTTGCGGTTCTGAGTTCAAGCCCCCCATCCCTTTCTCTCTGCCCCTCCCCCACTCGCACTCTTTCAAAAAAACAAACTTTTTTTTAAAAATGTCAGTTGTTCAGTTCAGTGACTACTGGATTTCGCCTCCAGAAGTACTATCTACTATTCAACACTTATTTTTGTGTTTTATTTGCAGTCAAGAAAACACCGGTGACTTTAAAACCTCGACGCTTTATTCGAATAGTTTTTAGAGAAAAATATAAAACCAGGTTACCCTTACGAAAACATATGGTAGTTACAACGAAATAACAGAAACAGTAGCAGCCACAGGAAAACCAGTGGCACCTCTGGGAAAGGTTGGTCCTGAGCCCAGCAGGGAATGCGTGAGAGGTGATGGGTTCCAGGAAGCAGACCAGAAATCCCATGGGGCTGAGAAGCCAACAGGAACTAGGGTTTGTCAAGCAAGGCAGAAATGCTGCTAGAGGCCATTTTAACACCTGTGCTCTCTAACAGAGGTAAAAAGAGACAATAGCAGAATAATTCAAGAAATCCTAAGGCAATTCATGAGCAAGGAAAAGAAAATGGGCTCTCTTAAGCAGGTGTTTAGATAACTGTCACAAGCATTTCATTTATGTGTGAATGCTTCTCAATTCTGATATTTGTTTTTAACCCTGCCACTTATAAGCAAAAGGCAAAAGCTAGCCATGCTTAGGAAACTTTCTTGTAAAAAAAAAATAAATAAATAATTACAATTTTATTAGGGGGAGAAAGGCACAAGCGAATGGATGGCGCGTATTTCCAGCATGTTTTAGATTACCAGTACCTGATGACTGGTGTGAGGATTTGAGGTTGAATCACCAAGTGAATGTGAGTAATTCAAAATGTCAGCACAGTAACCAAGAAGAGTTCATTAAACCAGAGAGAGGCCACCTTGCACCTCACCCATTAAATTCACGAATAGAAACGTCCTTGTAATCCAGCTCTGTCCTCCTTCAGCATGTGGAAATTGAACCCATCTCTTTTAGTCACAACATATGCTTTAGGAACCAAGAATCAGAAGGGACCCACAGAGTCATCAGATTTGATCCTCTCTTAACAACTGAAGCCTAAAATGACAGGGCAATATCAGGCATCAAACGCAAACCTCGCATTTTTCAAGTTCATGATCTCTCCGCCCATCAACAACTCTTAAGCAAGTTCAACAGTTGTCCCAGGCATAGTGAAAATGATGTCTTAGCAGGAGCTCAGGCCTGGGAAGCATGGGACCTGGGTACTGGCCCTAGCCTGTGCAACCAATCTTCAATCTCAATAGCTACATCTTTAAACTCTCATAGTAAGTAGGCTGGATGTTTTCCTTACAATTCTAAGAATCCTTGGATGTGACATCTGAATGACGGGAGAAATGCTGAAAATGAAGGAACAAAAGAAACCATAACAGTGGCTTCTTCCTATCTGAGCAATTAAGTGAGTAGCAAACACATTTCCTTATGAGATGCTGGTCTGCAGGACTAAGGCAAGGCGTTTTGCTCCAAGGAAGCAATTATAGGTAGTGCAAATGGAGAAGGGAGCCCCACTCCTTTGGTTCAGCTATAAATCACTTTCAAGGAATAGGCTTGCCACATGACTCCGTTTTCAGTTCCGATTTCTCTCAAAAATGAAGAATTTGTGACTTACAAACCAAGCACGTAATTCCTGAGAACATAACGTTTTAACCTAAGATTGTCACTAAAAAAGTTACATGAAGATGCTTTCACTGGAAAAGAACATGCACTTTGAAACAAAATAGGTTATGTATAGAGGAACCTTGAAGATAACTAAAATATAGAGTATTTCTCAAATGTTCCATTGAATACAATTTTATGCAGGGTATGTTTTCATCTCTTATAAAGGATCTTAACATCCCCTGGAATAATATACTAGGCAGATTTGGCCACGATGGCATAGTACAGTATTTTTCTTGTAACTACATCTCCCATGAAGTCATCGCAGTCATGACAAACTCTGAACCTGCTGGAATGAGGTTCAGAGAACTCACTGAGAGGCAATACATGGTCTAGCAAGAAGAGTTATATTGCATGTCACAGTCAGGAAACAGGCTAAGGTTTCTAGATTCTTCAGGGCTACACTATTAGGTTCTGATGGCTTTGAATGTTGATCATTTACTCTGAACTGTCTTCTTAAAATGCATTCTCTTCGCCCCTGCTCATTTCTGTGAGCACAATTATTGTACATGTTAGACCATAGCTGCTTTAGGATACCATTAAGGAATGTGGAGTTGTTTGCCTTACAATGTATTTTCAGATTGCCGTGCTGTGTTTAGATGGAATTCCTCCTTTCTTCCCCTAAGTCCATTGCCAATATCCTCTATCAGCTGGTCAGTGGTCCTTGTTGATAAGTCAAATTCTTGCCATCTTTTTAGGACTTTTTACGTGGTGCTGCAATTGCTTTTCTGCTTCTTAAATCCTATGTTCTCTCTTGCTTTCCTTTGATCCCAAAGTTTCTTCTTGCTGCTTGCTTGCACTGCCCTGTTTTTAAAGCCTAGGCTAAACAGTGAGAATGTTCCTTTCTTATGTTTAACAAACCAGCCAATTACAGTATGTCTTTTTAAAAAAACATCTGTGCTTCTTTCTTCTTTGTGTTTACAATTCTTCTCTGAATTCAGATTGAAAGATGTCACAGCTCAGACTCAGAAATTCTCAGGCATTTCAAAGTTAACAACTTCTCCAGAGGGTAAGAGGGGGATCTGAGCATTAACTAGATGAATATGATTAATCTTCTCTTTTCTCTAACACAGATTATCTACAATAATCCCAGCTAGAATCTAGGTTTCTGAAGAAGAATAAGCGTGCAGTAAAGAAACAGGCAATTAACTTTTTCTAAAGAACCTGGATAATCTTACGAGGAAGAGAATTTATGCCTCATGATATTATATTTTATGTAGTGTGAACATATAAAAATTAGAAGTATTTTATTTTGCCTTTTATATCAGTTCTCATTTTAAAAAATAGATGTTTTCCTAGCTACAAGTAGAAAGTTTATTTATATCAATAAATATTCCCACTTTTATGTTTGAAAATCAGAGTTATAGCTGGGACTTACATCTCTTTGTTATTTCACTTCTTGCCCAAGTTGCTGAGTGTGACATTAGAACTTATCAGGAATTAGTGTAATAATGAAGAGACAACTGATGTGTTTTGATAACAGAACATGGATGAATGCCAAGATCATTTACATTTCTGAATGGTGCCTCATATAATCAAAGCCCAAGTTGAGTATCAAATATGGAAAAAAATATAAAAATAACCAACTGAATTCATGCCAGAAACACAATATTGTTCTCAAAGTAAGGCAAACCACAGAGAAAGAGTAGATTTTCTTTTCATAAGTACAAAAGCTTCAAATTTGTTGATTTCTTTTCCTTGAGCTAGAACCCAAAAGCCTTTGCCTAACATTCTAGATCACATTCATCTATGTAAGAAATTTGACTCTACAAAATCGAGTCAAAAAAGAAATTTACTCTCATTTTTAAGGTTTAGGACACTGAAACGTCTGCCCTAAAAATTAAATTTGACTTTTAGCAAAGCTTTGACTACCTGGGCCCTCTAACACATCAATGTGTATTAAATAAAACCTAAACCATATGACCCAGTGAAAACTACACGGACTTCATAGTCAGAAAATCTTCAGTTTAAATCCAACTTCTATCATCCACAAGCATGCAACCTTAAATATTTTATTTTAGTTCTTTGAATCTCTATACCTTTATGTATAAAATAAAATATCATCCATCTTGTTGTAGAGCTTGAAAATAAGAGGCTTGGAACAATGCTGAGAAAGTACACAATAAATTTTAACCATTATCATCATTATCATGTTTAAAGGGTGCTCTTGTAAGCAGAGGAGATAACTTCACTGGGATCACGCTCTGATCTTTATGCTCTAACAGCACCTCTTAAACTGCAATGTGCAGAGATCTTTTAAAAATGCAAGTTCTCACCAACAGTGTAGGAGCAGCCCCTCTGGAAAACAGTGTGGAGGGTCCTCAGGAAACTAACAATAGAACTCCCCTATGACCCAGCAATAGCACCGCTAGGAATTTACCCAAGGGATACAGAAATGCTGATGCACAGGAGCACATGTACCCCAATGTTCATAGCAGCACTCTCCACAATAGCTAAAACATGGAAAGAGCCTAAGTGTCCATCAACGGATGAATGGATCAAGAAGATGTGGTTTATCTATNCGTAAAATTTAAAAAAATGCAAGTTCTAATTCACTGGATCTGGGTGGGGCCTGAGATTCTGTATTTCTAACAAGCTCCTAGGGGATTCTAACACTGCTGCCCTGTGGACCACACTGTCAGTGGCAAGGTTCACTATGAATCTGGACACTATGAATAATCACAACATAATTGATTCATAGAAGACAAAAGTTTCTTAAAGGAAGACTTCACATATGAAAGAACCAACAGAAGAAGGAAGATAGAAAAACGCACCTCTCCGAAGCCAAGGAAGCTCTTGAGGTTTCAGGGAAAGAAAGCATCTGCCTAAAGTTCCTTTCCATTAAATTTTTTGTTTCCTTAGCACTTGTACCCATACGTTCTCAGCTTCAAATTTTCTGATTATCCCATAAAGGGGAACTACCTAGGATCCCTTGTAGACATTTAGAAGCAATGAATAGGAAATCTCACCCAGTTTTGGAAGATGAGTATTATGGACAAAATGTTTGTGACCCCCCCTCCCAGATCTGCATGTTGAAGCCCTAACCCTCAATGTGGTAGTATTTGGAGATGGGACCTTTGGGGGGTAATCAGGTTTTGGGAAGGTTATGAGGGTAATGCCCTTCTGATGGGATTACTGATGCTACAAGAAAACGAAGAGCCACAGAGCTCTTTCTCCTTCCATCATGTGAGAGCACAGCAAGAAGGCAGTCATCCATAAGCCAAAAAGAGAGCTCTTACCAGGACATAACAATGCTGACACCCTGATATTGAACTTCCTAGAACTGTGATAAATGTCTGTCATCTAAACCCCCTGAGTCTGTGGTGTTTTGTCACAGCAGCTTGAGCTAACTAATACAATGAGGTTACTATAGAAAAAATTATTGAAATTAATCATTCAGATTTATATTTCATGGGGAGTTTTTGTAAAGATCTGTGACATTGATGAGAATTTTTGAGCATGGTTCTTAGTAAGATGCTTTAGCAATGCAAGGACATGAGGGATTCACCAAAATAACTTCGTCGCATTTTAGATGAGGAAGCTGAGGTCCAGCGGAAGCTCATGACTATCAAAGCTCACTAGCATCATCCAAGCAAAAACAAAGAATCAGTTCTCCTAAGTCCCACTCAAGTTGTCTCCTAAGTTTTGAACACTTCTTTTCTGACATGGAATCCTCATTATGCTTAATAATTAAATCATCATTAACTACCAGAGAGGTAGTATTGAGCCCTGAACCAAAAACCAAGCTGGGATATATGTAGAAGACAGATGTGCCCTGACAGAGTCAGATGATATTTACCTGGTTTCCAATGGTCCCAGAGATTTAGTCTGAGATGCAAATAAGACAAAAAATGTACTTTCCTCCCTCTGCCAGAATTTATAGTCAAATGGTTAAAGCTTCCATTAAGCCCATGACATTTCATCATCTTCTCCACAGTACTGTCGTTATTCAGGTTGAAATAAAGAAAAACTCACTGTTCTGGGAGACCACCTCCTGTAGGACTAGCTCAAGAGCTCAATTTCTTATTCTGACCTTGAAAACTAAGACAAGCATCTTCAAGACTGCTGAGGTTTCTTCACATTCCTACCATGCAAAGACCATGATGCTCTGGTTTAAAAGCTGAAAATAGCACCCTTTCAGTGGCACAGCTAAACCCCCCTCTGATTTTATGGTAGTAAAACTTCAGGATGGCTTTCAAAGTCTTTCTGATCTGACTAGCAGTACATTCTCTAAGTCTACCACGACTTCCGGAACAAGTTGGCGGTCAATCTCCAGTTAGTCTAAAAAAGTCACGGCTCATGACCCTTGTGATCAGAGACCTCGAAGACGTGATTGTACAAACCTCCATCTTGACCATGATGTGAAAGAAGACGGTTGTTCTTCTGAAGGGTACACAATGTGAAACATGACTGGCAAGTTTTCTCCATAAACAGAACAAATCTATCCCTCACAGAGCTGCCTTTATTTGAGCAAGACATTTGCAAAGCTTAGCGTCTCCTTGAATCTATTAGAAACCCTTCCCTGAGTGAGGAAACAGACATTGTAAATGAACCATGACTCAGAAACCCCCTTGTACCAGAAAATATCCTACAGACTCCAGAAGCATTTTACGTTCTGTCTATTTTCCTGACATACTAGTTCTAACTATCTGATTCATTTATTTTTTGTTTAATGCTTTAACCAGTTTCTGTAGATTATTACAGTCAAACAAGTGACTTCTTTCAGGGTTAGTTTTTTTTTTTCTTCTTCTTCTTCTTTCTGACTTTGGAAGAGTTTCAGATTCAGTTGAAGGAAAGGCTCTGTTATACACTACAGAAACACCCAATACCATATATTCAACTTAGCTACAATAAGAAAAGCCAGGCCCAGATGTCCCAAGCTTAACAGAGGAAAAGGAGGAAAATTAAAATTTAGTGTTCATTTGCACAAACTCCTTACTTGCATACCTGAGATAACCAGTCGGAATCAATAAAGATTTATAAGCTTACAGTAAAAATACCTAATTCTCCTATCTCAGAGGACCTTGCAATACTTTCACATTTTTATGTCCTACACAAACAACTTTGATGGCATCAGAGTAACTCCTCAATTCAGAGAGGAAAATGTGCATTCCTGTACCTTTTCCAGTAAAAAACAAAACTATGAATCATGAACTCAAGTCACCCATGCACATAACCTGCATTCAACAGACAGGTAGTTTCTCTATCCAAATATATCTCATAGCTGTCAATATGATTCAAAGTTTTTTAAATGATTGTGATCTTTGATCCAGAAATTCTGTTTCTAGAAATAAGGCTGTGTATGAAGATGTATTTAATAAAGAAAAAAATCACATGTAATATTGTTGAACATTTATTATGATGCAGGCACTGTCCTATGACTTTACATCCAGTGTCTAAGTGCAACCCTATGAGTTGGGTCCTATTACTATATCCACATCAAAGCTGAGAAAATGGAAGTTTTGAAAAGGTACCTCGGTCAAACAGTAATCAGTAGGCATATTTGAAAGCCTCCACTCCTAACCACTCTGCTGTACTGTATGTGAGCATTACAGCATTCTTTATAAAAATGAAAAATCTTAGCGATCAAACATCCAACAATGAAAGCTTTGGGAAAATAAACACAAAGGGATTCAATGCAGCAATATATTGAAGAAGAATAGCATTATACACTATGAGAAAATGTTTGTAATATACTGGGTAAAAAAAAAAAAAAACAGATGGAGTAATGCCCTTTTGGTCACATAAGACTTGTACAAAGGACAAAAGATGAAAATATAACACATCCAAAATTGAAAGTGGTTATCTCTGATGATAAGCTTACATGTAATATTTTCCTTTATTTTTTTTATTTTTAATGATACAATTAAATGATACAGTAACTATTGCAGAAACACTTTTCTATTTGAAAAATCAGTTAATAAAACGTCAACCATTACTAGTCAAGCCCCCTATAATAACGCTGCTAACACAGAAATATCATTTTGACTAAATGGGTTCCATCCATTGGAGCACAGATATTTTTAAAAGACCGAGTGAAAACTTCAGCTAAAAGATTTTAATAATCTTATAAGAAAGAAGTCATCAGCATTTTTCTGATGATTCTGCCAGGTAAGTGCATGCTCCTTAGGGAGAACTTGGGGACTCAGTTCTCTGTGAAAGGCATTTCATGTCTTGAGGCACAACTGAAACTCAGAGCGTGACTTCAAGATGGTGGGCACCGAGACAGAAAAAAGGAACCTTCCATGCTCACACACGTCACCAGGAGATTGGTAAATGACATCAGTGTGTTCGCAGCACACACCTGAAACTTCCAAACATGGTAGTAAATTAGTGTTCACCCTCCATCTTTCCCAGTTCACTCATGCTGAAAAGTGTTTTTCACCTTTTTAAATCCACCTGATTTGGAGTAAATGAATAGTTTTCTGCACTAATAGCATGAAACATATGAAAGCCAGTCATAAGTTTAGTAATTACTGAAGTAAAAGGGCTAGAAGAGTAATTATAGTTAATCTGAGATTAATTGAGCTGTACATGGAACAGAAAATTGTGGAATACAATCTTGGAGAATCTTTCTTCTAAATGTGAAACTGTAAAATGTTGGTATCACGTAATCATCCAGTTAGTAACATAAGGCAAGTGGAAAATGAATGTGGGAAAAAGGGACCCATTTAGTGAATGTCTACTATATGCTAGACACTACACATAGATATATATATATTAAATCTTTGTGACAACCTTACTAGGTAGAAATTAATCCACCCCAAATCTATGGACATTGAGAACCAGAGAGATCTATACTCACTGTCTATGTTGTTCTTACTGGGCCACATTTCTTAAATAACAAGCATGCATACAGGAGAGAGAGTTTTCTCAAGGTGTGAAACCTTTGTTGAATCCTTTGTAATGCCTTAGTTTTTTTCTCAGTATTTGCTTTTCCTCAAACATTACAGAAATATATATATGTATATACATACGTATGTAATATGTATGTATGTATCTTTAAACTTTACTGCTTCTCTTTTTCAATCAAAATCATGATGTTTAAATGCATGCTATCATTTGAAGTCAGAGAGCTCTGCTAGTCTCTCTTTCCTTTATCAAATGTTATTCTTTTTAGTTCTTAATGCAACATAACAACCTTGTATTTTCTCAAGGTTATTTGTCAAGACCTACTTCATTTGGATAGGTCTGAGTAGATAACAATGCCCAAGAAAAAAATGTCATGAGTACTAAATATACATCTTTCTATACACTTATTCTCAGTATAAAAGGAAAAAATAAAAACCTCTTCAGCTATTCAAAAGAAATTCACTGTCCTTTTTAACTATGTATACAATGATAGAGCTGAATCCTGTTAATTTGGCTGTTAAAAGGAAGGCTACCATGTGTAGCAACATGGATGGACCTTGAGGGTGTTATGCTGAGCGAAATAAGTCAGGCAGAGAAGGACAAATATCATATGTTTGCACGTATAGGAGGATTAGGAGGAACTTGACGGAGGAACAAGGGGGAGAAGAAGGGCGGAAATGGTGGGGGAAAGGGAGAGAGACAAACCATGAGAGACTCTTGAATGCTGACAAAAACTGAGGACTGATGGATGTGGGGGGGAGGGGGGGATGGGCATGGAGGAGGGCACTTTGGGGATGAGCACTGAGTGTTATGTGGAAACTAATTTGACAATAAACTATTTGTAAAAAAAAAAAAAAAAAGGAAGGCTACCTTGTGTTGACCAAAGAATCTTAGTGAACCTGATAAGCTAATAGACATCTCAACCCAGGTGGGAGTACACCTCACTCCAAATTATTTGTAACAACACTTTGAACAAAATATAGAATAGCCAAAAAAAAGAATATTTATTTAAAATAAAATCATTGTCAGGGACACCTGGGTGGCTCAGTCAGTTAAACATCCGACTTCGGCTCAGGTCAGGATCTTGAGGTTTGTGAGTTCAAGCCCTGCGTGGGGCTCTGTGACAGCTCAGAGCCCAGAGCCTGCTTCAGATTCTGTGTCTCCCTCTCTCTCTGCCCCTCCCCTGCTTGCTCTCTGTCTCTGTCTCTCAGGAAAAAAAATTTTTCTAAATAAAATCATTGTAGCATTGTATCAGAAAGGAGTTTAGGGATTATTACTATCTTTTCTACCTTTCTAACTCCTTTTCAGGGCAAAATATGTATGCTTGAAAAGTACTTGATGTGTTTCTTAAATTCCACATATGAGTGAAATCATATGATATTTGTCCTTTTCTGATTGACTTATTTCACTTAGCATAAGACACTCTAGACCCATCCATGTTCCTGCAAATGGCAAGATTTCATTATTTTTGATCACTGAGTAATATTCCACTATATATGTATATATATATATATATATACATATATAGTGTGTATATATATATATACACACTATATATGTATATATATATATATATATACATATATAGTGTGTATATATATATATACACACTATATATGTATATATATATATATATATACATATATAGTGTGTATATATATATATACACCACATCTTCTTTATCCATTCATCAGTGGAATAAGAGACACAACAGATGAACACAAGGGAACGGAAGAAAACAATGAGATAAAAACAGAGAGGAGGCAAACATTAAGAGACTCTTAAATACAGAGAACAAGCTGAGGGTTGCTGGAGGGAGATGGATGGGGCGATGGGCTAAATGGGGGGATGGGCATTAAGGAAGGCACTTGTTGGGATGAGCACTGGGTGTTATATGGAAGTGATGAATCATTGGGTTCTATTCCTGAAACCAATACCACACTGTATGTTAACTAACTTGAATTTAAATTTAAAAATCATTTGGGGCGCCCGGGTGGCTTAGTCGGTTAAGCGTCCGACTTTCGCTCAGGTCATGATCTCACGGTTCGTGGGTTCGAGCCCCGCGTCGGGCTCTGTGCTGACTGCCAGCTCAGAGCCTGGAGGCTGTTTCAGAGTCTGTGACTCCCTCTCTCTCTGACCCTCCCCTGCTCACGCTGTCTCTCTCTCTCTCTCTCTCTCTCTCTCTCTCTCTCTCTCCTAGAAATAAAAAAAAAATTAAAAATCATTTTAAAATAAATAAAAAGAAAGCTACCTGAAGTGGCAACCAAAGACAGAAAGAAGTCAATGAAGAGGTGAATCAAATTGTTATGGGTGAATCTGAGCACCCCCAGTACTTCAGGATGTAACTGGATTTGGACAACAGGATCTTTAAAGAGGTGATTGAGTTGCAAATGAGGTCACTAAAGAGGGCCCCAATCCAATGTGCTTATGAGAAGAGAGGATTAGGGCACAGGAAGTAAGCATGCAGTAAGGAAAGACTACCCAAGGACACAGCAGGAAGGTGAGCATAGATCTGCAAGCCAAGGAGTGAGGCCCTCAGAAGAAACCAAATCTGTTGGCACCTTGATCCTGGACTTCCAGCCCTCAGAGCTGTGAGAAAATAAATTTCTGTTGTTTCAGCGACTCAGTCTGTAGTGGTGTAGTGTGGCAGCCCTAGCAAATTAGTACACAAATCTTAGAAATTTGTTGGAGAATATGCCCATGAAGTGGTAATAGCTATACTGTACTTTTCTGTGTTTGCAAAATATTTTTTATCTTGAATTATTTCTTACAAACAAAACTCTTAAGGCTTTTATCTACTTTCTTTTATGCCAACAACCTAAAGCAGTGAGCAATTTTGTCTGAAAAGGCATTGAGATCTAAGGCAGAAGCCAGCGTTGGGTGGAACATTTCACCCTGCCACCACGTGGAAAGCTAGAGGACAGGTACTAGCAGGGGATAAAGGTAAAAAGAAGATGCAAGGAAAATGAAGAGAGAGCCTGCTTTCAAGAAGCTCCCAGGCTAGGGGAGGAGCCAAACAATGGGATAACTAAAACACAAAGCCAAAAATTGAAGTGTGTGGTGTAAACAACAGACAGAGTATAATTAATGTCAACCAACTAAAACATCTGAAAGGGGTGCCTGGGTAGCTCAGTTAGTTAAGTCAGGTCATGATCTTGCAGTTCATGGTTTTGAGTCCTGCATTGGGATCTGCACTGACAGTGCACAGCCTGCTTGGGATTCTCTCTCTCTCCCTCTCTCTGCCCCTCCCCAGCTATCTGTCTGTCTGTCTCTCTCTCTCTCCCTTTCTCTCAAAATAAATAAACTTTAAAAAAAGACATCTGAAAGGCATCAGTCTAGAAAATGAGACACTGGAGTCAACTATAAAGCCCTTTGTAAGTGCAGATTTCTATGACTCTGAAATCTCTCTTCTGTAAGTGACTGCCATTTATTAACAGAATGACAAATCAAAATGCTTGATCAAATTTGTTGTGTATTAGCTTTTCCTGATATTTCAGCTATAAGATCCCTAAACTGCTAAAGGAGTCAATAAGGCCTCCTATCAAACCACTGCATGCGTGTGTGTGCGCGCGCACACGTGTGCACGTCATCTGTCTTTGGGCTTTAGGGGTGATATCAAAAAGATTCCATTTCCATTACAAAAATAATTTCATAGTAAAAATAATAGATCACATCGATCCAGACTTAGTCTAAGCAGTGAAGTCAAACTTGAATTAAGCTCCAAAAGAGAGGGAGTATATCTACCTTATTCTTCACCACAAACTCAGAGCCTAGCACAGTATCCAGCGTACGACACATGTTCAACAAGTTTTTGTTGCATGAATGGATAAACTTGTTTTCTATCAGATAATATGTAAAATGTATGGGGGAAAAACATCTTGAAAATTCCTAAACTATCCTGCAGAGCCAGCAGCTAGATGAACGTTTCAGTTAGGAGGTTGAAGATTTGGCATTAGATGATTTGTGTTCTAGGTCAGTCCACATACAAAAGTTGCATAACCTATACTGTGTCACCGTGCCTCTCAGTCTCCTTGTCATTTTTGGTCAAATAGAGCCAGCGACACCAACATCTCTCTATATCAGTGGATTGTTGGGAAGGTCAAATAAGATCATGCGCATGAAAACTCCTCACAAACAAGGTCAGAGGAATGACACAAATAAGTGCACAGGTAGACGGTCTGGACCCCGTAGAGTCCCACTCCCTCTTGCAGCTCAAGAGTCAGGGATGCAGTGTAATGGGTACCATGCAGACTATGAAAAAAAAAAAACCTTGAAAAATAAGTAAGAATTGCATGAATTTAGAAAAATCAGAAGTGAAAGTCCATTGATGCCTGTCCCAGCAAGATCCTACTTTGAACAATAAGTGCATCCCATTCGTGAAACTAGCTAAAAGTAATTTGTTTTTCAATAAATCCTCATTTCCAATATTCTGGGTGGCCTCTGGCAAAAAATGTTATATAGCTATAAAATGCGATCCTTTATCAGGGCCATTTTAAGATTTTTGCCTGTCCTAGCTACTTAATTTTGAAAGCCACATCCTATGTGACATCAAAAATTAAAACGTACCCACACCCCATATTCAATGTCACACAAACACAACCCTCAATGAATTGAATTGTAGTTGGCTGGCCAACACGACACCACGTTGATAAACGTAGAGTAATTTTTACTTTACCATTTTCATTCATCTTTTGAAGCCAGTACGTTTTTCAAGTCTCATATATTTTGAGTGGACCCTTGAAAAACTAGTAGCACTCAGGCTACAGGTCCATAGTGGGAAGAGATAAAACAGTCCTGTCTTTCATAATTGTGCAATTAGTCACTTTGTGTAATTGCACTGGATTTTGAAAGCGAAGAAAAGGTCCTCGCTCACTGTTTCCCAGTAATCTTTGTCCACGAGTCTATTTTCTCCACCTGCTATGTTTGCCTAAGACTGGTCATTTGTTACCTGCTAGTTCCAATTGATTTCCTTTGCCTTTGCCTCCTTTAGCCATGAGTGCAAAGAACAGACTGTACGATTTATACTAGCCATCTAGTACCAATCATTAGATAACAAGACCCTTTACTGAAAGCATTTAGAGTAAAACAATACTTTAAGTTTACCTTTGCTTTCATTTCCTTCTTTATTACACTAGGTTCAAAGTGAGGCCAAAAATGGTATCACAAGGCCTATTTAGACATCCAAGCAAAGAATGCCAAGTCATTCTGAATAAATCTCTGGGCTCCAATAGAACTTTACACATTTTCTAGTGCAAGTTTCCAACATTTTTGGTTTGGTTTTCCCCATGTCTGTTTCAGTCACTGTCTTCACATATAAGGGGAAATGAGTCATATTAAATTATGCTCCAGCAAACGTCCCATAAAGTCATATCTAAGCCATCCTGTTTGCTAATAAAAAGATAAGATTTGTCCTCTGAAAGAAGCAGGGTCGGACAATGCCAAAGGGCTTACAGCAGAGTTACACCGATCCAAAATTATTAGCTAGTGGGGGAGTCTGAACTTGTGGCCTTTCTTTGAGTAGGAGTGGTAGGAAGGGAGTGGCAGGGATCTGTCTGCCTTGGAAACTTGGGCTTGTGTCGGGGATACTGGCAACTTCCTGTGGTTACTAAGAGGCTGCAATACCTTGCATAGATGTCTCGATTATTTTCGAATGTGGGCACTGCCCACTGCCTTACCATTGGTAGTAGAACAGGATTAACACCGGCGCCTTCCAGAGTTATAGGATTCAAAGATCCATACAGAAGAAATAAAAGTCTCTACAACAGAATGCAGAAAAATAGTCCACACTTCCAATTTTAAACTCACGTTGACCCCTTTAATTTGTAACTCCCAGATTTCCTGATGTACTCATCTGATTAGACTCACAATTGCACACACTAATTTCAATATTTGCCAAGGTAAATACAATTAGGTAGAATCATCTACCACGAATCCTAAAGCCAGATAGACATGGCCTTAAGATTTTCAGATTATCCTATAATCTGGGGTTCTCTGTTCATTAGCATGGATTAGTGCCTATATATGTAAATGCTTACAAGGGTCAAGCATAAAAGGTAAATGGAGTGGGGGCACCCGGGTGGCTCAGGCAGTTAAGTGTCTGACTTTGGCTCAGGTCATGATCTCACAGTTCGTGGGTTCGAGCCCTGCATCAGACTCTGTGCTGACAGCTCAGAGCCTGGAGCCTGTTTCAGATTCTGTGTCTCCCTCCCTCACTGCTCCCCCACCCTGCTCATGCTCTGTCTCTCTCTGTCTCAAAAATAAATAAACATTTTTAAAAAAGGTAAATGGGGTGTAAGGCAAGAGGGGATGGTAAGGACAGGGAGACTGGGGAGGTCACGCCCCATCTAAGGGAGGCAGCCTCGATGCAGCAATGGCTGATTGTTTTTGGGGAGAAGACAGGCCTGGTGTAGCCAGACAGTCTGACGTTTCAAAAGAAACCAGAAATTTGGCTTTTTGTGTGAGGCTTCCCAGTTTGTTTGTTTGATTTACACATCGTGTTAACCTACCCTATATTTACTTGCAAGTCACATGTGGCTCAGGGGGCCAAGGGCTTGAGGTCTGGTATGGATCCTATTTAATTCTGCCACATTGGCATGAATAATGGTGATAGTACCACTGTTATTCTTTTGTTCTCATTATTTTATTTAGCCTCAGCTGATCTCAAAAGTTACTTAAGAATATTCAACAAGGAAGTGTGGGAGTAGAAAAGATCTATGAACAGCAAAGCTCATGCCAAAGTCACTCACACACACATTCACTCTCTCTCTCTCTCCTCTCTCCATTAAAAATTACCAGAAAAACTTTAAAATATGAAAGTTCATCATAGGGATAAATTATTTCAACCTTACAGATTACAAAAAGTCCAGTTAAGCTCTGCATCTATTGCATCCATTTTCTATACTGTGAATTTTAAATTGTGTACACAGTCAGGTGACCCTTATATCAAAGACTACAAAAAGTGCTTCAAGATATGGAGCACCTTCTTAAAGAAACACACACATTCTTATAAGCACAGTTAAAAGGGGAAAGGTTAAAGGCTATACGAGATTGTTCTATTCTATGCCAAGATTCTGCTCCAGCTGCAACTAAATAGTGGTTCTCAGGCTTAATTAAATAAAGACCCGTGTAAATTCTAACTGTTTACTATGTGATTAGAACTTCTCTGGGCAAAAAAAAGCTCATATTTGATTTCCTTGTTGTCCACACTTGCCCGAAACCTTTACCCACCAGGTATGTACTGAAGCTGTGTAAACTCAACATTTTTCTTTTAAAATCAAGGGTAAGATATAAAAGTTTATAGAAACAGTGAAACCCGATTGTGGAAAATTCATTTTATGTGAATGAAAAACCAAGAGCCTATGTAATTACAACCCATGTTGTCATGATGAAATTTCTCCCAATAACATTGGGATTGGTAGTTCTTAACCTTTCTATAAGAATCATCTGGGAGCTTGTTAAAAATATAAATACCCAGACCCCATCCCCAGAGGTTCACTGTGACTGCGGGTGAGACCCCCCAAGCGATCTGATCTGGTGATCCAAGGACTACATTTGGAGAAAGGCCAATCTAGAGAAAAATCCCACTTCCAAGTTCTAAATTCATTTTGGGGGAAAGAATAGCTTTATTCTTAATAATGGGGAGGGTGAGTAGCCTCTTAAGCTACACCCATTATCCAGCCTCACAATGTAACTAATGTTTAATTTTATGTCTTCATTAATATTTTTAAAATCCAGTGCATTTAAATAATTAACATCATTTGCCCTTAATATTTTCAGAGTTCAGTTCATTTCAATATCATGGATTTTGAGGTAATATACAAAATATACAGCTAAAATTTTGATATTTTCGTTTGAACATTCTGAGGGAATATGCACACTTGAGAAGCGAGAAAATATAAATGCATAATCAGTTAGTTTTTTTTTTTTTTAATTTGTCCTTGGCATTGATGAAGAACAAATTAGCTACTCTCCTTGGGTGCCTACCAGAAATAATAGTAACAAGTCGAGCTTTTTTTTCCCTTCAGTAATATGTTCCTTTGTAGATAAGCACTGTGGAGAGGTAAAATAATGTCTTTTAAAAGTTTACTGTTTTCTTGTTCTAAGATGTAAATGATAGGGGAAGGACTGGGAGCTATTTCAGAAATATTTATTCCATTGAGACAATGGATTTTGGTCACTAGAAGAAAGGATCATGGACTATCAAAATGAAACAAAAAGACAACAGATTTTGCCCTATACCAAGCAAGTTTCAACCCATAAAGAGTAGGTGCACCTTCTCAGAATATTGTACATTTATTTTCTTATAGAATGAACTGAGGGTTCATGTAGATATGTTATGGGAAAGTCTTTAATGATGTGAGGCAAATTTTTAAGAGAAGAGATGTTTTTATTTTTAAGGAATTCAATAACTATAAGGACAGAGCTAACAAATGTGTTTTTCTTGTTTTTGCTCTCAAAACTATTCAAACCACTTATTAATCTCCAGTCTGTTTCATCAATCTTTTATGATGTGTTACAAGGAGTTTTTCAAATTTAAACTTCATTACATCATTTTATAGTTATAAACCCTGACCACTATAATTCTTGGTTTTAACTAGGCTATGAAGAGAGGAATGTATTCATTAGGCTAGCACAGCGCTAGAAGCCTGCACTTTAACCGAGATGAAAATAAATAAGATGCCGAAGTTCACGATTTTAAATATCCTCAAGAACCAGAAGAATTAATTTAGAAACAACATAATGCATTTCTATAATTAAATTACTTTGTCATCGTTTCATGTCTTACGGAAATGTACAGATATGCAGCAATTACTGTCTTTTCCTATATCAAGAAAGGAGACGTAAGGGATTCTTAGCACTAAGAAGTTATTTGTGCTTGGATCTCCTTTGCCACAGCTTCCTTAACTAGCTCCTGGGTAGAATTCATTAATTTTTATTAACAGGGAAAACATTTGTTCCCGTGACAATATTTGCATTGCCTGAATGATTTTCACCTCTGGCACAAGGTGTGCTATCGGCTCATACATCACCCGATTACTTGGAGAGCAGAAAGACCCTCAGTCATTAGTGAGTGAATTAAAGATGATCTTAAGAGCTATTAATCACAGTGACAAAAGCCTTAATGTTTCTGTGACCCTAGTGGAGCCTGGGGACTCAAAGGGAAGCAGAGGGAGAGAAAATGGAAACATATGTTTTCTCCAAAATAACCTACCTTAGGAGAACTGTCAAAGAGTGAGTCACATCAAACTAAGAAATTCTGCCAGCAACTGGCCTCTGGATTATGTGTCTATTTATCTTCTTGTACACCCATGTTTCCTTTTAAAATACACATTTTCTTTCAAGAGACAATTAGAGAGCCAAAACCATTGTCTTTTATATCTTTAGTATCTCTATTCAAAGTTTATTCAGAAGGACTTGTGCCTCTGCTAACCTGCATTTCTTGAACAAATTCAACGTAAATTGTATTCAGTCTGCTAACCACATAAATCAGAATAAAAACAAGCAGACAATAGCAGTAAAGCACCATTATAAACATTAATTCAAGCAGATACAATATTCCAATAATGGACCAAAACGGTAACATTATTAAGTACTACAGTAGGTTACAACACTTAATCATTCTTCAATATATCTGGCTGTATTTGTCTAGATGTTTACAAGATTATAACGGCATCAACTCCACTGTTAATAACATAGGCACTTGCTGGAATTTCAATTATCTTTCACAATATGTTGACATAAGGAACAGACTACGACTGGCTATTTTTGAATATGGTAAGAAGATCCATAGCCCTTATTTGTATGCATGTTCTTGTTTACATAGCTGAGGAAAAAATATTGCATTGTGCTCATATTTTGCAATTGGTTCTGCCTCTGTGATACAAAAAAAAAAAGGAAATTCTAGCTAAATGGCTTCTCTACATGCCAGTTTCTTTGATGCGATTTAGATTAGCAAAAAGTATTGCTGAAATTACAGTTCTCTCTTTTGATGTCGATACCATATAGCCACACACACAAATTTTCTTTTTCAACCACTTTTCAGTGCCTAATACTGTGACTAGCACATAACTGGGGCCCAAAAACTATGTGTTCACTGACTAAACTGTATAACCAAATTACACCGAAAAACAAATATTATTGTGGATAAGATATATCAAGAATTTTCAGAAATTCTTTATGCTCAATAAACTTTTATGTTTTGACTAAACAGCCCAAATCAATTCAACTGAAATACTTGAGTTTGAAATACATAAGAAGATTATTTTATTACTCATTAGAAAGCACATTTTAAAGCATAACTATCTTTCTGGAACCATAGAGAAGATAAAAGAAAAAAATACATAAAATTATTTCCCTGTAGCAAATGAAATTTTAGAATAATTTAAAAGTTCTGTGAGTAAAATAAAACCTCCTTAAGAACCAATCAATTTTTTTGTATTCTACTTTACCATTTATACAACTCTTTTAACTGGATTTCATGATTTTCCCCATCTTCCAGATGAGGAAACCAAAGCTTATAACATTAAAGAATTTTTCTCAATAGCACAAATCTAATTAAGGGTCAGACAACACCAGGTCTTCTGGCTTCAAATCCAGTTCTCTTGCCATTAAACCAAGCTGTGTCTCAAATAGTTTTAAATACAAGGAAGATATCTTGGTTAATGCAGACTCAGTCTATGAAATCAAGTCTCTTATAAAGCTTACTTTCTATACAGGAAGTCATACTATTAAAGGTTATGGGTGACATCCAAATACTAACTTCTTTGCAATTATTAGTCATAGGAAGAGAAACATTTAGGAAACTCATGTCAGATCCACTGATAGAGTATCAAAGATTAGGGAACAAAATGCTCATGGACGTACCTTCTTTGGTAACCACACAGATTCAAATTACAGCTCTATCCATTTAACAGAATCAAGGTTTCTGGAATGTTATTCCTGGGGACAAAAACCTTCTTTATATAATTCCCTCTTCTCCCCCGACAACCCCCAGCAAATAAGAGTAAAGGTATTCTTGAGTTAAAGGAAAATGAAAAGTATAGACTTACAGAGAAATCTGTTTTCATTTGGCATGTTTCCTTCTCCCCAGGCACTAAAAAGAGATCCATTATAATCTCAGAGTAGAGTTCAACACTCATGAGATTGGAACATTTTTTTTCCAAAAACAATTGAAATATTTTTTTGAATCATTAGACCAGACTTCCTAAGATTTCAGCAGAGCCTAATTGCAATGTCCTATATAGAGTGACAAGAAATACATAATCATGTCACCTTAAAATGTACCAAGTGATGTATTACTCATCGGCTTTGGGAAGATACATAACACAACTAATTTATAATATTTATTGAGCATTTAGCATTAGTCAAACACTAGTTTTAGCACTTGCTTACATTAACCTATTTTACCTTCATAATGGCTGATGAGGTAGATATTACTATTATCCCCACTTAACAGGAAGTAAAACAGAGGCAGAGATAAGCTCTCAGTGGTAGAAAAGCCATGATTTAAACTCACATAATCTAGCTTCAGAGCCCACACACCTAGTTCCTAAGCTATATACCTACTTACTCTGCATTTCACCTTGTAATAGCATCCCAAATATAGGGTAACAATAAGGACAGTTTTAAAATATTAAATTCATCCAATCCTAAATTATCAGTGTTCCAATTCCTGAGTCAGAAATTGACATTCACACTTTTCTAATTGCACCAGCAGATCCCGAGACAAAGAGTTGAGAAGTAGTTCTTGTCAGAGTTAGTTTCAGGAAACCCAGGTAGAGGAGTAAGAGGTGAGATAGAGAAGAACCGGAAGTCAATAAAGGGTGTGTTATCCAGTAAGTTACCACTGGGAACTGAGGAAAACAGTGCAGATCAGCACTGCCGAAGGGAGGGAGAGGCAGTTTATTCATGAATTCTCATCAGTCATTTGCTGAGAGCTGATCTCAGGGGACATAATTCCTTGAACTTCTGACCTGCTCATGCTCAGACTGAGCCGACTCAGGCAAACCATTTGGAAGTCACGGTTGGCATGCATAGAAATGGTGAGGGGATACGGATGGGGCATTAGCCCTCTGTAAGGCTGGCCACAACCAGCATATGGAGAAGAGCTGTTTCAGATATTGTCTGGTTTTCTTGTTCCAATATGCAGAGTCTACTCCAGTAATTAAAGATCATTTTTGCTTGGCAAATCAAATGAAATTTTTATTACTCCTCTGTTCATATTATTTATGAATTCTTTTTTTTTCAACCCAAATTTATTGTGATCTTCAATCTAGTTGGATGCTAGGGGCAGAGATTAAAATATAAATTAAAAATAATGTTGAACAAGACATACAAATTACTGGTCATAAAAGCAAATGATAAAACTGACTACATTAAAAGTACATTTAAATCAGTTTTTCATTGATATAAAGATAGCATAAGGAAAGAAAAAAGAAAGAAAAGCTGCATACTAGAGGGAAGGTATTTGAAAATTACACAATTAACCAAGGATTAGGCTCTAGAACAGAAAAAAAAACTAATATAAAAACACAAAACAAAAACCCAATGGAAATACAGTCCATAGCTATGAACAAGATTTCACTAAATAGGAAACATAAAAGGCCCATATATATATGAAAAGAAATCATAATCCCTTTGGTAATCAGGAAAATACAAAATAAGGCAATAATAAGATAGTATATGATATCTCTTAGGTTGGCAAATAAAGTAATACCAAGTGATGAAAAATATGTAAAGAATGCAGGAGCTCTGGCACATTACTGGTGTGTGTGTAAATTGGTACAACTACCTTAAAAAGTATATTGTACTGTCTTGTGCTATCTCCCTTGACATAGTATTCCATTCCTAAACACAGACTGAGAAACTTTTATACACCTACTGGAAGGCATATTTGAGACTGTTCACATCAGCATTGCTTCTATCAAACCCTGCAAACCCAAAAGCCCATCCACAAGAGAATGAATACATAAATCGTAGTGCAGTCATATCATAAAATGGTGTACAACATGAAAATGAGCAACATAGGTAAATCTTAGAAACAAAATATTGCAAAAAGAAAAGCAAGACCCAGAGGATTATTTTTTTAACTCAAAAGCAAGAGCAAAGCCAGGGGCGCAAGAGCAAAGCCAGGGGCGCCTGGGTGGCTTAGTCGGTTAAGTGTCCGACTTTCGCTTAGGTCATGATCTCGCGGTTCGTGGGTTCAAGCCCCGCGTCGGGCTCTGTGCTGACTGCCAGCTTGGAGCCTGGAGCCTATTTCAGAGTCTGTGACTCCCTCTCTCTCTGACCCTCCCCTGCTCATGCTGTCTCTCTCTCTCTCCCCTAGAAATAAATAAAAATATTTAAAAAAAAAAAAAAAAGGCAAGCAAAGCCAGACAATTTATTGTTTGATAATGTAATATGCAAAAGCAGTAAAACCATTTTGCAGCAGGGAATGATAAAAGTCATGTTCAGAAGAATAGTTACCTTAAGAGTAAAACAGCGAAAGGAAGATGCACATGAGGAGTTACAATAAAATGGTCCTGTGCCACTTCTTAATTAGGTTAGGTAGTAAGGTTACAGGTGTTCATTTTATTTTTATACTCTATTACTTGTGCATATGTTACACATATGTTGTATACACTCTTTTCGGTGTGTCAAGTGTTATATAATAAAAGAGCACTATTTAAGAAAACGATTCTTGACCTTCCATAGTTTGCAATCCTCTGGAGAAGGCTTCCTGCTCAAATGCTGAGTGCTTTAATAGATAAGTGAATCACAGCAGAGGGTCTGAGGAGTCCACGCGGAGGACAAGAAGGCTTCATGGAGGAAGCCTTGAAAGCTGGGTGTGATTTGCTGGGTGGAGACAGAGAGAAGCATTCCATGCAGGGGAAGCAAATGAGCAAAGGACTGAAGGAAGATGGAAACCTGCTGTCACTCAAGGCATTGGCATGGTGTGGGGTGGGAGGAAGGAAGGGGGAGATGGCACCCCAGATAGTTTACTACTGAGTGAGTGGCAAGATTTGGATTCTTTTATGGCAAGACACAATCCCCACACCATGAAGGGGCCCTGTTACCATTGTTCCTCTCTTCAAGGATGAGTGGCATGCCCTCCAAAGCTTCTGAGGGAAAAACCATGTTTGTTTCCCCCTTTAGACTATAGCAGCTGGAAGAGGGAGATGAGAAGTTAAACACATCTAGCTCCTTCTCTCTGCCAGTTTGGACAGCTCACCGCAGACCTAAAGGTCAAGTAATCACTTCTGGATTTGTAGAGAAATTCACACTGGGTGGTCTGCCAAGGATGGAATGCCAGATCATTGAGCAAATTTCATCCCATTAAAGGCACAGAGGCCACATCTTTCTCATAGTCGCGGAGCTGACTATGCCTTAGGTGCACAAGGAATTTCTTGTTCACATAACTTAGAGGAGCAGAGACTGCTGGACAGGAAGAGCACAGAGGACCATGAGTCTAACCCAACTGGGGCCTGCCTGTGTGGCCTAAGTCACACACGGGAGCCTGGGAAGTGGTGTCACAGGTCCTTAAGCCAACTGGCAGGGCAGCTTAGCCTGGTGGCGAGGGCAGAGCAACAGGCCCGCACAGTGCTAGGACAGAATCCGGGCATCCGTGCCATGTACACAATCATAATCTCTGGAGGAGTGTGACCAATATGTTCACCTTCCTATGCTGTGTGACAAAGATTTTGTAACAAGTGAAAAATTATACAATGCTAACAAAAATCTATCACTGAGCAATACTTCTGGTGTTCATGGTAGAATGTTTTAATTTACCCTCATTGCTAAAACTCTGATTGAAGACAAACCTATCACATTCGCTGACATGCGTTAGTAAGAACCTGTCCATTTCCCCAAACCTAAGAATTCTGTCAGAAAGGAAGGAAGGAAGGAAGGAAGGAAGGAAGGAAGGAAGGAAGGAAGGAAGGAAGGAAGGAAGGAAGGAAGGAAGGAAGGAAGGAAGGAAGGAAGGAAAGAAGGAAGGAAGGAAGGAAAGAAAGAAGGAAAGAAAGAAAATCCTATAGGAGAGAGAACAGTGTTCATGTTGTGTATCCTTGGGAAATTTGAGACATTTTATTAGCAGATATTTCTATGTGGAAATACTTTTACATAAAACAAATTGTTCCAATGGATTTGTCTGAAATTATATCAAATATACTTAAGATTTTGGGCAGATGGAAATAACAGGAATAAAAGATGCTTTGAAGATATGTCATTTCAGTTATACTTCTTAAGAGTAACTTCTACATGCTGTTAAATTATATATAAATCAGAGTGCCTTAATCTTCTGTTTTTGTTTTCTAGCAAGCACAAAGAATATAAGAGGTAGCTGGTAACAAGATATAAAAATCTGTAGTGTGTAAGCAGGTAAGCAACCCAATTAGGTAGCAATGCTCATTTAATGTCTTCCATACCAGCAAAGGGAAGTTTCAGATGTTTCATGTTGAGGAATCATATATTAAGGAGATTGTAGAGACAGTGACCAGTGATGTTAGTCAAAGAAGAAAGCAGATCAGTCAGAACAAATATCAAGAGTTTCCTGAAAGTGAGATTATTGCAGGAAAGATATGGGGCCATATTTTAATGGTCTCTCTTCCATTCATGGATCTATGGAGCCCCACAATCTTGGAAAAATCACTAATATGAGGCTTTTGCAGTTTTTTCCATTTGTTATTTTTGATCCTGAATATAGAATTAGTCAAATGGCGTCATACCTTTATTTGCGGTACATATTTCCATACCGCAGTTATTTGAATGGAGGTCTGTATTCTTTTCAACACCCCTGTAGAACATAGTCCAGTACCTTGCATTCAGTAGGTGCTCAATAACTATCTGTCAAATTTAATGAATGAAACTTGAGACAGAACTCATTCTGTACAGTGTCAAAAACAACTATTCACAGTAAGTTTGTAAAGATTTTTTTTTTCTATTTATCATATTTGAAAGTGCTTTCCAGAACTGGGATTTCTCTCCTCCCCATCTGCTTTGAAATCTCCTAGTGTCCATAGAAAAGAATAAATTGCAAATGGAAATTCTACCCATTTTCTTCCCTGTGAGCAAGCTCCTTGACTCTCTTCCAAACAGCCAACATTGAAGGTTCCATTCATGCTTCCCATATTAGATCCTTTCATTACACTCATGTGGCTGTCAAATATTTATTGAATACCTATAATGCACAAGGCACTGCACTACTTTCAATGGCAGGAAGGGAAGGAGGAAAAAGTGTAGCCTCAATCTCCCCCCAAAATTAATATTATAATCTGAGCAATTGATTTGCCTTAAGCAGTCATGTTCATAAAATAATATCTTTGCCCACCTTAACTGCCAACCACAGTGGTAAGACCCAGGGAAGGAAATAAACAAAAGAAAACCAGAACACTTCCTCTATCTGCCCTCAGATAGTAAAGGCTAAAACCTGATTTCTGTTCCCATCATTTTGCTAAAAGCCCTTCTCTAGTTTTACAACAGCCTCCATCCCATCCAAGCCAATGGATGACTAGGTTGTCTCCTCTCTATACTCTTTGGGAAGAAAATGAACCTCTTCCCCAATCATTGTTTCTCCAACTGCAATGGTGGGTCCGCACTTTGCCCTGCTCACCGGGAAACCCAGCAGGGCTATGTCTGGTGTCTCTATCTGCAATCCTTCCCTTGGAAGCAGAGTGAGGGGTCTAGGTGCTCAGAAGAATTCAGCTCTCTCTGAAGACAGAAGAGGACTGTCAGCACTATATATGAAGCCCGCCTTCTCCTCTCTCTTATGGATAGAGAGCCCTTTCCATTCACAAATCTTGCTAAAGGGGCATCTGGGTGACTCAGTCCGATAAGTATCCAACTCTGGGTTTCAGCTCAGGTCATGATCTCATTGTTCGTGAGATATAGCTGCACGCTAACAGCACGGAGCCTGCTTGGAATTCTCTCTCCCCCCCCCCCCCCCCCGCCGTGTCTCTCTCTGTCCCCCTCCCACTCACTCTTGCTCTCTTTCTCTCTCAGAAATAAGTAAATAAACTTAAAAATAAAAAATTAAAATTAAAAATAAATCACACTGAATAGAGAATCTCCAAATTTCATCCCCAAACTCACCTTTTTTTAGGTTTGCCCATAATTGCATCACAGGACTCTTTTGTGCTGATAGCTGATGACTTTGGGAGCATATTTAACTTCTCCCTTGACCCAGGTTTTCTGACCCAGTCTACTTTCAAATCCTTTTAACACTTCCTGAAGCATCATTTTAATCACGTCACCCTCACTCTGAAATCCTATGAGGACTCTCAGTTCTCACATCAAGGAAGATACCTTAAGGTCTTTCCCAGATGCTTCCATCACAGCCCGTCCTTCCCCTCACAGACGCCAATATGCATCCCGCCAAATTCCCAGACAGTGTCCACTCTACGCAAATACTGCTGACCTACCCTAGACAGTCCCCTTGCTCTGAGTTCATATCCCACGACTTGCTAGACCACCCTTCTCATTCTTGATCATTTTTATAAAACGGGCACTGGTTATGGTTGCTGTGCTTTATATTTATCTTCATTATCTTAAATCCTACACCACCATCCACTGTGAGGTCAATATGACCACCTCTCCTTTGCAGATGAGGAAATTAAGACCAAGAGGGTTGCCCATGGTCATACACATGGTGTCAGAATCAGAATTAGAACCCATGTCTGGCTGACTCAAAAGCCTAGGCTCTTAGATGCTACATGGTACTATTATCCACATGCGGATCAAAGTGGCTCACCCTGAAATACACCTGCCACACATGCTGTTGTGGTCATTTAAGCGCAAAATTAATTTAAAGTGTGTCTTGAGTTCTGAATAGATATCTTATAGTATGTTTTTGTCAATCAGTGAAGACTTAAAGGTCTATGAGATTTTCATGTTATGAAAAGGGGCCCTCATATTTTAAAAGCTTAGAATCCAGCTCCCTCATTTTACCTAGAACTTGGAACTTGGTTGGAGGCCTCAGGGGGTGCCCTGAGATCCAAATGATCCAAATGATATTACTTTGAACCATTCAGTTTCTTTACCTGTGACAGTCCAGAGCCCTCACAGAGATGTCTACCAATTCTCAGGAGTAGAAGTATTAGGTCTTCTTTTTTTTTTTTTAATTTTTAATGTTTATTTATCCTTGAGAGAGTGAGAGAGACAGAGAATGAGCAGGGAAGGAGCAGAGCGAGAGAGGGACACAGAATCTGAAACAGGCTCCAGGCTCTGAGCCGTCAGCACGGAGCCCGACGCGGGGCTCGAACCCACGAACTGTGAAATCATGACCTGAGCCGAAGTTGGACGCTTAACCGACTGAGCCACGCATGGGCCCCGAATTAGGTCTTCTTTAAAGATTTTTTAAATGTTTATTTGTTTTTGAGAAAGACAGAGACAAAGCATGAGCAGGGGAGGGGCAGAGAGAGAGAGAGGAAGACACAGAATCCAAAGCAGGCTCTAAGCTCTGAGCTCTCAGCACAGAACCCAACATGGAGCTCAAAATCACAGACTAAGAGATCACGACTTGAGCCACAGCTGAATGCTTAACTGACTGAGCTACCCAGGCACACAAAGAATTCAGTCTTCTTGGCACTCTCTGCCATCCAGGCTCTAGATTCTCCTGTCCACCTCCACTCCCCTCCATATTGCCCTTCTGAAAACTCACCCTCTCATTCAGATGAGAAGAAGGCCAGTCAAATCAGACATTTCATGAGTTTTGATTGGGGAAGGGAATAGGTGGGAATCTATAGGTTAAGAGCACAAAAAAAGTAATTAATTCGTGTTTCCTACTATCCCCCCTGCTGAGAATTTCCTTGACTTTCAGTTTGAGGTGTCCCAAGACAGAACATCTTTCTCATTGGTTCCCCGCTTATAAAGCACCTTTATAAGGCACCTACTACATTCCAGGCACCATGTGGATTTCTGAGAGTAAAATGATGAAATAGATACTGTCCTTATCCTCAAGGAACTGATAGGGAAACAGCACAGAAACAGATGCTTGCTGCACAAAATGATGAGTGAGCTATCATCACAAAGTACTCAGAGAACACCTAAAAGGAAGAAACCCATTTCAACCTGGAAATCTGAGGAAGGTTATACACCAGAGCTGAAATTTTGAATAACATATCTTTCATGAAGATTTGGCCTTGCCACAACAGCGAAAGAGCTGAATGAGTACATTCTAGGCTAAGATAAGTGCGCATGTGATTTACATATTGAAGGACCAGTGAGTAGTTCTGTATAGCTAGAATATAAGTATTAGGGGTGCCTGGGTGGCTCAGTCATTGAAGCATCCGACTTCAGCTCAGGTCATGATCTCACAGTTTGTGGGTTCGAGCTCTGCATCAGGCTCTGTGCTGACAGCTCAGAGTCTGGAGCCTGCTTCAGATTCTGTCTCCCTCTCTCTCTGCCCCTCCCTCATCTCTGTCTCTGTCTCTCAAAATAAAATAAAGCCATAAAAAAATTTTTTAAAAAGAATATAAGTATTAAAGGGGATGCATGATATGAACCTGAAATGGTAGGTCTGAATGTTATTATGGAAATCCTTTTTTGTGACGCTAAATAATTTGGCGGCTAGGAGTCAAGACCATGATCAGATGTACATTTTAGAAAGATAACTGAAAAGTTCTTAGATGAAAGGTAGGAGATGGTGAAAATCAGGGATTATTACAATGGTCCTGGTGACCAATGATGAGGAAATATTTAGGTCATCATTGGAACCTGATTCACAGTAGACTTTCATTGAATCTGTCCCAGTGGCATCTTGCTCTACTGTAGTAGACTGGCCTTGATACAGTATCTTTTAAAATGCCATCTACATTTGGAACATTGAACGTGCTCAGATTCCTGACAAGGGTTAAAATGACATAGAGCTAACTGAATATTTATAGACCGTCCATCATATGATAAGCATCTTCTACATATCATCTCATTTACTCCACACAGCAACCCTTCAAGATAGCATTTTCACCATTTTACACAGGAGCAAAATGACGTCAGAGTAAATAACGAATAAACGTGTCCAACTAGGTAATACCATAATTTGAATTTGATGTGCACCTAACTTCAAAGTCACCTGTAAATTATGAATATTATCAGAGGTTGCTGATAAGGCCACATTTTCTTTCATCAAATTTTTCATAATGAGTTTCACAGTAGGGAGACAAGAGTGTGGATGAGAAATCTCCAGCCTGGGAAGAGCAGTTCAGATACTGGTTCCATTTGTTACTACATATGGCAACCAACCATAATGAGTCAGATATTGTCATAACACATTGCATAATTCCAATGAGGCATTTATATAATCAACCACTCTTGGTCATTTCTGATTCAGTCCTAAATCAAAGAGATCAACTATTTGGTGGGTTAGGGGAGGGTGGAAAACTCATTTAACTCTTAAATACCATTAAATATTTAGCAGTATTATCAGGAGGTAATGTCACTTTTCATAATACATTTGGCTCCAGGTACACTGGAATCCATCTCGCATCCCCACATCCTGATAAATTTCTGACTCTGAAGTTTTATTTGAATTCCGTTCTCCCAAATTTCCCTAAGCCAATCTACCACGAGCAGTAGCTGTCAACATAGAGATAGAACATCATCCACATAGGCTTTAAAGTTTTAAAAACAAAGCCAAATGAAGCTCATTTGGGAAAGGTCTTTCCTTTCTTTAAGGTGAGAGATGGAGCACAAATGAAGCATACCATGGTAAATAGGAACTGTGCTCACTTGCAGTCATGCACTATAGCCATTAAGCCTTAAGGTCTTAAGGTACCAAGCAATGCATATGATAAATTTCTCAAAAACATCCCAGCCATAACATAGTTCTTGCTGATTGCTCATTTACCCATAATGCATGCTGTCATAGCAAAGCCTGACAAATGACAGAGAAAGCTCAGGTTATTTTTTACACTGACTGCCAAGCCCCTCACCTCAGATTATTCATTTATTAGGGCAATCACTGAGGTCTGGGTACTTAATATTGTTTTCACCAAATATGAAAATGATCTACTTGCCTATTCTTTAGTTCCTCCTAGGGCAAGCCATTTATCATCAGCTCAGGATAAATGACTGCTTCATTATAGCTATAATTTATGAGGTGTTAGAAGTAAAGAGCCACGCCTAGAGACTTAAAGCTTTAATATGGATTAAAATAAGATAATCAATCAAGCTAATACAAATTTTCTCTCAGCATTATTTCTGGTTTTGAAATAGCTTAATAATTTGGACGGGGGTGGATTTTAAGCCATGTCGAATACCTCATTATCCAACAACATGCATGTGTGTCTGAGGCAGCATGTAAATAAATATCAGATGAGATATTAGCAGAAAAAAGGAAATAAAACCAAACTACCAGCCGTGATTGACTGAAATCCTTGTTTTTCTTAATGACGTCTGATAAACTGAGGCCAAAAAGCCTGCAGCACAGGTACGAACTTCAGGGGCCTGTTCTCTCCAATTTTCTTATTTCTCTGTAAGCATATTACAGAGAGACGGCTGCTGCTTTATTTTTCCTTATTCTCTCCACAACAAAGAAGCTACTCTAGGGAGAAAAGTTATGTCTTAATAACATTTCAACAATCTTGCTTTCTGAAACAGGGTTTCACAACTCATAATTTGGACAAGAGGCAGCTCCTTGCTGTGTCTAGGGAATAAAGAGTATTTCCCGCTAAAACAGTGTTTCGGGCTTCAACATTTTTTTTCTGGCTTGTATCTTGATTTTATAGTTCTTAAGCTATGCCAAAGCAAATATTGTTTCTAAATGGTGTGTCATGCTCAAAACACTAATATAAACCTAGCTGACCGCTTGAGTAGAAAGCTTTGAAGACTGTCCTGGAGGTTCACGATGTAATGCTTTAAACACAGAGCGCCAGGAAGACAATCGCCGCGAGAATTAACAAATAAGCAGTCTAAAGCTAAAGACCCGAAGGTGCTAATTAAAAAACCTGCCGAAAGTTCTTGCCATTTTCCCAAGACCATGTTCCTTGCATGCAGGTGAGACAAATGCGCCCCTGCTGCCTCCAGGCAAATCTTGACCGATACTTCCAGCAAGGCCTGGTGACTGGAAACTACTCAGCCTTGAAATTAACATCCCTACAAAAAACCTTTTCCTCCCCCTCTAGACAGCAGCAGCTTACATCTTCAGGAAAAAAAAAAAAAAAAAGACAAAAAAAAAGGGAGGTGCCAAAGGAGACAGTTGAAGTCACGCTGTGTTCTCCTGAAGGGCCCTTCATTTTGTACTTCAGAGAGTGGATGGAAAAGGCACAGATCCTGATAATGGCTTTAGTCAACATGGCCAATCTCCCCACTTCCTTACACACGTACCACTGAGTTTACCTTAAAGGAGTAAAAGCTGAGACTTTCACAAAAGCGCGGTGTCAGGAGCTGCTATTACAAATTAAGCCGAGAATCTGTGTAAGAAGAAAAGGATCTTTCACAAGCTTTATAATGGGAACTGGATGCAAAAACCATATAATTGTAATCTAGAGTATGGCAACCTATGATATAAAATATTTCCACTTTGTGTAACTGTTTTCCATTCAATATTATTTCCAGCAATAAAAGTCTCTGGAATATCACTCAGACTGGTTTAAGTTAAATTCCAATCTAGATCTTTGCTCGCTAAAGGACATTTTTCAATCCAATCACCTTTCCCCACCCTGCATATAATTCAGCAAGAGCACTTCAACAAGGATAAAACAATTTAAGCTGTGCAGTTGTGCTATGCATGTGTGTGTGTGCTTTTCATGTGCTATGCGTTTGGAGAGAAAATTACTCACTTCTCTTTCTCTCTCTGTCTCTCATTTGGACCTTAGAGTTGAGACATTTACAATAAATAAATAAAAGTGCAAAGTCTAGCATTCACAAATGCACCACATCTTACTTTCAACTTAAAAAGCACTAAGAAATATCTGTCTTGGCTACACATATAAGGAATTCTACTTATAAAAATAAATAAGGATACACACTACAAAAATACCCTCTCAGCCATGAGTAGGCTTCCGGTAGTTTAGGGAGAAAGGAAAGCAGGTAGAAAACTGTGGTTTGACCATTGAGTCTTTGGTTTGTTGGTTACGTATCTGTTTGTTTGTTTGTTTGTTTGTTTGTTTAACACTGTCTCCTGTATTCTGCCATTCATTTCATCAGCTATGGCAAATTTCCCGGTTCTTTCTCATGCCTACTTCTATAAGTTTCCTGATAGTAAAGGAAAAGATTCTAGGTCTCGCAGTGGAACAGTGTTACCATTTTTATAGTTTTCCTGCTCCATTTTATGTAGATGTCCTTAGTGCGTGGTATGATTGATTACGCTTGTGATTTTCACTTCTCTGTGAAGTCCAGTTGGCACAAAATGTTTAGCACTTAAATAGTGAAATACATATTAAAAAGTTATAGAAGACATTAAAAATATTGTCATAATAGGGGAGTCTGGGTGGCTCAGCTGGTTAAGCATCCGACTTTGGCTCAGGTCATGATTTCATGGTTTGTAAGTTCGAGCCCCACATGGGGCTGTCTGCTGTCAGTACAGAGCCTGGTTTGGGTCCTCTGTCCCCACCCCACCCTACCCTACCCCTCTCTCTCAAAAATAAAATAAATAGATTATAATATATATATATCTCTCAAAGATAAAATGTGGAAAATAGATGTGGAAAAAATCCCTGTAAGCTTGTTTAAAATAGACATGATTTGACTAATGAAGCATAAATCCCTATCGTTAACTAAAACTTTTGAAGCACAAAGATGAAGAACCACTTTTTTCCCTTATATCTGCTTCCCTGCTCATGTCACAAAGTCTTAAAATACTTTCTCTTCTCAAAGTACTAAAGTCTAGTAATGCTTCTTTATGTCTATGACCCCTTAGGGTGGACGTTCTCAGATAATAGTTATCAATAATAAAATCTTTGAATAAATCAAAGCTTCCAACAGGAATTGATCAATAGGGTCAGATGCTTTGGGTAAGCCACGTCACCACGACTCACGCCCCACGTCCAGCTACACAGCTGCGGCCTGGGAGGCCACCAAGCAAAGCTGCTTTCATCGAAGACCAGGTGCTAAAGGTCAAGCTACAGTCTAATTAAGAATCACCGACCTCTTCCTCATTTGCAGAACAGGAATGATGTAACAACTCAAAAAATTAAATAAGTTAAGGTGGGAAAGCCATTGACAAACGGCAACCTTGCTGCATGAACATACGATGAGTCAATGTTATGACTGTTTCTCTTTAACCACATCAGCCACCCTCCTTTGCGCGTAGATCAGAATTTTGAAGACATTTGCATTGTATTTGAATTTAGTTAACTCAGTTGAAGGAATATCAACTGGGCATCTACCATGTAAGGAAACAGAAAAGGGACGTGTATTAAGGAGGTCAAGTCCCTCCTTTTCAGTAGCTCACAACTGGAAACAACTAAAACTTAGCTCTACACTGGCTTTAGAGAGGCCAGGTTCCCCAGAGGACCTGGAACTGACCAATAATTGACTATCCATACTTCCATGTATTTGTTGAATGAATCAATCGACCAATCAATATCAAAATACTGCATTTGCTTGGCGAAGCCTGCTTATCATTCCTATTTTCATCATCTACTAAAAATCACATTTGAGTATTTCCATTTCTTCTGTGAGGTTTGCAAAACAATATAAAAACCAAATTATTTTTAATAACCTAGCTAAGCCTAAGAAAAAACAGAGGCGGGTACCTACTTTTCTATGGCTTTCATTCCCTTTATCATTTCTCACATACTTCTCTACAGACTCCTAAATACTGCCTTTTTATGGGATATTTCTCAAATGCAAATAAATATATTTCACCCAGGAAAATCCTGACATGAATGAAATGAAAAATAGTAACTTAGATGTAAACTGCTAAGTTACCAATTAGCTCCTTAAAACAATTGAAAGTCACAGAGAGCCCCCAATACACAGAGGCGGTTAATTAATTAACATTAGATGTGATTAATAATGAGTCTCGTTTAATAGCAAATATCTGCCTGCAATGCCTGCATGACAGAACAAAAAGCCTTCAGAGAGCAAGCAACTATATTTATCCTGATTGTGTTTGGGATTTTAACATGTTTTGTGCAGGCTGACAAATGGCCTATTAATTATCTAATGTTGTCTGACAACAACAGCTTGATAAAGATGTATGTTTTTGAATCGCTGGATGGAAACTGCTGGAGAAGAGCCCCAGAGGGGCCTGGCTGTCCTAAAACTGGGCTCCAAGCCACAATGACAGGCAAGACAAAGCCCTATCTCCCGCCACAGCCTTCGCAGATAAAATATGGCTTGGCATTAGGGACATTTTTTTTTTCCTTCAGTAAACTGCTTCTGCAATATCTGATTAGGAAAAGGAGGAGTAGGTCTTTACTAAATTGGGGTTAAGGCATAATCAATATCATATATGGAGTGTCTGGACTATTCTGCATAAACACAGGCACTTCATATTATTAAGGAGTCTGTGATGCCGAGGAAGCATATGGCAGGACACTGCAGCTCTCTCTATTCTTTTTATTTAGAAGTTTATCTTCCAACCTGTTTGACAGCTGCTCCTAAGTGGTTTCACAGTGCCAAATTATTTTTATGATTGTTTGATGTTTTATTCTCCCATTTCAGTTAATGAGATAGGATCCCACAATGGCCATAAGTCAGGGCTGTCAGAACTAAAAAGCATGCTTGTGGCAAGAGAGCCTGATGGTAAATAAGGCTAAAAGCAATGGATAATAAAAAACTCTGTTATCAGAGTCGCCTTTGCAATCAAAACTTGTTGGGGGTCAGAGCCTCCCTTTCTTTGTGTAGCTTCTGGATATTCCCAGCCCCGTGCAGATGTCCCTGTCCACCCTTCCCCATCACCCAGTTGGACTCCATGAACAAGTCCACATCTCCTTGGAAAGGCATATGAAGAATAACATTAACTACGGAATGTTAGAAGGTCTTAAAGATATCGAGTGCTATATTCTAATTAAAGGGCCTGGGCATCATTTATGGTGCCAAGCGAGTAATTTGTCATACACCGTGAGAGAGAAATTGTTCAACAAATAACCTTTACAAGAGTCTTGAGAACAGCTTCATAATTGAAATCCCTAATGGTTTTGCTGGGAACTTTTATTAAGGTTTGAGGGGTTTGGGGTCTTTTTTTTCCCCTCTCCCTCAAGAATTATAGCAACTTATGGTTGTAGCGTAACAACTCTCTTTCAGAAAAGGAAAGTCTTTCTTAATTATATTTACAAATGCCATAAGTATTAATAAGCCTATTTCTGCTAATAGTCAAAATATGGTGATTTGTCAGAAGCAAATGGGAGCCTGGTTTTGTTTCAGTGGTGTTTTCATTTTTGCTTTTGTTATTCTTTATGGACCAAGAAGCTTTAAGAGAGACATCATGAAGATTCTTGAATTTAGAATTATTTTTATCCTACACTGAAGGTCACAATCTTATTTCCTGTAAACTGGTCCTTGAAAATGTGATGATAAAGAAAATTCAAAGGCACTACTAGACTGAGTCCATAGCATAAATTATTATTCAAAAGTTCAAAAAAATGAAAAGCTACCACTTTTCCAAACAATATTTCTTTCTTCTTATTACCTATTAAAATAATGGCCCTTCCTAGGCAGAAAACAGCATGGCAAAAACTCAAATAATAGTAAGTCCCATAACTAATTATAAAGCCTGACATGCCTCATGCGGAAACACTCCCTGATGTGTACCAAAGATTGGCTGCTTTATAAATATTTAATGCTTGCCAGTAACCCCAGTTTTTGTCTCACATCTAAGCCTAAACCATTTGTCTCCTCTTACAATCTGCCATGTCTATGTGGTGTCATCATGTCTGGACAAGTTTGACTTACTACATGTTTTCCAGGATATAAAAGTCAGGACATGACACATCTCCATAATGTGAATGGAACAATTACACAACTGAAGAGGGGTGAAAAAAAAAGAATTTTAAATGAGCTAAGTGTTGCTATAAGGGTAGCTCCAGGGAACTCAAGTCAGGAAAACCGAACATCAGAAAATAATGATGACTATAGACCTATTGTGAACAACTGTCAAAGATAGAGCTCGTACAATATTCTTTGTTTGACTTTGAATTCCCTTCTGCAAACCATCTAAAGTTATGCAAACATCTGCCCCGCGCCCGACAATTTAGGGATGTTCACGATCATGCCAGTGTAATAGGTGTCTCCTCATTTATCCGGAGCCACCTCTGGGAAAACTGTGATGGTCTTGGGTCAGGGCTCAAGTAATGGTACTTGAGTCAATGGAAAAACCTTGACAACTGAACAGGCGGTTTCTGTTAAAGGGGTCTTAGAAGTTAAAGGTAAAGATCTTGGCTCTGCGACTGGCGAGCTGCCACCCAACCTTATCTAGCGATGAACATCTCTATGAAAAGACTCTTCGGATTTCTGAGCGTTTCACAGGTAAGTATGGCCCCTCAAAAGCCAGAAGCATACCTGGCAACTTCCAGAACTAGAGACACACACAAGCCCAAATATAAGTCATGGGCAGGACATACACCACCACCACCCCCTTCCCCCATAATCTGCTGAGCGTGCAGCCCCAGTCAGGAAAACCCAGAGCGCTGAAACACTGGCCACCTCCACTCTACCCTTACAGCTGGTTTGGTTTGTCCATCTTTTTTTTTTTTTTTTTTTTAATTTTTTTTTTTTTNCAGGCACCCCTGGTTGGTCCATCTTGAACGCTGCTCTCATTGGCTTGGCCTGACCAATGTTTGTGAGCATAGTTCGTATGTGTTTGCTGGAGGAAAGCTCACGAGCCTGGTCCAGGCCAGGGCCCGCAAACTGGTGCTCTGTGGGCTGTCTTTGGCCTACAGAAGTGTTTTATGTCATTCCCTGTGTTTCTCCTCCTTTTAGAAAAGCTCATTTTGGGGTGCATGGGTGGCTCAGTCAGTTATACGTCTGACTCTTGATTTTTGCTCAGGTCATGATCCCACGGCCGTGAGACCAAACCCCTCTCATCAGGCTCCGCACTGGGCACAGAGTCTGCTCGAAATGATCTCTCTCCCTCTGCCACTCCCCCTGCTTGTGTGCACTCTCTCTCTCTCTAAACAAAACAAGACAAAACTCATTTTACTTGTCAGCATTTAAACATGAAAAGATTTCACATTAACACAAACCCATATTTTCCCGCTTCTTAGAAGTTATAAGCTATGGAAACACAGGATCCCTGCCCCAGCAGGGACACAAGAGGGGGATCTCTATTTAAATATCACAACATTCCTGGATTCTCTACAATCCCTACATGACTCTTTCCCTCCTTCACATTTCCTCCCTCATTCCTACCCTTACTTAAATAATACCCAAAATCTAGTCCACACCCCCTCACTGCAGAGAATATAGGTCCAAGGGATTTCAGTAGAAATGATCAGTGTCACAAAACTAGTTTTCTGCAGAAGAAGTAGGTTTAGATCTCAGACCTCCTATTTGCCAAACTAATGCATTAATCATTATCTATTCACCAAGGCAGTCATGGCCTGTTTGCACAGAACTTGGTACCTTGTAGGGGCACATGCTAGTAGGATGCATTTGTAAGTGGCTCTAATAGGGTGAAAAGTAAATCCTGTTTAGAAAAAAAAAAAAAAGAAAGAAAGAAAATATAAAGCACCATGGGCTTTTAGCATCTACGCTACCTCGCTACCTCGCTACCTCGGAGCTTGTTAGAAATGCAGAATTTTGCAGACCTCCTAAATCAGAATCTGCATTTTACCAAGCCCCACCCCATGATTCAAATTCTCTGCTCTGGGAGAAGGGCTTCACACCATTCCTGAGTGTTTCCATCAGCTCCTATGTAAGGATGGAACCACATGGCTACTTGATTCTCTTGGACCCTTGCCCACCATAGTATTATGCACTGAAAGTGTAACCAGTACTAGTAATAAACAAATTAGGATACTGAATTAGTATTCTTCCTTCGACCATGGGAAGAAGAGTCCATGCGTTTTTTACGTGAGTATACTTTTGCAGTGTGAAAACCTAAGGACTGAACCAGAAGAATGACAGGGAGGGGGCAGGAGGACTTGACGTGGGGCAGATTGCCAGCGGGAGAGGAAAGCACATCCAGGGAGCCGAGCTGTCTGCTGTCCAAGCAGTCAGATCCAGAACCAAACATTATTAATTGCCCTCCAATCCCTCCAATCGAGTCGTGCTTCAGCGCTGTTCATGGCTCGACCACTGTTCCCCACAGCTGGAAGCAGTTCCCCTCATGGGGCCCTGCCACGTGTCTGACAGTCCCTTCCGGGCACCTCTTTCTCCAACCAGGAGGCAAGGATCTCTCTATTTTATAGCCCATATAACTAGGAGCATCACTAGGGAGAGGCTTCTGGTTGTTGAGAAAGCCAAGGGGAATTTTTTGTTCTTGTTAGTCTAGGAGCTCATAGGGCTTACTTTTGAGCTAACAATTGTTTGGTTGGACTCTCTGTGCAGAATGTCAGCCAAAGGATTGAAAACTAGATCCAGGGCATGAAGATAAAATGAATAAGTAAATTAGTATAGTACCCAAAGGAGAAGGGATACCCTTTGGAAGATAAGGGGAGGGACGAGGACAATGACCTAAACACCACTTGGCTCCTCTTATCTCATTATATGAGACCAATTTGTACGTGTGCAGAGAAGCAGAAGATACATGAAAGAATAATAGGAAAAAAATGAAACCACAGTCTTCCTCTTGGCTCCATAATTGTGTTTTGGACATAAAAATGAGACTATCCCCTTAAACAGAATCTCTGATGCCCATGTTTGAATAATAGATGTTCCCAATTATTACTAAAAGTGTCACCTCTGAAATACGAGGGCCCCATACCTGTGATGCCATCAGCCTTGCAGGCACACTGTGGATTTAGATTCCTTGTTTGGTTTTCCCTCATCTTTCCACCTCCTCGAATAAGAGCCAATGTCTCTGTATTGTTCAAAAGCGTGCACGGAAATGTGATGTAACCCAAGCTAGGTTTTCAGGTGTTCCTTTTTCCAGCCATGAGGAAAGAAAATAGATGACACCACAAGTTTAATGCTAATTGATTTATTACCTGCCTAAGCAAATCCCGGGCAATGCAATGGCAGGCTTGGACTGAAAGCAAATGATTTACAAGATAATGTTTGACTCTGGGAAAGGGTAATCAGACCCAGATACAATGGATGATAGGATAATTGAGAAGAAATAAAAGAGGATAAATTGCCATGTGCTAATGAGTTTACAGGCCCTAATGGGAAGGACATCAGTTTTAACACTCAGGTTATGAGCTAGGAGCAGGTCTTTTGCTCCACTCCCCCCCCCCCCTTCAATTGCTAAAGATGTAGTGCTGAAACAAACCAAGATTAATGGTACCCTACTCATTTACTTAACCATTCTTTACACCTCAGACAGCTTCCTGTATTAAACATATAGGGTGGTGGTGCTTATTTTTTAAAACCAACTTTACACCAAGCAGTTCCTGTCAGCAGATGCCACTTACCCAACAGGACCCAGATACAAATGTTTTCGGCTCAACCACTTGAGCAACAACTCTTCTGCCTCCCAGGTCCCTGGGGGCCTCGGAGCCTGATGAGTTAACGCCGTTATCTGCAAGCCTTTTGGCCTAACGGAGAATATTCTGAACCATTTATGCAACCTGGGTGCACTCACATTTGGAAATGGTTGCCTGAGCAGCAATCATGTCTCGCCTCATGATTCATTTTTATATCTCACTCACCCGCCATCCCACATCACTAGCGAGGACCGTGACACTTTATTGGTATTTTTGATTACTACTATAGCCATCTGAATTTTTCACAGGATGGGGGCCTCTGGTCCATACGTAGCTGCACACTGTACGAAGGGTACAGGCTACAAAGAAATAAAGGGGCAGTGGCGAGCAGGGCGATTGGGAAGTAATGTAGAGCCAGGCACTTCCTAGGAGACTGAGAACCTATTCCCTTGTAATGTTTCCACCAAATGAAGTTTAGTATGATGAATCGTGGTGCAACTCCAGCACGTCTTCGCCTCTTAAAAAAGTAGCTCAAGTGCAGCATTTAAACATGTCTGAATGATGACTTGATTCCCTTCCACAAAAGCCAAAGGAGTACATATCCAAAATGACTTTTCTACCTGCGCTGGGAAGGTTGCTTTAGAGCTTTGCACGTTTCCACATTTGCTTGGGAAATCTGAGCGCTCTTCATGTTTACCGATGTAATGCCCACCAAACTGTACTCTTATTCTTAGGAGTTGATTCACTGTTATAGTTAGATCGTAAAACATAATTGAGTGATTCCTCCTCAAGCCATAATTATTTTCCTGACCTGGTATTTTGTGGAGCAGTTTGAAGGATTGATTTGAAACTGACAAACTGACTCTTTCTGAATCAAGCAGTGTCACTGGGAAACTACAGGCAACCTTAGTTTTCCAGTAGACATGAGATTTTAGGAAGACCTACATTGTGTCAAGTTTCTGACAACTAGTAAAATTTCACTGGGTTCATGTTAATTTTGAACGATCAGTAAAATTACATTTAAGTTTGTCATACTGGTTTATACTTTGTTAAGTGCTTTATCTGAAAAATTGGCTAGATAATATAGGGAGATAATATAGATTTTCGGCGGTTATTGAAAATATCTACAGTAGGGGTGCCCAGGTGGCTCAGTCGGTTAAGCAGCCAACTTCAGCTCAGGTCATGAAGTCGCAGTCCACAAGTTTGAGCCCCACGTCAGGCTCTGTGCTGACAGCTCAGAGCCTGGAGCCTACTTCAGATTCTGTATCTCCCTCTCTCTGCCTCTCCCCCATTCACACTCTGTCTCTATCTCAAAAATAAACATTAAACATTAAAAAAAGAAAAAGATCTGCAGTAATGTAGAAGAATTTGCTCAGTTTAATCAATAGCTAAGATTCATTGTCATTAAGATCTAACCAGTTATGTAGAAGTGGTGGCTTCTAACAAACTCTCGGTGCTTGTCCCAGCCCCCTGCACCTTATATCCTGTATTTGCTTACCTTGCAACTTTATTTATTAATACTTTATTCAGCAAATCTGTTCTCAAGTGTACTAGGGGTCACCTCCTGTGCAGACTATGTATTTGGATTGAATTCTTGCATTAGGCCTGTGATGCTCTATCCTTTACTATTTGTGCAAAAGCTACTGGTACGAGGCAGCAGAGAAGGCATCTGAGACCGGGATGCCCATGTGCTCCCAAAGACCAAAGCTGATCACTTTAACCCTTTAGACTACTGTAAACCTCTTCCAAAAACTTTAGGTTTCTCCTGTGGTGAAAAAAAAAAGTAGGAACCCAATTTCTCAGGCAGATAAACTGAGTCATAAGAGCCGTTTCATGGCCTCCGAAGGTCACACAAGGAGCAGAAAAGCTGGGAACGAGTCCTGGGATCTCTGACTCCCACGTCCCCGTTGGGAACACCAGACAATACCGACACCCTCCATGAACTGAATCCAAAAATCGTAAAAGATAAGTTGTTTCCTTATATTGTTCAAAGAGGAAAAAAAAAAGAATAGCTTTCCCACAGAGAGCAAACAAGTACTGAATGGGCCCTCTCTTCATCCTATAGAACTCTATGTGAGAATATTTTTTTTCTTATGTGAATTCTTAAAAAGTCCATTTGGATTGCTGCCTAAAACAGAACATTTCAGAACAGACCTATTTTTTGTCTAAACAATGGAAGTATGGGGTCATAGAATTTCAGACTTGGAAAAGACCTTAGAGATCGTAGAGTTCAACACCCTCATTTTACAAACTGAGAATCAGGAAGATTAAATGGCATGGACATGTTCATAAGTCGTTCATAAGAGAGGCAAATAAACTACAAGGAGATTGAATCTATTTGTATGAACGTTCCAATTATTCTAGAAAAGAAGTGCAAGGATGTGTTATCTGAAACACATTTATTATTTTACGTGGTAAGACTTGGCTTTTGCCCTCCCAAAGTAGAGCAAACTTCACTGAGGGTGGATTCAATTGCATTGTAAAACACTGACTAAATACCAATTCACACTGCACTCCCCCCCCATCTCCCACCAAGAGCAGTCCATTACAGATTCCATGGGTCCAGTTTTGTCAATAGCTAACAGGGTAAATGGGAGAGATTAGCATGATAGAAGAGGCTAGCCAACACAGAGACTAAATAAGAAGAGGGTCAAAAACATCAACTGACACCCATGGCTAAGTTTGGGAGACCCTAGAATTTGAGGACTGCAAAGAAATCTGTGGCTCCGCTTATCTCGAATCTTTATTTTACAAATGAGAAAAGTGAGCTTTAGGTCTTCAGCAATTTGGCCAAGGTCTTTTAGCCAGTAGAGAGCAATGAAAGACTCAGGCTTACAGGTTCCCACTGCAGTGCTTTTACCAGAAATACTGGATAAGCTCACACAGGTCTAAAAAGCACAGCTGAACAAGAACAAAATATTGCTCTCTATTTTAAAAGATAGAATTTTGGAAGGGATAGTATATAAATTAATCACAGCTGTCTGTGGGTACAAATGTAACAGTAGCTAGGAACTTATGGCTGGTAAGGGAGCGCTTTAATTCTTTTAACTTTTTTTAATGGTGTTTTTTTTTATTTCTGAGAGAGAGAGAGAGAGACAGTGTGAGCAGGGGAGGGCCAGAGAGAGAGGGAGACACAGAATCTGAAGCAGACTCCAGGCTCTGAGCTAGCTGGCAGCATAGAGCCCAACGCGGGGCTCGAACCCACGAACCGTGAGATCATGACCCGAACCGAAGTCGGACACTTAACCAACTGAGCCACCCAGGCGCCCCTCTTTAACTCTTTTAAAAAGGGGCAAGATTTAAGGTTTCCTATGGGAAGTGAATTCTGAAGCTAATTCTGAAGACCTTCCAGATGAATGAGGGGAGTAGGAAGCCTGGTGAGTTGGCTTCAGGCCAGGCCTTTACCTCCTCTATGGTCACATCCATGGTGAAGTGGTACTTTTGTAGCAGCGCTACCTTCTTACTCTACCTTTCTTATGAAGCTTTGTTTTCCCTCTCCAAATTCACTATCAGAGCATGTAATTTGGCTCTCAATCACCAAGCCCTGGTGGCTTTCCAATGCACAAAGAGCACAACTTCGAATAGATTGGCTATGAATCCAGAGACCCAGGGAGAGACTAGTTCCACAAACAACTAAATCCTCCAGCCAAGGGAAGCAGTCATGACACCGGTGAGAGCCTGTTCATTTGGACAGACTTTCAATCAACAGGTAGCAGCTCAACGTGCCAGATTTCAAGCATTATATTGGTACCATTTTATTCTTACACCAAAATACAAAGCTGTTGATGAGAAAATTGCACACATACTGAATGACGGGCTTAATGTCAGACAGCCAGATGTTTTCACTTAGGGCTCTTCCCATCTCTGCCAGCAGGTGGGAGAGGGAAAAGAAGGCAACAGTTCCTCAAGAGCAGAGAGTGGGAGGCTTTTGATTGTACATCACTGTATATCAAGCCTCTACTACAGGGCCTGACTCATAGTAGACGCTTCGCACGTGTTTCTTGAAATTCATGCAATGGTACTTAAGTCAGTTAGTTTGCCTATTTGGCTTAATGTAGAAAAAAAGTACAAATTTTTCTGATGTGTTGATTTTATTTATCCATATCATGCTGGAAAGATATCCTTACAAATGACTGGGAATAGTATTGAATAGTGGTTTGAGGGTTTGTTTCTTTTTACTCTCTCAAGTTCAACAAATTATCTTGCTTCCATAAAGAATGCTGTAAAGGTATTCTTTATTTGTAAGTGCCTATGCCAAATGCAAATATAGTTTACATTCTAGGATCTAATAGAAATATTATTTTGAAAAATGTTCTTAAAAACAAAATTTTCCAGTGCCTAAACTACCTTTCATGAAATCTCGGGGGTGGGGGAAAGTAAACTCAACAACATGCCCAGGTGTTAACACATGCACTGACTTTTTATTTAACAAATCAGAAGCTGAGATATAAGGTACTAGTTTTCGAAGCCCAGTTCAATAGAGCAGAGACTATTTCCAGTTGGTAGGCACAAAAGCTCATTTTCATCATATAAGCCAATAGAGTACTTGGACAAATGGTCAGTTCAAATACTTCATGGACATTGTGGGCACACAGTTATGTGTCTATGGGCATACAAAATAACACACACATGTAATTTTGCATGCAATTTACGTGTAAGGAAATGAATTCCCATTCCCAGGCACGGGGCACCGAATAAGAAGCCACCCCACTGGGAAATGGGGAGATTAGGCACAGATCCCTGTGCAGCATCATTCATCTTGCACAGATATTAGCTTGATGCTCATGTGAAAACATGAAAACTCCATCTGTTCCCTGGGCATACTCAGTTTGTTGTTCAGATGGTTTGTTTTAAAGATTAATTTGTAATGGCTAAGTTAGTGATTTCAAGTGAAAAAGTGTACAAAATGGAGTTTGCCATCTGGTTTAGCTAAGACTGTTGAGATATTTAAGCAGGTGAGTGTCATCTCTACTTAAAGGATAAAATGAACCAGGAGTTAAGAGTCTGCCTCCAGAGAGATGAGCCTCCATCAGCACATAAGTAGGAACACAATAAAAATAAGACACTTATTCTCTTTTAAACTCTAAGGTCATCTCCAAATATATTTAAACCTTTTATTTAGATGATTTAGCCACCCCAGAAATTTTCTTTAACTCATTCTGCTTTGATAGCGAAACCCTAACTATCTATGTATCAAGTTACATATTTAAATTTTCTAACTTCTGCAATTGTCCTTGCAGCTAAAGATAGCCGGGAAAGTGCAATAGGCTGCCCTCCATTTCCTCTTAAATGGCAGTTTGTGTCTTCACTGTCATGGTGTCAGGCACCAAGCACAGGCCAATTATATTTGTAAGTTCCATTTTATTAGGAGAATTGAAAAAATATGTAATGTGAAAATATCTTCTTCATACTTGTTTTTCTGAAACTGATGATCATTTCTATACCCCCTCCTCAATCTGGGAAATTTCTCAACGAAGCTTGTTGAGAGGCACCCATAACGTGAGAAAGGCAGAGAAGACCCACCTGCCCACAGGGCAGCCTGAAGAGCAGTGGTGCGATGGATGTCCGAGGCTGCACATCCGAGATAATGACATTCCTCCAGCAATCAAACGAGATCGGACTTTTCCAAGTGTTCTCCCACATGTGCATGTTATCAGTGGACACTGAGGATTTTGCTAACATTTCCAAAACAAATAATTGAGACACTGGGAACATTTTGTTTTGAAGACATATCAAAGAGTTTTCTGCTAAATTTTAGTGTATAAAATTACACTGCATCTGGCATATGCACTTAAATGCAAAGCACATCTTCACAAGAGTCTTCATAATGAGCAATATCCTTCGCTGAATCTGAAACAAAAGAAAATCTCAAGCCACTACCCAAAATGTATGCTGGTTGTCCGTCAGGATGTCCTGCCAGTCAATGTTTCACATGCTCTGATTATCCAAAAGCACATGGGGCCCTCATTCATTGACTTCTTTCATTTCCCCATGCTTTCTCTGCTTTTTCTAATTCTCATTGAATTAGAAGCAGCAAGTTAGAAGGGTATTAGGTGAGGAAATGTGGGGGAAATTCTCCAGGAAACTGAGGGATTACTGTATTATTCATTTAAATCTATTGGGCTTTATGACCATATGCATCCCTTAAAATGGTACCTTTACTTCTGTACCGATTTATTACATACAGTTGTTTCCCTCTGTCACAGATATCCCATTCAGCTAAGTGAGAGAGAAAGCAGCTCTATCTCTGTTCACAGTCCTAATCAGCAAACCTTTGTCTATGCTGAGAGTATTCAAGATTTGTCTCTGCCAGTAAGAAATCAAACATTAAATAGCAAAACTTTAAAGAAATGCTCACAGATTTCTTCTGCCTTACTGTCACTATATCAGGCTCCAGAGATCAATGTCAAATATATGTGATATTAAAAATTTTGAAAATGTTTCCTTAATTCACCTTTTTATACTGAAGAGCTTTTTTTTCCTTTAAAAATCTTACAACAAAGTGATTGATCATATTAGAATCAGAAGCAAAAATAAACACATTAGTAACAAATTTCCTGGTTTAAGCTCTTCTTATCTATCCATTCGTGCTATTTTAAGTTCCCTCTAATATTTTACGTTCTTTCATTTTTTGAGGCAGTCTTTTTTAAAAATTACAAACTTGAATTCTGGGGCCAGACTGCCTGGACTTCAATCCCAGCTTTGCCACTAGTTAGCCGTGTGCCCTTGGATGAGTTACATAACCTCCCTGTGCCTTAGTTTCCACATCTGTAAAATAATAATAATACATACTTCCTGGTATTGTCATGAAGATTAAAAGAATCATTATGTGTAAAGTGCTCAGAACAGTGACTGCACATAGTAAGCTCTCTATAAGTGTCTGTTATATAAATAAAATAAAAAGCTTAAAGACAATCATTGATTAGATTCCATTTGGACAATGCCAGATAAATGGCCAGCACTTTGCTTGTCTTAGATTATCATCAAAATGTGATCTCTCTGGTTTTACACTGATTTTTTTCTCTGTGTGTTGACATCCATTTTAACATAATGACATCATTTCATTTCACTTTGGCCTCAGCTGTTAACAGTGCTATTGAACACTCGGTTTGGATTAATTTATCTTTCACATTTTAATATGGCTTTCTCACTGTAGGAAAAGCCTCATGATATACTAACCGATTTTATTTCTAGGAAATTCAGTCTTGGAGATAAATGATTACTTTTAAGAATACCCATAAAAATTACAAGCTCAATTACAACTCATCTGGCACTGTAAATGTTTTCTCCCTTTACTTAATTACAGAATCTATCTTGATCCTCTGGGTCTGAGCTCGTAATATTCTGCATATAATCTCTATACTTTATGTGATCCTCTTGTAAGAAAAGGTCTTCAAAAACAACATTAGTTAGGGACTAGGATGCAGTCATAGTATAAAAGCACATGTCTGTACAAACTTGCATCTTTAAAAGTTGTAAATTGAATACAACTGAATACTTGAGTTATAATATTTGAAGAATCAAGGTATAAAACAGGAGTAGAGTAGAATCCCTAGCATCTACTGCTATTTGTAAGCTGGGAATCCATCAGTCTAACAGGTAACTTTCAAAAGCCAAGACACTTGATATGCATATACCAAATGGGCTTCCAGCTAAATAAAGTGAATATGGTATTGCCAAATAAAGTGAATACCAGTATTGGTTTTTAGAAATGGGTCCTTCTCAATGAAGCCTTGGTGCACACCTTTGACCCTTAACTGGGGTGCTCAAACATTGCCTGTGATGATGACTCCCAGTGAAGGCTCTGTGCTGTGCTTGGCTGCATTTCTATCTGAGTGCCAACAGCAAGATAAATGAAAGACTGGTTCACTGGAGTACTGGTGGTTTGGGGGCTATTGATTTTTGGTCCATTCTCTTTAAAAGTGAGATCTAAAAAGTTGACAGAGGGTCATTAATTTCATCATATACTTGTCGTCTCATCCATAACCAATCCAGGGTCTGAGTGTGCTTGTCACTCTGTGTTTGCACTTTATTTGTTTAGGGTTTTCTTGGTGATTCCACTTTTTTTTTTTTTTTTTTTGGTGCCTTTCACTTCAGCCCCTTTAAATAAAAAGAAAAAAGAGAGAGACATGCCAGTTTGTGGATCTTTCCTGAAACTGATTTGGGAATGGGGAAAATACAGATATATAGAGAAGAGACTCGGATAATGGCAAACACATTTAAAAGGCTCACAAAAGTCTCAACCAGCTGCCTTCTAACCTTGGTTTAAAAAAGAAAAGCACCTAAAATTCATCAATCCTTATTATTCAATTACCCCCCAATTGAATAAACACTTACATAGGTGAACTGGTGGACTTAATATTTAATGAAATATTAAGATCCAAGACGACAACTTTCTTTTACAAAAAGCTCATGGGTTCTTGACAAAAGTTGTTGAAATGTATAAAAATAATTGGTAGTGATGACCATTAATTGAGTTGTTTTGGCTATACATTCTGAATAGGTCTACCAAGAAACACCACACTGAATTTTAAGATATCATGAAAACATCTTACCATTGTGATTTTATTGTGTTATGATGGCAGGTTTAATTTTTGTTTGTTTTTTAACAGGGTAAGGAGAGTTTGGCAGCCTCCATAATTATTATTGAAATAACCATCAAATAAAATCTTTAAGCCTGGCTGAATATTCAATGAGCTGTGTAAATCTGGAGTGCACGAAACAATAGCTCAGGACAAGAGTAGAAATCCAGAGAACTAGAGAGGTATTTTTAGATAATTCAACAGCAGCCACCCAAGATAGTGATGCCCTACTTGACTCAGGACATAGTCGATTCTACGGTATCTGTTTTGAAACCCAATGCAAGGCTACAAAGTGAGGAAAGCAAAAGAAAATATGATTAAGCTCACGGGCCAAGGCAAGGAAATCCAGTATTAATAATATCACAACCTGCCAGTAAATCTCTATTTTATAGGTGAAGAAATACATTTCTACTTTAAAGTGTGTTTTTATATACCCTTGAGTGCCCAACTAGCTAAACTACCAAGGGAGCTCTACATGATTTAGAAGTTAATCCTTCAAATGGCTAACAATTGAATGCCTCAGCTGTTTGTAGTTTCCTACTGCTGGCTAATTTCATTTTTGTTTCATATGTTCGGTGGTAAGCTTTCATTGTTCGCTGACACAGAGGTTGTAAGTCTAGTTAATTTAGTTAAAATGAGGCTGGGAATGTTCACAGTTTTCTGCCACCTTCAACCAGGCCTGGGAGAACCTGGAGGAAACGCCCCACAAAGAAACTCAATGGGGAGGAAAACTCAGACGGCCCAGCTCAGGATCAGCTTTAACAACCATGGAAGAGGGTTGTAAATAAAAAATCTTTAAATGTGTTAAGGTGTCTGAAATCTGAAAATGTTTGATGCTTTGCATTATCTCAGATACGAGGTTGCTTTTTACACCCAACTCACTTTTCCTTTTTTTTTAAGTCATTTTTCCTCAAAGCCGTTGCTTGAAATTGTAGTAAAGGACAAGCCCAACAGCCTTCTTACTTCAAAAGAAGTAAGCGCTTCATTGTTTCTTACTACAAAAATCCCTGGATCTGGGGTGCCTGGGTGGCTCAGTCATTTGGGCGTCTCACTACAGCTCAGGTCAAGATCTCATGATTCATGGGTTCAGACGCCACGTCAGTCTCTGTGCTGATGGCTCAGAGCCTGGAGCCTGCTTCAGATTCTGTATCTTCCTCACTCTCTCTGCCCTTCCCCTTCTTGTCCTCTGTCTATCTCTATCTCAAAAAAAATAAATAAATATTTTTAAAAATTCAGAAATCCCTGGATTTTTTTTTTTTTTTTTTGCATCCATGTATCCCCAGTGACTGACTGTCAGAAGAAATGGGCTTTCCCCAGGTGCTTGTTCTGTCTCCCCCACAGCATTGTCCCAGGGCTTCTGACACTTCCTTCAGCTACTCAAGGAAATCCCACAAAGCTCCTTCCCACACACTAGTTCCTCTTTCCCTCTTCACCACCTAACTCCTCCTCACCCCTTTATCTCAATAGACTCATCACTCTCTCAAGGCATCTTTGCTAACATTTCACACCAAGTCTGGTCCACCGGTCCCTGCTGTCTTTCTTGTGCACACAACTGTGTACTTTACTCTACATAGCACTAAACAAGATTGTAATTAAACACATAATTGTGTAATTAATTTTTCAGTTTATGTCGTCCCCATTATAATGTCATGTAGCCTGGGATAAGATCTATCTTCTTCACTTTCCTATGTTGCAGGAACCAGCTCAGGGCATACACCCAAAATTGCATTCAATGAATGAAATCTGTTCCAGGGGCACTTATCTCACCTTCAAAATGGAATAAAAAGGAATCCTTGTTTTTCAACGTTGTTATTAGGATCAAATGACATAACAAATATGTGAAAAACACTTTACATTCCATCAAATGTTATACGCATTATTGTTAATACATAATGGTAGTAGTTGTTGCTGTATCTGTTTCTGACATATGGAAGCAATTTCTTGAAAGGAATTTCTCCAGTGATGACTACTGTGATCTTCCTTTATGCAAAAATAGCCAACCACTAGCCTGGAAACAATCCCACTGTCTCCCTCAACTATCTCTGAGCTTCCTAAGCAGACTGCCACCCAGGAATCTGATTTTAGACCTTCATAATTCCATTATAATAATCATCTTGGTTGACTCAAAAAAAAAAACATTTTTGGGCTATGGAATGAACATTAGAATATAAAGTTCTTGAGGAGCCCGAGTGGCTCCATTGGTTGAGCATCTGACTCTTGATTTTGGGTCAGGTCATGATCTCATGGACCTCTTAACGCCCACACCCAGCACAGAGTCTGCTTGGGATTTTCTCTCCCTCCTCCTTGTCTCTCTCCCCTGATCTTTCACTCTTTCTTGAAAAAAAAAAAAAAAAAAAGAATAGAATAGAATGTAAAGTTCTTCTAGGACGAAACAAGGCCTTACCTAGTGGAATTTACATTCTAACAGTGAAGGTGGGCATAGGACTAGGTCATCACAGTTCGAGCCAAATTCTGTAACAGGAGGACTATAGAACTCTAACAGATGGTAAGAGAAAGACACTGAACTCCATCGCAAGCCTCGAGAATGACATCCTAAAGGAGATGGTGACTGGACTAATCCTTAAATAAGGAACAAATTTCCCCAGGTAAAGGTGATGAGAATGTTCCCAACAGAAGAACAAGCTAGATAAGCAAGATACAAATGTGTGAAACAATTTGAAGTCCACGTGGCCAATCACATGGGCTGGCAGAGAGTCTTATCTACAATATCCTAGTATTCTAGCTGTTGAGAAGAAATCAAAATCAGAGATGTGGTTTTTTTTTTTCAGCCCCAAGGAGAATTGCTAGCACCCAGAAAATCCAGCTTATGAGTGACTTAAAATCAAAATCACCACTCCATAGTACCTACCTCAGCTAAATGGGGTTGCTTTTAGAAAAGCTATTTTCCACGATAATTTCCTTTCTGAAAAACCAATCATGGGAAAGTATGAAAAATGTACATTTCAATGCTTAAATACATATTTTTCTTCTCCTACACAGAATCCCTCCTCCTTCTCTCCTCTCTAGCAGTGCCCCCCTTGCATTCATAAACTCTGTGTCCACAGAGATACAGTTTTTCTAAGAAGTCATTAATTCTTGAGTTTAAGAAATATGAAATAGACAAAGTGGGTAATTTTTCACACTTAGAAGAATTTCTCCCATTATGTTTGACTCTTTTTTTCTCGCACAGCTGAAAAGAGATTAATATAATTTATTTTTGCCATTAATTGGCTTCACCTGGGAGATGGTACCTGAGCAAGTCAAACAAAAAAGAAAATGACCATAGCACTCGTTTACCCCCAACCAAGAGCCTGTGGTCATCACAGCTTAACCTCCCAGGAGCTATCTTTCCCAAGAAACTGACATGATATTAAAGCTCAAGAGGAATCAAACCTTAAACAAACTGTGGCATTATCCTCTTCTTCTGAAAAGGTACCCAAAAGCAATAAAGAGACGTTTCCCTTTAAACTCAAAAAATTATCATTAGCCAAGAACAAGTGCCAACAATGTGCAAGTTTGTACGATTACATCATTTGTCAAATCATTTCACTTTGCAGAAGTCGGGAGTTGGAGCAATTCTGGCTCATTGTGGAGCTCTTCTAATTAGAAGATGGGCTTTGGTAAAGCAGTAAGTCACAAAAGATGCATTCCAGCCTTCTCTATTCACTGCCATCAGAAAAGACCAGGGGAAAAAGTTTTTAAAGTCCTGCAATCCTATGAGACCACATTTAAACTCTGTGGTCGAGGAAGCTCTTACTTTAACATTAGCAGGACGTCCAAAGATTTGAATTTAGTTTTATGGGAGAGAGGAAAAATAGGGGGCTTCCTGATGACAGCAAAACCACAATCAGATTGTCGGTGGTCCTCGTGACCAGCTCTGAATTTATCCCTTTAATAACCCTGTCCTTCCTCTTGAGGCTCACTGCGGGCAGAATAACACAACTCCACAGTCACAGTTTCTACCATGCAGGGAGGGGTGTGGGGTGCAGGTGTAGAATGGAGAGGGGAGAGACACAAGGGAGGAAAGTGCTCATTATTACGCCAGCCCCCTCTTTCCACATGGTTTTGTTCTTCTCCTGGTCAGAGAAGAGAATTCTGAGATGCCATGAGTCATAGCATTTGGTCTATAAGCACAGTAAGCCACAAAGGAAAAAATTCCTTGAGAATCCAAAAGGCCCTATTGTCAGAGCCTAAGTTATGAGGAATCTGGTGTATCTATCACACAGAAACAAAATGAAACTAAATACCATGGTTAGTTGTTCATCAGGGAACTTCCTACCAGAGATAAATGCCCATTTTGAAGGTTTACAGATATATTCAGATAGCTAAAGATGAGCTTAGACCACCTTTTATCATTACAATAAAGTAAGCTTTTAAATGCCCCGTCTTCTTTTTAACTTCTTCATCTGTTTTTGCTTCAGCTTTTCTCTCAGACACAGAACAACAGGTCCTTGCTTTAAATTCCAGGCCCTTATTCCATCCAACTTACACCTAGCAGGCTCTCAATAAACATGTCTAAATGGAAGCAGGTGCACCACTTAATCAGATAATGGAGAACGCTGATAAAACTAAGACTTCTCAGAAAAGTCATGAGTTCTTTGAGCTCAATATCCAGGAATCCAACAAAAAGAAAATGCTCTCCCAGCTGAGCAATAATTACTGGTTCTTAGATTTCTAAACTCCCGTAGCACTGCAGTAAAACGTCCAAGTCCTATATGTTAACCATGCACCTTTTTTATGTGCCTCTAATTTCTGATTTTTCTTTCCTCCTGGCTCCTCATCAAAATGCCTGAAATCACATTCTGATCATCACGAAAGCAAACAGCACTTCAGAGTCCCTTTCATTGGTCTTTTCTGCTCTCCGCTAATTTTTTCCCACTTCTATGTATACAATTTATTCTGTTTAATAGTTTTCTCGATGATTCTGTTCATGTGCTCCTACTTTCATGGTGTACTTTCATTTTTCCCCCTTGTTTGTAGCCCATGCGTCAGGGACCTTCAGTTTAAGGTCTTCAGGTGTACAGACTAGGGCTAGACTTCCCATTGTCTGGATGGAAAAGGACAACAAAATTCTGTCTGTCACAACTGTGTACGGAAGGGTTGGAATAGTTTTTCTTGCCCCACTCAAGAGATTTGATTGCTCAGTGTTGTTCATAACATCGTGTAAGAAAATAATAATAATATAAACCTTAATATCTATTTTATTAAATTGATCGAGTTATGTGGAATCCTACTTTCTTTTTTTTTCAACCAACAAAAATTTCATTGGCAAGGTCAATGATAATGACTATTCTTCTGATGAGTAAAAGTATGTCACATTTTCTAGTGTATCAATAAAAATATTCTGGGAGCCCCTGCTTTGAACCTGTCTGATAGTCATCAAGATATACAGACAGCATCCAAATACCATGCTAACTAAAAATTTTTAAAAATAAGTGATGGGAAGGATTCACTAGAATCCAACAGTCTATTGATTTTCAAAATGAGGTCCAAAGCAGTGGCTCCAAGCCTGCCTGAGAATCAGAATAATCTTGGAAGCTTTTTAAAGAAATATGGAATCCTGGTTTCTACCCTAGACCTCACAAATAATTCCATCTGGAAGTAGACTCAAGAACTTTTTATGTTTAAACTTCCCTGGTGATCAGAAAGACCACCTCATCTGCAAGCTGTTGATCTATCTGGTCTTCGTTCTAATCTACGGCCTAGCCAAAAACACAGGATCAGATATATGAGATTCCTGACCCCTGAAGAAAGAGAAAAGAGACACCATTATCTCTAACTATTTTAAAGCTAGAAAT
>NW_027530001.1:385148-476296 GCF_008692635.1 Crocuta crocuta
GTCTATACTTTTTCCATTATTTGTTAATGGCCAATTATGCAGATGAAATGTTTCAGAGTGACCAAAGAGTTGAATCTCACACCTTTGGCCTCAACCAAGCACCCTCCACAACTCAAGGTATGAACTCTTCACAAGCAAAGCCATGACTGAGTCATGCCCAGACAAAAAGTCTCAAAAATTCCCATATTTCAGTCATTCCCAGATTCCCAAGTCTTAACCACTCACGAGAAGGATGCCTGGTGACTGCTACTTCTCTGTGGTTGTGTTTTTTGAGTTAGGCTATTTGATAGACTTGAATATTATGGCATAAGTTACTATAGAAGAGAAAGGGTGTTGGCTCTTGGGGTGAGCCAGCTTTCTTTTTTGAACAGACACTTGCTGGGACATTACTCTGGAGACAACCTATGTGTGTCACCTCAGGCCCATGGTACTAGCCTGGGCCATTTTACAATCTGGACAGCATAAGCTATCCACACATAGCCAACAGTTCCATGACATTGAGCCAAATGGGACTCATCAATCCTATAATACTACAATAATGTAGTCCCCCATTCATTTGTGCATCTGGCATCCTTTACTCAATAAATTTTTGTTAATCACCTCTTATGTGCCAGGCACAGAGCTGAATGTGGGGGACAGTTATGATCAAGACGAACATGGTCCTTGTCCTCACTGATGGTTTAGCCAGAGGGAAAGACAGACATTAGCCACTACCTAACAAGATAATTAATTATAGTTGAGGTAAGTAGCAGGATGGATGTTGGAAAGACAAAGGTCTTTTTGACATTGATGCACCTTCCAGTCAAAGTGGGGTCATCACTTTAAACACTTGGTGTGAAAAAGCATATTGATGTTTTCATGCAGGTTGTCAAAGACTAACACATTGAATGTGAAGAATTCAGATCCAATTATGTGTTGTTGTTTTTTTTCAGGTACACAAGTACCTACCCCTCTTTTTATTTTGTTTTGTTTTTTAGTGCTTATTTATTTTTCAGAGGGAGAGAGTAAGTAGGGGAGGGGCAGACAGAAGGGACAGAGGATCCAAAGCATAGAGCCGGATGTGGGGCTTGAACCCACAAACTGTGATGTCATGACCTGAACCAAAGTAAGATGCCTAACTGACTGAGCCTCTCGGGCACCCCTCCCTCCTTTAATTTTAAACAAAAGAGTTCCTTTGTCATATACACTTTTCCATAAATACCTTCCATCCTAACCTCCACCACACTATTGATCTTTACTCTCTAACTTGCCTTCAATATGGCAATCTGAATTCTTTGAGAATATTGGAATTCATCTCAGTATAAGGGAAGATCCTTTATCTATAAGAAGATGCTCCCAATATGTATATGGCTAGCTTGCTGGTTCCTCTTTCTTACCTGCTCTCAGCCCACTCATTACCCCCCTTCTTTTACTCCATTGCTGCCACCCCTCTTCATTCCCTTCCCACTTCCTTCCCTATCTTTCAGTCACCTTGCCCATATCCCTGAGGCTTTATATAAGTAAGCTAGTCTTTTATAGACATCACCGGCCATTTCCCTTCCACCAATCACAGTAGAGGAGCCTGCAGTGTTTCTCTGCTATGCTTGTCTGTGCTGGTTAGTGATAGGGCTACTGTGCACCAAAAGAGTGGATGGTTCTTGCTCTTCAAAAAGGACAAGTGAAGGAAAATGAGCTATTTCTGCAATGCATACAGGAAACCTATACTTTCCAAGAGGCTGCTCTTTGGAAAATGAAGGGGTATATTTATGTATGCATTTTTACTATTACCACCTGAAAAATGTCAATTACCAATTGATTGTCAAATACCAAAGGACTGCATCTTTCTTGGTATTTCTGATTTCATTTGCAGGGACAGAGGGGTGTCATTTGTTATTTGGTGGTTTGGGTTTGGGTTTGGGTTTTGCTGTCTTCATTAACAACTCATGGTACAACTCCTTAAAATATTTTTCTGTACCTCACAATTTAACAGGAAAAGCAAACACATGTCTGTTATAACCAGCAAAAGCAATTAAACTGTATGAAAATATGTAAATCCCTCCAAAAAGTCATTACCTTAGGACAACAGGAAACATCAGTTAAAAAAACAAGTTGAGAACTTAAAGCTAAACACAAATTTACTAATGTGTCAATTGCTCATTAGCATCAGCCAATTCATGACTTTCAGCCATATATCATCATGTTATGTTATACAGAATATTATAAACAATTCTGAAATAATGTTGACATAAACCACTTAAAAAACTCTGAAAACTGTTCACAATGTCTAGAATATAATGTCCATTCCAGAAGTGTAATAATAAATATGTCCTATTATCCCATGATAAATTAATTTATGTATAATTTTATAAGATATATAAATTATATAGTATATAACATATTACAAAATTAATTTATACATATACACATACATATGCTCAGCACCTTTCCCTAGCTGTTTGGACATTTCCCTAAGTAGGACAATCTCTTTTCTCTATTAAATAAGAGAGCATGAACATTACTGCATTGAATGATACATTGTGAAACATAAGCTTAAGTCTAAATTTATATGGAGAAAGCAGGTTTCATTCTCAACTAAGTAAAAGTCAATCATTCTAATATCATATCTCAAATTTCTACCTCCACTGTGAAGGTGCTAATGTTTTTGTTTGCTTGTTCTTTAGGTAATTGTTTTTTTTAGAGGGAAGGAGAAATTTAAAGTACAATTCTTGAAATCGCATTCTGAAGAGGGAATTTATAAAGAAACTATGCTCTTTCTCTCTCCCACACACTCTCTCTCTAGAAATTCGGCCTTAATACTCCCTACATACGTGTCAAGTGCTTCTTTACATTTCTAGTAACTGTAAAGTAAAAGTTTCTCTTACCTCCATAAATATTTTATCCCAAAAGAGAAGAAAATAACACCAAAAACAAGCCTAATAAATAAAGCGTCCAAAGCTCATAGCCTGTACTTCTCTCAGTGGTATGGGCTGCTCACAAAGGAAGCTCTCATGAAGAAACTAAGATTCACTGGGGGATTTTACTCACCAGTGTCATTCACCACCAAGAGGACAGTGCAAAACTATCTCATAGGAGAGTTTAACCTATCTGCTAACAAGAGGAAGTCATTCATCGAGAAGTCAGTACTGGTTTTCTCCTTGGCAGTTCATATTACTAAACAAGCAATAGCTGAACTGAAAAGGGGAATTCACACAAACCTGCTCTGAGAAGACTCTTCTTATTTCTGGTGAAAAGCACTGTGATATTTTACATGTTTTTGCTCTTGATATCCAAAACATTTAAATTGATAGGCCTTTTAAATCTATGACCGTGAACTAAGGACTTGCCAATATTTCTAATGGAAGTCTCCAAAAGTACATAACAATACATATATCGACTTCTTGTTTCAATAAGTATCAAGATTAATTGTCTCTGTAAAAGTAAGTAAATATTGACAGAGGTTTCACTTTGGTCCATATTTTCCACTCAGGTCAATAAATCTTGGTATTCACTTCAACTGAGTCAATATCAAATGATTATTAATTCATGGCATATTCGACTAGGAGCCAAAACTACAACTTAACATATAGAAATGTAGCCCTGCAGACCAATTTATGTTCCAAATAAATACATGGAGTGAAAAAGCACTGAATTGTTTCATATACTTAATGGAAATAAAACCTACAGTCACAAAGAGTATGAAAAAATCTGTTGTTATTCTATTATATTTGGATTTGCCTAAGACACAGTTAGGAAAAAAAAAAACACCTCAATTTGCTTCTTTGCTTATAAATCCCATTCCTACTTGCACTTATTGGTGAGTTTGTGTGTCGATCAATGTTTATATGAGGGGGGAAAAAAGAAGAGAGAAGGGAAAGGAAAGAAGAATTTAAAAAGAGGAAAGAAAAGAAGAGAGAAGGTGGAAAGAAACAGGAAATAGAGTTGAAGGAACCAAAGAAGAAATTGGTGAGAAGAATTGGGGAGAGACACAAAAACGAAACTAAACTAAACCAAAATAAAATAAAATGGTAAGGAGAAGAAAGTAATAGAATCAGAGAGAAACAAAATTAAAATAACACCACTGATTAGCCATGTATTTTTGTAAATTTCAGTAAGAAGATATTTATTTCTTTCCAATATTCCCTTCCATTTAAAAAGATATGTCTGCCCAATTCTAATGAATTAAACATCATAAATAGTCTAGCTTTTCATTCAAGATCTAAAATGCAAAGAGCTATTAACATATAAATAACTCACAGAAAATTTAGAGCAAATATGTTTTACACAGTAGATTTAGGACAAGTTCACTAAAGTTTTCAGGGATTGAGTCATCTCAGGTAATACTGGGAAGAATAAATATTACGAAGAGGTGGATGGCTCATATGAAATTGTTACTCTTTACTGTCTATGAAGGCACACCAACATTGGAAGACAGGCCGCTTAAAAGAACAGGCTCATCAACACTAGACATTGACAAGCATATCAAAAGAGTTACTGATCTTTACAGTATTTAAACCCACATATATTTGCAGTAAAGCAAGCATCAAGACTGAAAACATTAGCTATTTGATATTACCCAGGGAGGGCTTTACCCATTAACTGGGCTTTGAGTCCACATTCCTGACTCACTGCATTTCTGCTCCTCATTGCTGCTCTTTCAAGTCAAAACAAGGTTAAAAACATCTGTCTTTGCCTTTCAAAATTTGCTATTAGCCAGAACTTTCTGATTAGTGTCTATATTAACTGAGTTCTGTACATTCAATAAAATATTTAAATGCAAATTTATCTTAAACATTATATATTTTCTAAGAATTCTAAACCATTCATTAGCTTAACTTTACCAACCAAAAAAAGTGATCATGACTTAGAGGAATAGGTTACAATAACACATCTCCAGATATCTGAGACACTCCTTGAAATCACTAGAGGGGTTTTGGAGGTGAAAGCAAAATGGAGAGCATCTCATTCAATGTCTTTATATAATAAAGAGGGAAACCAAAGCAAAAAAAAAAAAAAAAAGAAAATACCCAGCTAATTAGTAGCAGAAGCAAAATGAGAATCCAGTTCTTTTTTACTAAAAATGTAGTGTCATCAGATCTACTTCCTTTACTTTTCAAAACATTCCAAAAGGCAATTCAGCAATTAAATATGCAATATTACAAATATAGAGTATTTCACTAATATTCCCCAACATAGGCGGCTTTGAAACATATAAGATTTTCAACAGAAGCCTAAGTTCAAGATTTTCTCCAAAGAATATATATACTATCCCAGAGATTCTACCAAGTTTAATGTAAAATTACATGTGGAAAGAGGAAGAGCCTAGGAATACAAAATGATAAACTCTCCCTTTGCGCTTTTTAATTATTATTTAAAAACAAACAAATAAACCAACAAACAACAACAACAAAAATGTTATTGAGCTGAAGCTTGAAAGCCAATGCCTAACTTGAGTCTTAAATAATAGTAAAAGTTAACCAAGGAAAGGAAGGTAGTTAATGATAAAGCAGAATAGGCAATAGCACTGAAACAAGAGAGTTCATAATATAGTCAGAAATGACCAGTTCTTTGGCTTAAACATAAAGTATCTTTGAGAAAAAGTGAGAGTAGAGGTCAAAAAAGACAAAACAGGACTCAATCTTTCCAATTGTTTGCAGTTTATTCTGTAGCTTTATGGTAAGCCACTCAAGGATTAATATGATCAAAATCTTCAAGAACGATCATTTGACATCAGTGTTGATGGTATGTAGAAGAAAATGACCTTGGATACATAAAAACCTGTTGAAAACATTTTTCGATCATCTAAGAGGGAAAAGAGAATGCATGAATAACTAGCAGATTTGGGTTGTAAAGACCTTTTTAAAAAGCTACCTCCTGGGATTTGGGCTTGGAAATGGAGAATGAAGAATAGGATTATAAGGTCGAATATGAACTCAGTCTGGAATTCCCATACTGTAGACACAAATGTAAAACTGCTTGAGGCAACAGAATTTAAATGTAGGCTCTACAAGATTCCCTCTGATAGAATCTTATGAAGATGAGCTTCTTGCCCCAAATTATAACACATACAATGAAATATTCCTTTAGGGGAGAGAATAAGCAGACAAAGGGACTCCAGGATTAAATATAAGCCTGTAGAATAATCTGATAGAGACTGTAAAATAAATTTCCTTAATAATTAAATGTAAAATAAGAATCTAAAACCAAAAGAAACAAAGCATGATGTTTTAATGACAGATTTTTTGAGAGAGAGAAAGCACAAGCAGGGGAGAGGGGCAGAGGGAGAGAGAGAGAGAGAAAGAATCTTAAGCAAGCTCCACATTCAGCACAGAGCCCAACACAGTGCTTGATCCCATGACATTGGGATCGTGACCTGAGTTGAAATCAAAAGTCAGATGCTCAACCGACTAAGCCACGCAGGAACCCCAATGACAAATTTTTTAAAGGAGCAAACAATTTCTTGAGTTTCAAAATATAGCTACTGTAAGAAAACATCAAAAAACCACCTAAATTGAAGATAATAGAATGGAACGCAATGCAATATAGACCTCAAAAATCTCCTGCATGAGCCAAAGAGAAAAATATCAAAGAAAAGTTAAGAGATATCAAGGACAGGATAAAATAGTCCAACATATGACTAGGACTTCCAAAATGGGTTAAAAGATATTTGAAGACATGACTGAAAATTTTTCTGAAGTCATAAAGGACAGGACTTGTCAAATTCAAGAATCATGGAGACCCCTGTAGGAAAAATCAAAACAATTCCACATCTAGACACATTATAGTATAACTATGGAACACCAAAGACAAAGAGAAGTAATTAGAGGGAAAGTCAAAAAGCAGATTAATACAGAGGAACCAGAATAACGGATGGCAAGATCCTCAACACCAGCAGAACCATTTTAAAAAAAGTGGAATAATATAGTCAGTGTGCTGACAGGAAATATTGTCAACCTTGAACTGTGGAAAAAGCTACTATTTAAAAATAGAAGTAAAATAAAGACATTTTCAGTCAGACAAAGGCAAAGAGAGTTTACTACTCACAGAACATTTCCAAAAGAATACCAAAGAACATACTTAAAAAAAAAAACAAACAAAAAAAAACCCATCATGCTGAATCCAGGAAGAAGGAATAGGATTGAAGAAGCAATGGTGAAAAAATAAATTGGTAAATAACATGTATCAGTTTAAATCATCAGTAATTTCATCAACAACAATGACTTGTTCAGAGGTCATAAGTACAAGATGGCACCAAAACCCCAGGCAGCAATTAATTTGTAAGTTGGGGGGCAAGGAGGACCATCTGAGTTACCGGGCTCTGCAGTGCTTACACCTTTCAGAAAGAGGGTCAATATTGTTTAATGTGAGACTTTGTTAAATATGCACATTTAAAAGTGCCCATTTTTTAAAAATGCAAATTGAATATAGTAGAGGAGAGAAGAAAATATAAAGAAAATTCTACCAATTCTATAGGGAGCAAGAAAGAAGAAAAAATAAGTAGAGGAAAGAAAGAAAAAGAAAGACAAGACAGACAGACAGAAAGAAAGGAAGAAAGAGGGAGGGAGGAAGGAAGAGAGAGAGAGAGAGAGGAGGCAGGAGGGAGAGAAAGAAGGGAAGGAGGGAGGGAGGGAGGGAGGAGACAAAAGAAAAGCAACTTTAAAACAGAAAATAAGATGAAAGAAATAAATCCAAGCAGATCCCTAATTATGATAGGTATAAATGGACTAGAAAAAAAAGAAAGGACACATTTTATTTAAGAAGCAAAATCCAACAATATGTTGCTTAGGAGAGATACATGCAAAAAAAAAAAAGAAAAAAGACTCAGATAGTTTGGAAGCGGATAAAAAAAGATATCACCAAAAGAAAGCTAGAGTAGTTGTATTAACATAAAACAAAGTAAACTTCAAAGCAAAAGTCAATATCCCCTAATTATTAGAAAATGACAAAAGGAAAACTCTACCAGGAAAATACCATATTTTGGATTTGTAGGTACTTAATATCTTAACATCCAAAAGCGTGAAGCAAAGAATGATAAAATTACAATATGTAATTTTAAGTTCACAATCCTAATAGCAATATTCAACACATCTCTCTCAATAGCTAATGAAGACCAAATGATAAGCAACACAAGATTTGAACAGCATAATTGACAAGTTTGATCTAACAAGTATGTAGAAAAGTCTGTACCCAAAAATTATTTTTCCAGCTCATGTGATGTATTTATAAGATTTGCCACTCACCCACCAAAAGCACAGTATAATAAACATCAGTGATAAAAATCTAACAAATATCATATGCTTAGACATTTTAAAGCATATTAACTAATATGTGGGTCCCAAAGATAAATCATTTTGAAATTATAAAGCATTTTAAACTAAAAATATTGAGAACATTAAAAGTCAAAACTTGTGGAAAGTAGCTTAACCAATATTAGAAGAAATTTATAGCCTTAAATGTTTATATTAGAAATGAAGCAAATGAAAGCCAATGCGTAAGTCAATTCAAAACTTTAGAAAAAGGCCAGCAGAATTTTAAAAAATAGTTTTTTTCCAAGAAAAGAGAAGACACCTATAAAACTACTAAAACACAAAATTTTGGCATTTGGATTAATAGAAAAAGAAAGAGGCAAAAATAAAAATATAGTAATTTAAAAGGAGACATACAGAAACAGATTTTTAAAAGCTTAGACAAATACTATAAACAAATTTATGCCAATAAATTTGAAAACCTAGACAAAAGAATAATTGCTTAGACCAATAAAACTTACTAAAGTTGACTCAAGAAGCCAATCCGAATGTACCCATTAAAAAACTTTATGTAGTCAAATTAAATGTAATGTGTAACTGGACCCCAAAACACATTAATCTAGTATTAAAGAGGAGTTTTTAACAAACCTTTAAGTACCAGTGATCTCATCTTATAAAAACTATTCCAGAGAACAGATGGGGAAAGTAGCAAGTCATATCCATTTAACATATAATGTGATTTTTAGAAAGCCTGACAAACTGATCCTAACATTCATATGGAAGTACAAATGATTAAGACAGTTGTGGAGAAGACAAAAAGATTTGCCTTACAGATGTCAAGACTAAGTGTAAAACTGGCAACTTGAAAAATTGGTGTTAATGGCATCGGGACAAAGAAAGAGAGCAATGATCAGAATACAGACCCTGGAAACAGACACACACATTTGTGGGAACCTAGTATATGAGTGGAAGAAAAATGAATTATCGAATAAGTAGATCCAGAACATTAGTTAGCCATACAATAAAGGATAAAATTGGATCTCCACCTAATATATAATTTTTTTAAACCTGCTATTGGGAGTGTGAAAGGTAGAATCACAAACTGGTATTAGCTGGCAAATTTTAAGACACACATAAACCATGACCCAGCAATTTCCCTTCTAGGTATTTATTTACCCTAGAAAATTTTTCATACATTTGCACAAGACAGCTCAAAAGAGATGCTCAGTACAGCACTATTTTTGATAGCAGAAAAGCAGAAAAACTCAGCTCTTTATAAGAGGAACAAATGAATCAACTGTGGTGTATTCATGGAATGGAGTGTTATACAACAGTTGAAATGAATGAATCTGTTGGACATTTATTAGCATGAATTAATACCAAATACAAAATGTCTTAGTAAAAAAAGCAAATTGAAAAACAAATTATGCCCAGTAAAATACCACTTATGTAGATTTTTTAAACATACCAAAAAGTTATCTATAGTTTATGGAAGGGCATATGTAGTAATAGTATAAACATGAATGTGGAAATACCTCACACCCACTACAGGATATCAGAGAAGAATGGGTTTCTAACTACATCTCTTATGTTTTATTTCTTTCTATTTATTTCTTCCTATTTGTTCCTTTCTATCTATTTCTTTCTATTTATTTCTTTAAAGAGTTACTTAGCAAATACGCAAAATCTGAACATTCGGATATATAGATATTTTATCCTATTCTTTTTCATGTACTTGAAGCATTCAGAATTTAAAATGAAACAAATTATTAAGAAGATAGACCAAGAGAAAAGAAAACAGATATTTCCACTTAAAAATCCTGCCCACATGAGAGTTTCCTGGTCTCAGCCCTAGAGCCACTCCACACATTTGCCAACCAAAGTTGATCCACCCAGGACAAGCATCCTAACCAGGGAACCTGGCATTTCTTCCAGGTTTCATGGGTACAGATGAGGGATGCTGTTAGAAAAGGCCTCCAAGGGGGTGATTTCCAGACCAGGACTCCAAACTCAATAAGTAAAATATATAAATTGTACACACATACACACACACACACACACACACACACACACACACACACTTTACATTGTTTCACAAAAGAAAAATTAAAAATATCCTCAGAATAAATAAGCCTTTTAAATGAAATCAATTCATCTTATGAATAGCTATATTTTTCTCATCTTTCTCGTTTTGCCTTAGAACAGTGAACACTTCCTAATAATAGGCCAGGAGAGACCATACATCGGTGTTTGGGGAATGCTTGCCGAGGAACATCCCTGGCATTCAGTTACCAGCCACAGCCCAGCCAGCCAACAAAACCAGCCTTATGGGAAGGCATTTGCAGCGACCTCGTGTACATTTCAGGGATTACATGATACCTTTTGCATTGTCTTCATCAATTCTTCCAGTTTCATGTTCCAGTGAGAAAGAGAAGCTGTCCAACACTAAAAGGACAATGTGCTGTGACTCTCATCACATTCATTGACTGTCAATTATGAAAAAAAGAGTTATTATTCTCTTGCTGGTTTAAGAAGTAATGTAATTCCATCTGTTTTTGCTATACCTTGCCTTGCTTTTGTTTAGCTCAGGAAATCATGCACAGACCATATTTAAGTATATAACACACTTGTATTTGGGACTAGCATCCTTAAAAATACTTTTTAACTTTTCCAATGTGATGCATTAATATTGTTGTCTTCCATTCTCCTCAGCACAGACATGCTTTCAGTTTTCTGGGGTCAGTGGCATAACTCCACCAACTCTGAAGAAGAAATTAAAAGGAAGAGTTACTTGAAAGGAAGAGAATATGAAAGCAAGAGTTGCATAATGTTGAAAATATATATGAGGATACTTGGGTGTTGCCGCTAAGTAGGAGTGAGAGGAAGTTGGAAGGTAAGAAATGAGCTCTTTATGAAAAGCAAAATATAGCTGAGTCAGTAAATTCAGTGACAACATCAGTCAAATTGATTGTATGACAGCACAACCTGTTGAATAAATGGGTCACTTTTCTATTCACTCCTGTGCCCCCAATGTCAAAGCGATATAGGTTTAGCCAGTCTCAGGATTTGTCATCCACAGAAGATCATTCTGGAATTTCTACTCAGGAATCACATATAAAAATCTCTGCCTTCAGGGGTACCTGGGTGACTCAGTCGGTTGAGTGTCTGACTTCGGCTCAGGTCATGATCTCACAGTTTGTGGGTTCAAGCCCCGTGTCGGGCTCTGTGCAGAGGGCTTGCTTTAGATTCTGTGTCTCCCTCCCTTTCTGCCCCTCCTCCTCTCATGCTCTGTCTCACTCCGTCTCTCAAAAATAAAGAAATGTAAAAAAAATTTTTAATCTCTGCCTTCAATATATTTGCAATCTAAGCAGGAAATGTAAAAACAACTACTTGTGATAAGCACAGAATCACAAAATGATGTGATCAAGGTAAATAGAGCTATTTAACATGTATGTGTTAAATACTATTATTATATAATATTTCCTTTCTATACTACTAGTTTTGGAGATATAATATTAAATGGAGTAACCATTGAAAATAATCCAAATTTAGAAACATAAGCATACCTATCTCTCTTTTCATATTTTAATAGAATAGAAAGCAATAGTCAGAACAATATGCAATCTTGCTATTCAAGCACCAAAACTTTTACAAATATATATTTATGGCATCAGATCCTATCATTTTTCCTTTGCTCACAACCATACAGTGCAATTCATTCATTCGTTCATTCATTCATTCATTCATTCATTCAAAAAGACATTTTAGCTGGAGGCCAAGCACTGGGGATCAAAAACAGAGCTCACTGGAAAGTTTTATGTTATAGTTTATTTGATCAAGTAGCATGCCTTATAAAACCTGACTCTAAATATCTGTGCAACACTATGTCATCTTATTTTCCTCACCGTTGAAATGAATAATTGAACTTTCAATCTCTCACAAAACCTGGATGGTGCTCCTCCTGTCTGGGACAGCACCTAGAGCTCCTACTAGTAACAAAACCACAAGCTGCCTCCTTCACTTTGCAGCTCCCTTCCAATCTGATAATGAACACTGCACTCTGCTTTGAGCAATGTAACAAATTCTAACTAAAAAAAAATATGTGCAAGGTAAGCTCCTCAGATGGAAAATGATTTAATCTGTAGTAACATTTGACTGTGTATATAATGCTGTATGAAGCGAAGGCAACCCTGACATTTTATGAATAGGGAAAGGGGCAGGCATGTTAAAGAAGGTTTGACAGCAAGAATGAGAGAATGAAGATTCCACTTCAGCTGTTGAAAGCCTAACAAGATAAAGACAGGCAGGAAAGACTCTCCTTAAATGTGATGAAATAAGGCCTGAAGGGATGGAACGCTGGAGAGATTGACGAGTATACACTTTGAACAGAAGATGAATGTGTTCAACCTGACAGTAACATGTGGTTAAATTAATCAAAGTACCCATAGCCTTAAACGGTAGGAAAGCATACAGATTTATGCAGTAATCGCCTTTGATGGTAGATAGGAAGCTTGAGATAGCCCAACCAGGTGGAGTTTTTGAGAGAATATAATTGTGATGATTATCCACCCTTTTCATAACACAAAAACGTGACTACTGGTGGTATAACGGTCTTCTCTGCTTTCCTTGTATTTTAGTTCCTCTACTTTACAATGTAAAATGGAACTAATAGCAGTTCTTACTACTCAAAGGGAGTATTTAATTTTAAGTGATTTTGTTCTTGTGATTCTTAATGATGGATTTTTGAGAGGGAACATCTTCAGAAAGTAAGCCTATTGGTAAAATTGAGAGTCAACACTGCTCAGTTCTTCCTCTCAAGCTCCCAAAGGCATGGTACTTCCCCAAATACAAAGCCCACCTTTTTTTTTTAATTTGAGAGAGAGGGAGAGGGAGAGGGAAAGAGGGAGGGAGGGAGAGAGAGAGAGAGAGAGAATGAGCAGAGGAGGGGCAGTGGGAGAATCTTAAGCAGGTTCCATGCTCAGCAGGGAGCCTGATGCAGGGCTAGATCCCATGACTCTGGGATCATGACCTGAGCCAAAATCAAGAGTTGGATGCTTAACTGACTGAGCCACCACGTGCCCCAAACTCAATCCAAGACCCTCTGCCTTGCAAAAATGCTTCTCATGAAGTCAGTTGCCACAAGTTCTAACTGTTAAGGACACTATAAAAGCAGGCACCAGATAAAAAAATCTTTTCAAAACATTCTCAAGGATAAGCATTGAAATAGATTAGTCCTTAATTAACTAAAATGGCCAGCGAATCAGAATACTCTACCGAATATACTCATCACTGAAGTCTTATTGTATGCCCTTGAAATCTTCTTCCTTTCATCTACCTCCATTAACCAAGTAAAAGCAAAATCTTTTAAGGCAGTTATTTTTCAAGGAAAGGTGGAGGCTAGTGATGGATCCTAGAACATCTGTATTTTGTAAAGTCTCTACATATGATGATTCTGATTCCTCCTGCTGCTCCAAGTTTCCATCTGAGAATCACTGCCTTACTAGGAAGAAAGCTTGTCTTTACATATTAGACTGTCCTGCGCATGGTGCCATTCACCCTCAATTTTCTCATTAAAGATTGTCTCATTGATGATAGAAGGAATGGAAATGATGGAAATAGTGAGGATGGAGAAGAAATTCTCATTTGAAAGTCACATTTGATTAAATCCCTCCTGTTGTAGCTTAGTCACTTTTCCCCTTCTATGAGATGGATTTGGAAGACACTGGTCACCATGCTTCTCTTCATAGTCCTTCATACAGTTGAGGACAGTTCCTAAGTCACCTCTAAACCTTCTAAGTACCAGTAATCCTGATTCCATTCATCTTTTTTCATCAGTGCTGTTTTCCAACCCGTTAATCATTTTCATTGCTCTCCTCTGGACCCTATCCAAGTTCTCCACGTATCTTTAAGCTTCTGTGAAATATGTGACCGGTTTACAGCTTTGATAAACCTGGGTGGTGGAAAAGGTAGAATCTCATCACAACAGACTATAAATGTACATGGGGGGCGGGGGTCAAGGATAGAGGGGCAGATAGTTCAATGGTATGGGAATTTCAAGGTTAACATAATATTCACTTAAGTTTTTATTTTTTGTAATTATTTCTAAACACAGCACATTAAAATATTCTGAGCCACAATTAGTCTTTATTTTATATGGACCTCTTTTCAGTGCCAACCTATGCCTGGTTCTTTTAGGGAAAAGAGAGAAGACACTACATTTTTTAAAAAGATTGGTTGTTTCTTGAGTGAAAATAGCTTTTCAATTACAAAGAAGTGCTACTATGAAAGAAGTATCCATGAAAGATAGAGAAACAAGAATACCTCCATCGTATCTCCAATATTCATTCTTATTTTATTTATTACATATAATAAATAATACATATATTATTTATAAACAAAAATATTTATTTTATTTTTGAGAGAGAGAAAGAGCACAAGTGGGGGAAGAACAGAGAGAGGTGGAGATGCAGAATCTGAAGCAGGCTCCAGGCTCTGAGCTGTCAGCACAGAGCCTGACATGGGGCTGGAACCCATGAATCGTGAGATCATGACCTGAGCCGAAGTCCTATGCTTAACCGACTGAGCCACCCAGGTGCCCTTATTCATTCTATGATTTTCCAAGTGAGGTTAAGTGGCCTGATCCTGAATATATTGGTAGTTTGGATACTGCTCTCGACAGTCAGAGAAGTATGAACCAATTGTTCCCAGAATGTCCTCAGTTTCAAAACCATTAGCCAGGTTGTACTTATAGGAGGCAGCATGGCACAGTGACAGTGATTGGTGGCCAGCCACTTACAAGCTGGGAACTTGCAGCAACTTGGGACTCCTCGTTGAGCCTCTGAGATAATAATAGAACTGCATCATAGAACTGATGTGAGCATTTGGTGAGAACAGTGCCAAGCACATAGTAAGTATCATAATGACACTGCCAGAAAAGGGGTTGACTAACAGTTGTAAGTCATGTGCATGAAAACCAAACGGGGACATGCAAGTCTATTGGATTATACTATTATACCAGGGCCTTTTCTAACAAGAGAAAGAACTGTGATTATGGGAAAAGTAAAGAGCAAAGAAAACTCTGCCATGGTCAATAGCAGAATATCACACCACTAAGAACACATTAGGCATCTGCAGAGTCTAACAGGAGTCAACTGGAATTCAACAGATAGGCAGCTGCCTCTAAGAGATTTAAAAGATTTCCTTGAAGAGAGATGCCCCACCCGTCTTTGGAAATATATTCCCATGTTAGAACCAGACATGCATACAGAAATCATTATTATACCTTGGCTGAGGACTTGAGTTATAAAGCATTTGTGGTGTTTGTAACCTAGAAAAAGGGATTTCCTCAAATTTGCTAAAACTGTCTCATTTTTTTTAAGGATCACCGTTATCCACACCTCATTTGAGATCAAGTGAATTGTCAAGTTAACATGTTTTTGCAGGAAGCTGATTCTGTTACTTCCTTAAAGAGAAGGCTGCTCTTCTGAGGGTTATCAGCAAGCTGCTGCTCTGGCTTTCTTGTGCCAGGTGCCCTTCCTGACTGGCCATTTCCCCTCAGGCTGGAGATAACCCTGCAATGACTCCAAATTCTTCCATTTGGTATCTAATTCCATCTCCATCATAAAGCCTTCCCTAGAACATGGTCGAACCTAACCATTTCCATGTCTTGGTTCATGCCTAAGATCCCAAGCTGACTTTTGATTGAACTTCAGTGGAAAATCCAAATCATGTGACATTCAGAAGGAAAATAATGGCATTTTCTTTATTCCGTTTTCTAAACATATAGTAATGAATACATATTTATAGGTAACTGTGATGACTACTGAGCATTTTTTTTTTGGAATCCATATAAAATAGATTATATTAAATAAAACATGGCCAATTATGCATAAACTTTAAGAAAGATTTTGGCCCTCTGTCCCTTAAAACTAGTATCCTATTCTCTCCTTTTCCCTGTCCCTGTCCTCCCACCCCAGCCTGCCAACAAAAGAGTCTATAAATTCACTTGTCAAAATGGGTGGAGTCTTTATTTCCTTAACCCCTTGCAGTCTGATTTTGCAATTTCTTTCATGGCAGCATTGATCTCCCCATCTACCAATTCATATTTGATTTCTCCTCCCTCCCTCCTTCCCACGTATAGTCAGCAACCAAGTCCTGCTGATTCCTATTGCCACAGCCTATTCCGGGCCCTTAGCATTTACTCTCAGTACTTCTTTTGCAATAGCCTACTAACCAGCTCTCCAAATCTTCAGTTTTCTCTCTGTTACAATTCATCTTGTATACCTTTGCCAAATTAAACATCCTAAAGCGCAATTCTGATTGTATCTCTTCACATTTCAGACATTCCAATGGCTCTCCATTATGTCTAAATAATGTTCAGCTTCAATTCATAGGAGGCCAGTGTGTTTGTTGAGTGAATGAGCACAAAAGCCCCATACTCAGGCTTTAGTAACTAACTCACTATTTACTGAATAAAGACCAAAAGAGAGGTTTTGGTTTGGTTTGGTTTTGTGCCTTAAGCCAAGGTTCCCCATATATTCTGTTTGCGGCCTCAGAAATATTTGAATTATGACTGGTAAATCAGCTGAAAAGGGGGAGTTACTATTTTACATTTTCTCTTCTCTAGTTTTTTTTTAAAACCCCTTCAAACTTCAACTGAATATACCTTTTATTTTTATTCCTTAAGATATGAATGTTCTATTGATTCTTCCTCATGAATGTTTGCTCTAAGGAAGTCTAAAGTCCAGGGTGACAAAATATACAATTTGTCCCAATGTCCCCAATTATATTTTCCACCTCAGTTAAATGTAATTTGAACATATCATATCCTGAAATAATAAAAAAAAAATGTGAAAACACATTTCACCTTTGTGGAAAATGTCTATCCAAAACAAAGCCTTAATAAAATTTAAATTTAAATTCCATGAAAGATAGCAGACAAAAATGGCAGTGTAAGCATAGGCCAAAACTGCCCCCATTCAAAAAGAAATAATGGATAACTATTTTTAAAACATTTGAAAGTATAATCCTGTTCACCAGCAAGCAAGAGAGTTTTCCAGGGCCTATACAGGAAAAGTTAATCTACAACAATAAAGGGTCTTTTTCTGAGTTCTGGCCAAAAATGAACAGTAGGGATGATGTTTTGGTGCTCATATAAGAAAGGGCCTAAAGATGTCCCACACATGAACCAAGCACCCTGCATGAAGGCAGTGCAGAGGGCAAAACTGTACAGAGAGCAAAACTGTTTTTCTTCTCATTATCATAAGACCCGGGGCAACTGAGACAACTACTGAATTGCCATACAGGGAAGAAGGTGTTGAAGAACATTCCCACACGAGATAATCTCTTAAAAAAATAAGTTCACAAAAGAGAATCAGCATTGTAAAAGACAATCAATAAGCGCAATAGAAAGAAACACTTATACAAAAATAGAAGTAACTAAGCAACCTGAAAAGAACTTTTGGATAATGATGTTTAAATTCTCAGAGACAGGACACCTGGGTGGCTCAGTCAGTTGACTTTTGCTTTCGGCTCATGTCATGATACCAAGGTGGGGTGATCATCATGATCCCAAGGTCAGGGAATCTAGCCCTGAATCAGGCTCCATGCTGAGTGTGGAGCCTGCTTAGGATTCTCTTTCTCAATCCTCCTTCCATCTCCCCAACTCGCAAGCTCTCTCTTTCTCCAAAAATAAAAAAATAAAATAAAATAAAGTTCTCAAAGAGGAAAAGATGGATTAACATCAATGAAACAAATGCAGGATTATGAAACAACATTAGTTATGAAAGAGAACCAATTGGAAATCTTAAAATATGAAATATGGAGTAAACTAGACAAAGTTGAAGAGAAAATTAATGAACTTAAAGATGGAACTGAATAACCCACACAGAATGTAAAGAGACAAAGAGAAGTTAAGAGATGTGAGTATATATGAATATATAAACATATATATACATATCTATATAAATACATATCTAGTAGGTTTATATATACATATCTAGCATATTTATATACTAGAAAGAGAATAGTAGAGAGACAGTATTTGAAGAATCATGGCTGAAAGTTTTCCAGAATAAAATATATATGTAGAGAGAAAGAGAGAGACCTGAAAGAGTCATAAGCAGTATCAAGAAAGAAAAATCCAAACCCAGACACATTGTAGTGACACTTCAAAAAATCAAGGTTAAAGAGAAAAATCTTAAATGTCTTCAGAGAGGAAAAGACAGATTACCCACAAAGGAGAATTTTAGGATGACAGAATTATCTCCCCAACAACCAGAGATGCTAAAAATGAATGGAGTAATATCTTCAAAGTGCCAAGGAAAAATAACTGAACCAGGATTCCATATCGATTCAAACCATCATTTAAGAGAGAGGGGAAAAGAAAGATATTTCCAGACTTACAAGGACTACAAAAGCTAATTATTCATGAATTACTGCTAAAAAATATATTAAGCTATATAAACCTAGGGGGAATAAAGAAAAGAAGCACAAGGAATAATGGTGAGCAACTATATCAGCAAAACAGGCTGAAATATTTGAAGTATTGATAGTTTTAAAAGAAACTACAAGTAAAATTCTAGAAAACAGTAAGGGAGGTGGGAGTTGATAAGTAGGGCATTAGAGAGATCAGAAGGATGTTCTAAAATGTATTAAAAGTCTTTATCTTTCATGGAAGGAAATTAGCAATACAAACTGTAGACTTTTTTAGAAAAATAAAAAATTATAATATGTGTTAAGTAAAACATAGCCAGTAGAGAAAAAGTGGGAATAAAATATAGAGTTTGGTAACGTTGCCTGAAGCTCTCTTCCTTATGATCTTTTAGCCCCATGTATCATCTCCAGAAAAGACAAAAACATCTTGTTAAAATAGCACACTTTGGGGCATCTGGGTGGCTCAGTCGATTGGGCAGCCGACTTTGGCTCAGGTCATGATCTCACTCACGGTTCGTGGGTTTGAGCCCCGCATCAGGCTCTGTACTGACAGCCAGCTCAGAGCCTGGAGACTGTCTTTGGATTCTGTGTCCTCCTCTCTCTCTGACCCTCCCCTGCTCACGCTGTCTCTCTCTCTCTCTCAGAAATAACTAAAACATTAAAAAAAATTTCTTTAATAAAAAATGAAAAATAAAATAAAATTGCAAACTTTGCTCAACAGTCAATGATGGAAACAGTTTGGAATTTCCAGATCACACAGTACTGTGTTCAATCACTGACATTTTATAGTTCTTAAAATCATATTTAATAATTAGTAGGATAAAGGAACAAGGTTTAAAACAACTGAATAAAAACATTAGAAAGAGCCTACTTATTAGATCACTAGGGCCTACCAATGGAAGCTGTTAGAAGACATAACTGAAAGTGAAATAAAAGTGGATACAGTATACTCAGTAAAAGCCAATGATAACATCTAGCCATGTATTTCATGAGAGCAGTGGATTAGGCTATCTAATGGGTACACCCCCTCTATCTTTTCTAAGTGTGATGCCCTTTAAAATTTTTCAATCGACGGGGCACCTGAGTTAACCATTCAACTCTTGATTTTGGCTCAGGTCATGATCTCACAGTTCAAGCCCCTAGTCAAGCTCTGTGGAGTCTGCTTGAGATTCTCTCTCTCTCCCTCTCTCTATCCCTCCCCTGCTCTCTGTCTCTGTCTCTCTCTCTAAGTAAATTTTTAAAAAAATTTTTTTTTAATTTTCAATCCTTTATTATTCAGTTTCTGAAAAAGTGTACAGATGAAACCTGTTCATGTCTAAAGAAACAAACAAAACCATAGTTTTAACACAGACATATATATAAAGAGAAAAAAATTCAAAATTAGAATTTTAAATACTTCAAAACAATAATGGTACTTGTCTCTTGGTGACATGATTATGGGTGACATTTTCTTTTCTAATCTTTTTAATATTTTCTATAGTGAACATGTATTATTTTGTGTTGCCTTAGTATCACAGAAAACAAATATTTTTAAAGTTTTGTATTTTCACATAAATTTATCTTTATAAGGATTCAATTAATAAGCAATTACATAATTTTAAAGAAGTCTTCCAAAAGCCTATGTAATTGATCAAATACAGGACCAGTTTTAGTTGAGTGGATGTGAGGTTTAATTATTTACCTAACCAAATGTCAATGTGTAGCATTATATGTATAATCATACGGCATGTTGCTTATAAAACCCCAGGCCTATATCTGATTATATGAACTAATCTCTTTCACTCACATATCACAATAGTTGTTAAAATAGTAAGGTCCCAATGGGGCTAAGGAAAAGTTCTAAAAGTTCAAGGAAAATCAATTTGTTCTTAATTGAAGAAGAAATTAACTTAAATTTGGTCATTTTCCAGGCTTTTATAAAATCAATGCATTTGTCCATGGAATCTTCAGGAATATAACTCATTTCTCTTTCTGCTAAAGCCTATATTAACATACCTACACAATTAAGCCCCTCCCGATTCAATAAAAACACTCATTCAAAAGTGTTATTCTCAAATTTCCAATAATAACTGAGTAATCTGGAGGTTTGCTTAGAGTTTGAATATGCATGCCTGGGTTCAGTCAAGCATATTAATCATTCCATTCTGCTTGACTCTGCATAATGTAATGAACACTAACAGACTTCCTATTTCCTGTATCTCATTTGTATTTTATTATACCACTAGGGCTAAAGACCAGAAAAGAAATATCTAAATTTTTTTAAAAATTGAAAATGTGAAAAACATGGCTACTGAATTTTCTAATAAATTACTGAAAGCTTTTTATACTCAAGATACAGTGGTGTTATACTTAATATTTTTATCCTTATTTTTAAAAAAAGTCTCATTGAAAGCCATGTTTTACTGAACTCTGGAATACTCATTTGGACATTGCAAATAAAATATTTTAAGCGCCATTTCTGTAAATTCCTATTGCTGTATTTGGTTCAAGAAGCAAGTCTATTATTAACAAGATGAATACATCCCCACTTATGCCATCGACAAGATTTCTAATGACAAGGTGGATTCTTTAACAAAATTCTTTGTTTAAGATCTAACAAATTATGTGGAAACTAATTTGACAATAAACTATTTGTAAAAAAAAAAAAAGATCTAACAAATTAAATAAGTGATGGGGATTAAGGAGTGCACTTGTCCTGATGACCACCAGGTGATACATGTAATTACTGAATCACTAGATTGTATACCTGAAATTAATATAACACTGTATGTTAACTAACTGGAATTAAAATAAAAATATAAAAAATTAAAATTAAAACAATCTAACAAAGAATTTATTCATTTCTCATGGATACTTTAGTTCTCATTAAGGTTAGCTGGAGTTTCTCTGATCTTCAAATAGAGAATGATTCAAGATTTCAATTAGCAAGATTGGTTTCCATAATTATACTCAAATTTTGGGTTTTTTTTTTTAATGTATATTTAAGGATATAATGCTGTCCAGAAGAAACTACATAATATGAGTGCTGGGTCAGCCATTTGACAAATTATATGAACAAAATCCACAAAGAATAACTGGTAATAATAATACCACCCAGTGCATTAGATGTTATTTAACATTGCTACCTATGATACTTAAAGTAACATTCACAAATTATAGGGAAAGCAGAATCATTTATGACCTTCAGTTCAGTTTTTTTCTTGCAGCCCAGGATCCTAGAGTGCTCTGATGTCCTTTTGAGGCTTTACCGCTGGACATAGACATGGAACTGGAATCAAAAGTCTATCCCTTTCCTACAAGTTGACATGTTAGCCAAGTTAGGCCAATCTTTAGGGTCATTTCTGTGAATATGAATTGTGAGTAGAGGACCAAAGACACTAGAAATGTTTAGGGACTTCCATTTGAGCAGTAAAATCCAGATCATGACCTATCAAAATTCTCCAACATTCTTAGAGACACCTTGACTACTCCCCCATTTCCAAGCCTGGTTTTCCAGATCCCCCCTTCAATTTTGTGTGCTCCCACACCATGCCAAGAAATTTCCTTTGGCCTAAGTTAGCCAGAGCCAGTTTCTGTTGCTTGCAACCAGAGAACCCTGAAATGCCCTTTTACACATTAAGCATCTCTAATGCAGAAATGTTAAATAACTTTTCCCAGGGTTGCTCAACAAGCAAGAGGGTGGTGACCTCAAGACTCCTAATCCAGTGTTCTTTCTACTTTGCCACAAAGATGAAGATGATCATCCAACACTTTTTTAAAATAGAACTTGAGTTTCCAATGTTGAAATGTCTTTAAAATTCAAAACCACTGTCAGAGTAGGGGTGCCTGGACGGCTAAGTCTGTTAAGTGTCCAACTTTGGCTCAGGTCATAATCTCATAATTCATGAGTTTGAGCTCCACACTGGGCTCTCCACTCTCGGTGCAGAGCCTGCTCCAAATCCTCTCTCTCCCTCTCTCTCTCACTGCCCTCCCCTGCTTAGGCTTGTTCTCTCTCTCTCTCTCAGAAATAACTAAACATGTAAAACATGTGTATATTACAATATCATTATAGGAGGAAGATTCCTTCAGGAAAAAACAATGAAGAATAATCTAATTTTGGATAGTCACAAGTATGTTCATTAACCTGTTAGAAAACTCTATTTCCTTCAGTGATATTTTCAGATTCTTATGAGAAAAAAACATACACTATGTGCTCCAAATATTGGCTCATCAATGCCAACTATTGATGGACTGACTTTCCCAAATACTTTGTTTCTGAATTCAGAGGTCATACTAAAAAAAGATACTGAAAACTAGGTGAATTGAGAACACCAACAACAATAATGGCTACCACGATTTGAGTTCCTACCATGTGCCAGGAAATTCATTGGCCACTCGAAATACATGTTATGTTATTAAATCTTTATAACAGCATTGCAGGGTCAGTACCAATATCCCATTTTTAAATGAACAAGTTGAGATTTAGAGATGTTAAATAACTTCTCTAAGTTCACAAACCTGAAAAATGATAAAACTACAATCTGGTGCTCATATTCTTTCCATGAATACCATATACCCTCTCAGAAACATTGGGAAGATCTAGATCTTATCCCTTCAATTTCCAAAGGCTCAGACAAAGAAAAGTTTGGTTGTATCATAGACTCTGTGATACCTAGTACTGCATAAGTTATAATCAACAGAAAAATTCAATTTATATTCAGGATTTGGAAAATCACAAGATACACATGCTAAATAGAGGATTCAAATACTACAATGAGTGAAATGACCAAATGTACCCCCATTCGATACAATACTTTGAGCCGGAAAAGTCTTGCATTTTGAAAAAGTCCAGAAATCCTTCTTTTAGGTTTATAGGGGAAAGGGACCTTTACTTTCTCTCCTGAATTTCTTTGCCCCTCTGATACATTTCTCTCCAAGAAGTTTAACTTCTATCAATCAAAATTTCCATTTTAACAGATGTATACATCTCAAGTTCAATATCTCATCCTTCACAAGTATGCATACCCTAAGAGTAAATGCAAAATGATTGTTATGCAGAATATTTCTTTAAAACCTTTAGCAGTTAAGAGAAAAGAGACACACCTAACCTTATTTTTTCCATCTGGATCCAAAACTTTAGTTCATGAGCAAAGTATATGGTATTTGTGTTGGCAAGAAGAAATGTGTGATTTCAAAACATCATCTAGTAGTGCTGTAACGTAGGCCAAGGTGTTAATGAGGCATGGTGGTGAATATCGTTCTTGTAATAGTATCAATTGTTTCAATATGTAAAAATCTGTTTAAAGCTATATGTTGAATGTCTACTCATGTCTAGCCATCCCAAAAATGAATTCCACAAGTTACTAACCAGATTTAAGCTTACAACCACCTCTGAAAATGGATCAAAAGACACACCCTACTCAACATGGCTCAATAATGTCCTTTTCTGGGAAAAGGTGACAATAGCTTACTTGAATGACTGCACGACCTAATGGAAAGGTTGTTCACACTTGGTGTTTAGAGGAGAGAGATTCAACCTTGTTAGGTTATACTCACTTCAACTGGGGCCCTAGCCCCATGAAGATGCTAAAATGAAGCAACCAAGAATTGTATCAGTGAAGTGCTTCATGAAGATCTCCTGTGGCGAGATTTAAACATATATGAGTGTATTCGGCTCAGGTCATGATCTCATGTTTTGTGGGTTTGAGCCCCGCATCAGGCTCTGTGCTGACAGCTCAGAACCTGGAGCTAGCTTCAGATTCTGTGTCTCCCTCTTTCTCTCTGCCCCTCCCCCACTTGGGCTCTGTCTCTCTCTGTCTCTCAAAAATAAATAAATGTAAAAAAAAATTTTTTTAAAGATTTTTCAAATATCTTAAAAGATTACAACATGGCTATTATTTGCACACACCATAATTCTAGCGCATGCTATTTTCATGGAACATCACTGAAAAAGCTCATTTGCCAGATTCCACAGTTACAATTTCAAATAACTTTCCTATTGCACCATTTGTTTTCAGTACATACTCAACAAAAGTGTCCCCATTACCAATCAGGCCCATGTAGGGATTTGTGACTACAGAATTACTATGACTATCATGTTCTCAACATGAACATATAAGTAAGACACAGAAGCACAGCTGGTTGAACACACCTACATTTTTGCATCTGCAACAAATGACTGGTCCAAAACAGAGGCTATGCCCAAAAGGTAGAGTCATGGGAAGCAATTAGTTCATGAGTGTTCTGTAATATGGTAGAGCTCCCTCTATACTGTACTGTTAAATGAAAAGCAGAGCTTAGATACAGGAAAATAATAACATCTAACTTCCTCTATTTATAACCTCAGTGTTTATACCAAATCTAGTAACAAATTATCCATTAAGATAAGATTCCATTGTTTCAAAAGGATATGATACCCTGAAAATCTCATAGTCATTAACATAAATTTAAATCAAGTTCCTCTCCGTCTCTAACCTGAGGGCAAGTATTTTTTGTGAACATGTGATATTTCGTGTCTTTATCAAAGACATACCAAAGAAAGCATCACAGTCTAATTCCACTTTTCCATGTTTTAAAACATGATCATCATTTGCTGGAGGATAGGAGGAAGGAGAAGCCATGATGCTTTTTGTAGACTCCATGTAAGCCTATTTTTCCTCTTCATCAGAGCCTCCTGAAAATAAGGGCTCTTCCTCAGCCTTTATCATGCAGGTGGAACTGCAGTTCTTAAAAACCTCTCGCTGCCTTCTTTTCCAGTGTTTCTCACTTCGCATCAGTCAGAGGAAAGAGTGCCCCCACAGGCCATCATTAACCTGCCGATTCTGTCTCCAAACAAGGAGGACAAGAGCTCACTAATTTGAAGATCAAAAAGCCACTTGTCCATTATATAATTGGAATGAAAGGCAAAATGTTGCCGTTCTGAAGAGCACAGTAATTACTAGCTGTTAATTGCTCTCTCGTGGTGGCTCACTTTTAATTAAAAAGAACAGCTCGTTGCAGACCGATAAGCAATGGTGGAGACCACTGGTTTAATCAACAAAGCAGAAAAATTTGTTTCTGCCACAGCCAACAACAGCTTGAGAAATCTTCAGATGTCCAAGTGAGATTAAAAACTGTCTATTTAGTGCAGTCAGATTTTATTTTAACCAAGGAAATGACTATTTGAAGTCTTCCAATGTGAGTGTCCCTGCCACATCCCAGCTGGTGCCGTGGGGACTAATCACGGGCTGGGGTTGTGATCACTCAAGTAAAGAAATTTAGCGACTTTCCTCTTGACTTCATCATTCTTGGGTAATTGGCCTGTCTGAGGTGAGTACTCTTTTTTTTTTTTTTAAGAAAGTGCTTTAAAGTATGGAAAGCCCTCAGACTGTGCATTTAATTACTGTTCATATTTCATGCAGTCAAACTGAATTTCATTTAAAAAGAAAATGATTTACCTATCTTAAAAAAGCCTTACTTATATGCTCTGCTTTGTTTTTGTTTTTGTTTTTGTTTTCTTCTAGGCATTTTCTATTTACATGCCAAAAAATGTATTTAGGGAATCAAAGTTAATTCTGTAAGATGCTTCTGTGTCTTTTCCTCTTTCATCTAATAGCCACAAATGACAACTACCCTTGGAGGTAGGGGATACTCCCCGGAAGGATAATACTGTATTTAGTTAAGAAGGTTCCCTAGGTTAAGTGAGGTGACGTGGTCTTCATTTTGTTCATGCATCTCCAGCTGTGGACAGTATGTATGCAGACCCATACCCCATGTCTCTTTTCTTCTCCTTCTTCTAGGTTATGGTAGTTAAAGAAAGCCATTTGTTTTTAAAATTTGTACGTGTTTCCACTTAACTGTCCTTCATGGGTCTCAAACTCAAACTATATTTAAGTCCAGTCTTTCATCAAGGAGAAAATAACTGCTCTGTTCACAAATCATGAGAAACACATATCTCACTTTCTGTCTAGATTATTACAAAAATGTGTCTCAATCGCAATGTCTGTGGTACAAACTGTTGGTCAAATACCTACCCTATGCATTGGATAAGCATTAGAGTTGGTCATTCTGTACAAAATGGCTTATAACTCAGCTAAAATGGTGCTTCGGAAAAGATCTGTCCTCTTGCCAGCCACTAAAGCAAATTTCTCTTTCTCTTAAACTAATAATAGTTTTCAAGATAAATCTATAAGCCGATATCCCTGGTGGACACACATCCAGAAATCCCCAATAAGATATTAGCAAACTGAATTCAACAATACATTAAAAGGATCTTATACCACAATCAAGCGGGATTTATTCCAGAGATGCAAGGATAGTTCAATATCCACAAATCAATCAACAGGATACATCACTTTTACAAAATGAGGGATAAAAATCATATGAGTATCTCAATAGATGCAGAAAAAGCATTCAACGAATTTCAACATCCATCCATGATAAAACTCCCAACAAAGTGGGCTTAAAGGAAACATACCTCAACAATAAAGGCCATATGTGACAAACCCACAGGTAACATCAAACTCAATGGCAAAAAAACTGCAAGTTTATCCTTTAAGATCAGGAACAAGACAAGGATGTCCACTTTGCCACTTCTACTCAACATAATACTAGAAATCCTAGCCACAGCCACTAGATAATAAATAAATAAATAAATGGCATCCAAATAAGTAACAAAGAAGCAACTCTGTCACTATTTGCAGATGACATGATACTGCACATATAAAATCCTAAAGACTCCACCAAAAAACTATTAGAGGTAGTAAACCAATTCAGTAAAGTTGTAGGATACAAAATTAATACCCAGAAATTAGTAGCATTTCTATATACTAATAATAAAGTAGTAGAAAAAGAAATTTTTAAAAATCCATTTATAATTGCACCAAAAAGAATAAAATACCTAGAAATAAATTTAACCAAGGAGGTTAAAAATACTCTGTGCTGAAAAATATAAGCCACTGGTGAAAAAATTAAAAATAACACAAAGAAATAAAAGATATACTATGCTCATGGATTGGAAAAATTAGTATTGTTAAAATGTCCATACTATCCAAATAAATCTATAGATTCAATGCAATCCTCATCAAAATGCCAAAAGCATTTTTTCATAGAACTGGAACAAATAATCTAAAATTTTTATGAACCACAAAAGACCTTGACTAGCCAAAGGAATCTTGAGAAAGAACAAAGCCAGAGGTATCACAATTCCAGATTTCAAGACACACAACAAAGCTGTAGTAAATAATACAGTATGGTACTGGCACAAAAACAGACACATGGATCAATGGAAGAAGATGGAAAGCCCAGAAATAAACCCACATTTATATGGTCAATTAATTTAAAATAAAGGAGGCAAGAATATACAATAGGAAAAAGACAGTCTCTTCAATAAATGGTACTGGGACACTAGTCAGCTACACACAAGATAAAACTGGACCATTTTCTTACACCAAAAACAAAAATAAACTCAAAATGGATTATAAGACCTAAATGTGAGGCCTAAAACCATGAAATTCCTTAAAAAAAAAAAAAAAAGGCAGCAATCTCTTAGACATTGCCCTTAACAGTATATTTATTTATATGTCTCCTTGGGCAAAGGAAACAAAAACAAAATTAAGCTACATCAAACAAAAACAAAATTGGGACTACATCAAAATATAAAGCTTTTTCACACCAAAAGGAAACATCAAAACAAAAAAGCAACCTACCAAAAGGGAGAAGATATTTGCAAATGATATAGTTGATAAGGCATTAATATCCAAACTATATAAACAACTCAACTCAAAAATACAAACAATCCAACTAAAAACCGGGCAGAGGACCTGAACAGACATTTTTCCAAAGAAGACATACAGATGGACAACAGACACACAAAAAGATGTTCAACAATGCTAATAATCAAGGAAATCAAAATCAAAATCACAATAAAATATCACCTCACACTAGCCAGAATGGCTAAAATCAAAAAGTTGAAAAATAACAAATGTTGGTGAGGATGTGGTGAAAAACAACACTCATTCACTTCTAGTAGGAATGTAAATTTGTGAACCCACTGTGGAGAACAGTATGAAGTTTCCTCAGAAAATTAAAAATAGAAATACTATATGATCTGATAATCCCACTGCCAGATGTTTATCCAATGAAAACTAAAACACTCATTCAAAAAGATATATGTACCCTTATGTTCACTGCAGCATTAACAATAACCAAGATATGGAAGCAATCTAAACGTCTATAGATAGATGAATGGAGAAAGAAGATGTGGTATACCACATCTGGTATAAATACATACTGGAATATTACTCAGTCATAAAAGATGTTTGAGATTTTGCCATTTGCAACAATATGGATGAAACTAGAGGGTATTATGCTAAATGAAATGAGGTAGATAAAGACAAATGCCATATTCTTTCACTTATTGTGGAATCTAAAAAACAAAACAAATGAACAAATGAACAAGCAAACACAAACAGATTTATAAATACAGAAAACAAACTGTTGGCGGCCAGAATGGAAGAGAGTGGGGGGGGGGGGGGAAAANCTACACTTACAGTTGTGAGCATTGTCTCATGTATAAAATTATCTAATTACTATGTTGTGCACCTGAAATGAATATAATATTGTATGTCAACTACACTTAAATAATAAAAATTAAATACATATATGTGTGTATATATAGAGAGAGAGAGAGAGAGATTTCTTTTTAAAAAAAGATATTAACCTACAAACACATGTAGGTAAAATGGGTAATTGAATTCAAGGTAATGAAAACTCAACTTCTTTTTCCTCATCTTTTCTTTGAAAACACTGTTGACATCAGGCTGACAGAGGCTGGTACTCCCTACCTGCCTGCATGCCAATCTACTTATAGAGCCCTTCCTCCTCTAGGGATTCATTAGTTGAGTCCTAAATTAACTTCCTCACATTAAGGGGTCTTCTTTCAGAAAGGAGTAGGGAAGGAAAAGAGAAGTTCTATAGGGCTTTCTCTTACTTTTCTCTTCATCTGTATCCAAGAATAAATGGCCTACCATATGGAAAGAGCAGAATCCGATTTTAGTTTAAATCCCAACTCTATTGTTTCTTAATAAATAACCATGGGAAAGTTACTTGGCCTTTTAAGTTTCAGTTAAATCCGTGGAGAAAGTAAGTCTCTTAAGGGACTGTTACAAAAAAAAAAAAAAAAAAAAAAAAAGAAGTGAAATAATATTTTGAACATAGCAGGTGTTCAGTAAATGATAGCTATTCCTAAGGAATGTTGACTACTGGTGATATGATACAGATGTTAATTGAAGAGGGGTTCCTCCCCATTCGGTCCTCTATGCACCTTGCCAAATATGGCAGGAAGACCTGGAGAAGATAATCCCAGGATTTTTTTCTTGAATATCCCCCCCTTTCTCCCACTCTTACACTTCAACACTGTGTACATGACATTAATCTAATTACAGTAAAATCTGACATGGGGGTGGGATGGGACACAGTGAATTGATGAAAGGCCCAAAGAGGAATTTGATAATAGATTCACTTTATTAGAAAGGTGGGGAGGGAGGGGGGAAAAAAGGACAAAATATTATTTTCTGAAGTTTAAATTCCTAAAAATTTTTCTCAGGATGTTAATGAGCAAAAAAGAACGAACACACACACACACACACACACACACACACACGTTTTGCCTGACATCCATTACTACACCTGTCAATCCTGTAAATAAGTTTGGTGACCTTATTTAAGATAAAACTGATGAGAAACTTCAGATGAACAATACCATCTTCTGATTTAAGAAAGCCATGAAACTTTAAAAAATAGTGAAATTAAATTATTTTTTCCTAAGATAGAAACTTTGCTAAAGTATGTCTTCAAAGTTGTTGCCTTTTTGATATAATACTCCTCTCTGACCATTGTACTGGGAACTATTTTATGGCTTCTTTTATTTCTCACTGATAATCAGGAAACTTTAAAAAATATTACTGAACCCATTGAAGAACTTAATGCCTTAGTGAAGGATATTAGTCTTATTTTTAGTTACCAAATGAACTTGAACCTATAGTCATCCCACCTATATACAGTCATGGAAATAGCAAGTTATGAAGCTGAGAGAAACCTACAAGAGTCTTCTGTAAATATAGGCCTTTAAAAGTTACCAGATAAAATACAAATCATCACTAAATTCTACACTCTGATAAAGAAGTTCTACTAATGTGCCTCAGGACTTCATCTCCCCACAAAAGGCTGAGTAGCAGAGGGTTACCTATATAAGAATCAAATTTTGTGCTAAAAAGTGAATGGCCCATTTGTCAGAAGCAGGATCTACCACCAGCTCCTAGCATGATTCAGGATGGATACTGTCACCTCTCTCATGTGACGATTGAAGTAGAGATGCCCCAAAGGTACATCCAGCTTGAGGAATCTATTTTTCCATAACTACCTCCTTAAAAAAATTTTTTTTGTGGTAAAATATACATAAGATCAAATCTCCCGTTCCAAGTATACAATTTACCTGCACAATTTAACTACATACAAATTTAACTTGAGTGTCCATTTTACCAGTATACATATTAGGTGTACATCACACAGAAAATATAATGTACAGGTGTATATTTTAAGTGTACAATTGATATTCACATCACTGCAACCATCACTAAATCCATCTCCAGAATTTCTTCAACTATCCGACTGTAACTCTGTACCCATCAAACAGCAATTCCCATTTCCTTCCTCACCCAGCCCTGGCAACCACTAGTCTACTTTCTATCTCTATGCATTTACCTATTCTTCATATAATGGAATAATACATTATTTGCCCTTTGGTGTTTGGCTTATTTCACTTAGCATAATATGCACGCATCAGAATTTCATTCTTTTTCAAAGCTGAATGATATTCCACTGTATGCATAAACCATATTTTGTTTATTCATCTGTTGATGGGCATTTAGGTTATTTCTACTTTTTAGCTGTTGGTAATCATGGTGCTATGAACACTGGCTTTCAAGTATTTGTTTGCATCACAGCCTGTCAGCATCGGGCTCATGTGCCCTAGTTAGAAAGTTAGGAAGACAGGTATGACATCTCTTGACTCAATTTGTACCATATCAACTACCACAAGATGCTCAATAAATATCTCCTAATAACAGAAAGCAGATTCAGCCTCTTTGGGTCAATTACATGTTAAGCCTAAATCCTCTTATAGGCTGCGGGCAATCTCTGACACGTGCATTGTGCTAGTTAAGGGCAAAAGCCAAACAACGTGTTTATGCACGGGCTTTTCTGAACACTCATCTTCCTGTGTCTACTCACGCATCCAGACCAGCAGGCCCAGGGCAGCCACAGCCAATTCTGCTCACAGGGAACTTCTGCAGTCACTTCATGCTTGGAATGTAGAGGGGGAGCCTTTTTTTTTTTCCTACTTCCTGTTTCTAATTTTCAGGCAGCACCTGTCACCAACAGTCTTGACTTTCACAGTTTTCTTTTGAGTCTCTTTGCTTTTTTTCTCATACTTGTTCTAAGGTTTATCAGAGGAAACACTTGCCCTCCGAAGGATGGCCTCCACGCTGTGACAGATTAATCCAAGTTGAGTGAACTTCCTTCAGACAGAGGACACTAATTATTATGAAGGCACTTAGAACACAATGCGAGCTGACATCTGACAGACCATTCCCTGCCAGCTCTGCATTGTCTTAATGTCAGACCCTGTCAGTTCCCAGCCTTAATTACATCCTGTTTACAAACATTAGGCCTGACTTCAGATGAAGCCTTAACAAAGGTTGACAAAGGTCAGGGTCACATCGCAAGGATGTTATCTGTCTGTACTCTCCTCCTGATAAACCAGAGGTAGAGGGCTGATTTGGGAGATAGCTTTCTGAGCAGAAAAATGCACTGTGGTCACTGGAATATCTAATCTCTGCGGACACATTTTCATCCAATCTGCTAAGCACTGTGGCAGGGACAGGGGGCCAAATTTAGAGGACCAACTTGGTGCTGCTTGTTATCTGAAATCCCCTGAGGGCAGACATGGCAAGTGTTGGGAAAAGCCTTCAGCAGGAAGACAGTAGTCACCCTTTGCCACTGAATCAAGAAAAACAAATTCAAGAATTAAAAAATGGAACCCAGTTAAAACAGAGACCTATTTCAGAGATAACAAGCAAATTTTAAACTCATGTATATGACCTGATTTTTGTTTCAGTCATTATTTTTGAAATGTTTTTGTGCCAAAAAGTTAAAAGTAGAACTACCCTACCACCCAGCAATTATACTACTAAGTATTTATCCAAAGGATATAAAACTGCTCGTTCAAAGGGGCCCATGCACCTCCGTGTTTATAGGATCAGCAGCAAGCTTTCTAAAGCAAATCACTCTTTAGATTCATTTTACGTATTAGATTGGTAGGTATCACCTCAGACTTTTATTAAAAGCAATCAGGCTGGGGCATTTTTGAATTTCAATAGTTCCAACAGTAATTAATATAATACCTCATCAATTTTTTTCAGGCCTTAGTGATCAGCCATCAATCTCTATATTTTATAAATGGGAAGACAGTGGCCCAACGTGGTTGACTTATTTAACATAATTAGATTTTACTACACACTGATTGCTAGACCAAGCTGGCACCAAAATCGCCCACACCTAGTCTGGGGTTCTTTGGAAGTAAACACTTTTGTTTTTAGTATTCTTATGGAGTCTGGCCTCTGTACTAGACGTGTGTTTAACAACTTATTCACTTTGTACCTTCAGCCTTCTTCCTAAAGAACTAAAGAACTTACATTCTTTTAGGCTTAGGTTCCTATCTTCCAACACAGACATGGCTTTCACTGTTCTTCTCTGGAAGCACTCCTTCAAGTCTTGAAATTCCCAGAGTGCACACACAGCACTCCGCAGATCACTTCTATAGTTGCTTAGTCGCTGGTTGGTTCTCCCATATTATCAAGACTTTTACTGTGCTAAGTCTAGATCATTTTCTCATCTGAGTCCAGGGAGCCGCATTCTGTTTGACAGCCTTACCCCCCAAACATATACCTTGAAGAGACAAGTTCCAGTTGTATTTCCAACAGCTTTGTCATAATTGGTTTTTAGATCAACACTGTTTTATAGAAATGGCGTCCCGTTGTCTCTAGCCCTTCCCTCGTCACCGACACTGCCCTGCTGCACCCACGCCCTGAGACCCCCAAGGCTCACTTTCAGGCCTACTGTTTAGTGACTCTCCCAAGAAGCTCAAGTGGCCTTAGAGTGTCCATTTCTTGCGACTATGAATTTCTTAGGCTTAATTCTAAGCCTCTTCACCTCTTTTCTTCCTCATCTCTGTTGGAGGCATGTGCACCAAGAGTGCCAACTCCCAACACTCTAAGTCTAAGAACGAATCATTTCTAGGGACTCCCTCCTAGTCCTCCCATCTTGGAAAGAAGAAACACTATCCTCTTGATCCCTAATGTTTCCTTCTCAGAGTTCTCAGCCCGACCTGTTTCCTGTAGTGAGGAACCATGTCTTGTGAACTATTTTGTCCAAAATGCCTGCTGCAGTACCTCAAACATAGTAGGCACTTATTCATGTCTGATGCATGAATAAAGCAGCAAAAAATGAAAGAGCCAATGAATGAACCAACAAACTGGATGAAATCGTGGAGTCTTGTCAATTCTTTCTCCACACCACCCCTGCTCTTCCTTTTCACTTCCCCCTTCATGGGCATCACCATTTTCAACCTTCTGCCACCAGGAGTCTGAAATGCTACAAACCAGAGCTGATTCAGCTGCCTTAGTTTCTCCATCTAATCCCTCCTAACCATGGCTGGGTATAGATAGTGGCCCTGCACAAAAACTGGTGCCTCAGTATTCCCTAAAAAACAGACTCTTTGCAACAATCCTATTGAATATTCTAATTTGCTACATAAAAATGTCAAGGAGCTCTAGGCCCAGGTCCAACTTCTGCCAAGAGTGACTTATTTTGTTCCCCCAGGATGACAATGAAATGCTGTTAACTATCCTTTGACTACGATCCTCTGAACAGGTGTGCACCCCATAACACTCTGTGGTCTAGACCAGATTTCCCAGCTTACGGAAGATTATGTCATTTGGGACTGAATCCAAGACTTGGCTTAAATAAAGATGTATTACTGCCTTGCTGCTCATGCATCGACCGCATGCACAGAGTAAAGGCAGATGAATCTGCCCATCAAATGTAATATGGAGCTCTCTGATGACAAACTTGACTTACGGTAGTAAAATTGAGGTTACAGTGAAATTGAACTAAAATCCCTAGGTGTTATACTACTTTAACTTGTTTCACTCATTGTGATGAGCTACATAGTTCAGAAGGCAGTAGTTACCAAAGGTTTAAAACGCTGTATCCTGGGGTGCCTGAGTGGCTCAGTCGGTTGAGCTTCCGACTTCGGCTTAGGTCATGATCTCATGGTTTGTGGGTTTGAGCCCCATGTCGGGCTCTGTGCTGACAGCCAGCTCAGAGCCTGGAGCCTGCTTCTGATTCTGTGTCTCCTTCTCTCTCTGCCCCTCCCCAGTTCACACTCTGTCTCTCAAAAATAAAAAAAAAAATAAAAACTTTTTAAAAAACGTATCCTAAGACATCGTCATTGTAGAGCTGTAAATTTTGTGTTTGTTATGTCTGCCAGCTAGTGGCTGGAATGTCTAGTAGGAATTTCTATCAATTAGCAGAGGGAATAACTGGGGTTGGGGTGGGGGAGAAGAAGGAGGGCCAAGCAGAAAAAGAATGAAAGAATGAATTCTTTCCTATGAAACCTTGAGGAATTGTGATAAAGCTGGCCTTTTTGTGTGCATTACATATACATTTTAGTGCTAAGTACAGTTTAAAGATGGACAATAATCATCTGTTATCGGGGTTACACTGACACATTAATGGTTCTATTTGTAAGTCTTAAGACAAGATCAATAATCAAAAGCTTTAAAAACATCAGGCACACCTGCAACTTCTTCCCACCACTTAAAAATAGCCGCCTGCCCTTTTTTCAGGGGGGTGTTCCACTTTCATTGCATTAGTAATGTCAGTCAGATGCACAACCCACTCTCCCCTCAGAGTTGGGTTACTGCCAGTGGCTAACACCTCCGGAAATACAGACCTAATATTTCACAATAGCTCTAGGAGGGTCTGCAACCGCATGCTTTACTAACCCAAACAAGAAAATCTAATTTTAGAGGGAAAAGAGCTGAGAGGGTCTAAGGAAACCATGTCAGTAATCTAGTACATACCTTTATATCTTTAAGTGTGCAAAAGTTCAGTGCTTAAGTGAACTCCCAAATTCCTAGTGCACTCACAATAAGCTGTTTAATTCAACTACAAGGAATCTTACCACAGGATTTCATAAAATGCAACTTTTCTAAATGGGAAAAGAGACACAAAGACAACCCAAAATTCTATAACTTTTAAGCAGGGAGTCAAAGAAAAGATATCATTTTACAGAATAATTTAGCTTGCCAAGCTGATTCTGCCTTATTCAGGCAATGGAAGACGGGGGAGTGACTAAAATGTCTGGTGTGCACGGAGTCCAGAGAATGTGTAAGCAGAGGCTTCGAGGGTACAGAATTAAATGGGAACTCTCAGAATTAAATGGGAACCACTGAAAGATGATCAGGTCTAGAGAATCAGTTGTGCCCACACTGACCACTGGAGCCTGGAGTGCCAAAACTTTCCTCTCATTCAGGTTTCTGCATCCAAAGCAAGATAATTCTTAATGTAAAACAATGCTAGATGTGATTGTAGAGATGCACTGTGTGTAGGATAGGTTCAGGTGCCTCCTTCATTCTCTCCTCGGCACCTTGAACAATACCCAGCACGTAGCCAATACTCAGCAAACGTACGCGGGATGCATGAATGGATGAGAGAATGCGACACGGGCTTGAACATTATCCTGGTGCCCCCCATATATTATCCTTTAAAGCAATCCCTTTAAAATATCTAAGAGCCAGTATGTTTTTAAATCAGTTTTTCCATACCATACAATTCAACTCAGAAAACAAATGGAAATAAGGAATATAATTTTCTATCTCTCTGGTAAGCAATCATAATCTCAATACAAACAGCGATAGATAATTCTGTCGTTGAAAAATAAGAAGAGGACTGTCCACAGCAGCTCCACTCGTTCCCCACAACTGGGCAACCAATTACACCTTCTGAGCACGACCGGAGGAGGCTCGAATAAAGCTCTTGCCCAAAAGATCCAACCTCACCTTCATTCCACCATGGAGGCAGGTTTCCTACCGGCCTTTGAGTGGAAGGAAAAAGAAAGAGGGATCTGCTAGGAGTTTGTGCCATAGGCCAGAGTCTGAGGAATAATATTAGCTATGCGCCTGTGACAATCTAACTCCCTCCCTCCATATGTCTGCCCATATTTCCGAGCAGCTGGGAGCTGGCCAACTCCCACAGGGCTGGCAGCCTAGGCAAATACCAGTCATCACTGACTGATACAAAGTAGATATTCAGTACAGTCTTATAAAGTAAATATGTAAATATTAGCATCACAATTTTATGGAAGAGAAAGTTAAGGCTAATTTAGTTAGCAGGTGATAGACTTGGGATATGAACCTCAGTCTGACTCTAAAACATGAGATTCTTTCCACCATGCTGCTCTGCCTCTTAGGTCCTTTCGTAACTTCATACTCCACATGAGAATGTGGTTGTGTGAAGAAGCACTCTCTTCCATATTTAAACTAAGCATCACTTTTAGTTAAAAATCCTTTGTATATAAGGGCCTAGTAATTTAAGCCCAAGACCTTAAAGTTTGAAAAAACTGCAGTATCACAAAGTAGCAAACATGATAGAAGTCGTTCATTCTGCCCTCTACTAAAGAGGGAACCCTCTTTGTAAGAATATCTTACAAGCTTTACTTGTACTTGTGAAAATAAATATATCATATTAACATTACATAGTATTTTTCCGCTGGAAGAGTTCAAAGCATTTTTCAAATGCCAATTTTGGTGTCTGCTTGAGGGGGGAAAAAAAGCAAAAATATTATAGACAAACTCTAGGAGGCATCTCTTAATTAATTCAACTTCCTTCTTTGCAAAAGAATGTAGGCATCTCAAGATAAAACACACATCAATCCTAAAACTATTCAAGTTGAAGCCCAAATTCAGGGAGAAGTACAAAAAAACAAACAAGCATAATATGGCTGCAACCATTTGGGCACTGAATTTAGTGTTCAACATCTTGAAAAACAAGGTGAAAAGAAAAAAAAACGGGTTATATATAATTCTCATTATCCAAGAAGAGGGGTTTATGTGAATTATAGTTTAAGAAACTCTGAAAAAGACACTATCATTATTTTACAGAAAAACACAGAAACTTTTATGTGACTTAAACTAATACTCAACAAAGGCTAAAGGAACATCGTCTAAAGAAATGTAATTTTTTTCAGATGCAATTCTATTTTCCTTCTACGTGGATCATATCTGATTTTTACACTAATGAATAATATACTTGACTTCTTTCTACTTCTTTTTCAAGACCTTGTAGTCTATACATTTTCCACAATTGATGTCCATCTTTTTCAAAGGTAACATCTATGAACCACTTCCTATGTAAGCTTAGCCCAGCGCTCAGCATGCATTCTCTTGACTGAGACTTACGGCTTTTAGAGATCTTACCCTCTGTGTCAGAGCCATAAGCAGGAGGTCCAGGAGTCCAGCCCAGGTTTGTCTGATTCCAGAACCAAGCTCTTAATCATTATGCCACAAATCCTCTTCCATTATCTGTTTACCATAAGGGGGTGCAACATTTTTATCTGTATTTCCAAAGTCAGGTAGATAAGAACATCTTCCTAGGAAATTAATATTTTCCTTAGGTCAATTCTTTAAGGGTAGGCTCACAAAGGAAATCTGGACATTAGTTGCTTTTGATCAGATAAAAGATTTGAAATCATAACCTGAATTTTCATTTAAACCTAAGCAACAACAGAAATAAATATTGCAACAGGTAGGTAAATGAAAAGGGTCTATATGGATGGTAGGGGTCTACATGCTTCATGGAATAAGCAATAGGAACTTTCTCTTCAGGGCATCAATAAACTCCAATTCAGTTGAAAGTAAGCAATTGTCATTATGGATAATGTTCTAGATGAAATCAGTTAGTGGTCAAAGTGAACACCTAAAATACCAAGGACCGCAGTACGAAAACCCAGGAGTAATTATCACTCATCATTGCCCTGGCAAGAAGCTCTAGGGAGACCAAGGACTGAATGAGTAAAGGGACCACTATCACCTCTTAAATCTTGGCCGACTATTTCCAGATGAGCTATTTGGCATAGTGAGGAAATGGAGCTCAGAAATCTTGCCCAGATGTTGGATTTCAGCTAGAAATTACCAATAATTTGGTTCGTAAACCATTATTAGTTTCATGTATAAGGCAATGGACGTATCTAAGCATTCTAATTTTGTAACTACTTTTAAGCAGATTTATCTTTGAACTTTGTGAAGACTTACCCACTATATGCCTTACCATGTAGACATTTTCAGTTATGAGGGGATGGGGGGAAGAAGATATTGCTAATTTGTCCCAGGTCAGTTATCAAGGGGAGGGAATGTCCTCTAGGGCTTTTACAAATAAACTCTCTCTGTCTTCAAATCAGCATAAAATACCCTCTGATCCCCAAAGTTGTTCAAAAATTCATAGACAAAAATATCTAGAGTTACTGCTATTTTCAAAAATTACAGTAAAAGAACACCTAAGCCACAAGTGATGGAAACTATTTCTCATAAAGACTTTCCCAAAACAATGAGAGCCCAATGTGAGCCCAAGGGTTTCCATCGATGGATCAGTCAGGCTCTGTGCCAGGTACTAGAGATTGAACAATGAAAACGCCAAAATAGCCCTTGTCCTCAAGGAGTTTACATTCCAACAGAGAAGAAAGACACTGCCCATCAAATCATGCGTAGCTATTTAATGAAAATTTTGTTAAGAAAACAGCTAACAAGTGAAGCCTCAGTGCCCTCCAATGTAATTTAAAGGAGCCTAGATTCCTGAGGAGGTGAGGGGAGAAACAATAAGATGTCTATTATCCAAAAGCATCCCCAAGAGAATGCTTTTGAAAATAAACCTTAGAAGTGTTTTTCCTGGGATTCTAGACCTAACCTCCAATCCTGGCAACTGAATTCATTGTTGAGTCTGGTCACCAAGTTGAAATCGCAAACTAGTCCCATAAATTCAAATCCCCGGATATATAGGTACTGTATATTTTAATCTCTACTGTTTTTTTTTCCTTGCCAGAGTCACATTTTACAGGCATCCTCATACCAACTCAGGGAATGGCTCCATCTTAAACTTGACAGCCAAAGGGACAAAATTTTGACTTTCTTTCTGTTTCCTTTCTACAACTAATAATGTTTTTAACAAATAAGAACACTTCTCTCAGGGTAGAATCAAGGCTCATCTTAAAAAGAAAAGTAGAAAAATGTGTAGTTTTAAAAACTGCTATGATCTAACTTGAAGTTTAAAATCATAGAATCAGGGGCGCCTGGGTGGCTTAGTCGGTTAAGCGTCCGACTTTCGCTTAGGTCATGATCTCGCGTTCGTGGGTTCGAGCCCCGCGTTGGGCTCTGTGCTGACTGCCAGCTCAGAGCCTGGAGCCCGTTTCAGTCTGTGACTCCCTCTCTCTCTGACCTTTCCCTGCTCACACTGTCTCTCTCTCTCTCCTAGAAATAAATAAAACATTTAAAAATAAATAAATAAATAAATAAAATAAAATCATAGAATCAAATTATGCTACACTTTAGTTAGATCTTAGAATGTATATCAACCAGCGCTTCATTTTACAGATGAGGAAACTGATATGTGCTACTGGTTGTGAGAGCCTCAATCAGTTAACCCTTGAGACACTGAATGTGGTACATATCAAAGCTCCATGAACTCTGACACAGAACCACAGGCAGAATGGAAATCATTTAAATACACCAAATTGCAAAAGCATGGCTGTATATAGTCACAACCATATTAACTGGTAAATCACTACTCTCCAGTGTCAGGGATACAAAGTAGTTCTACACAGAAAACAGTGTAGTTGTGATACCAAGAGAAACACCCAACTCAGTGCCTGCCTCTGGACAGAGACTCCACTTTTATGAAGAGCCCATCATAAGGAAAGACGGGGGAGGGAAGGGAGAACCAGCATGGCTTCTTACCCCAACAAACACTTCTTGAATTAGATGAAAAATACCTAAGGCTACTTGGATTTTAAAAAGCAAAAGCTTGGGAAAACTACCCTGCCCATTTTTTTTCCACTGCTCATTGATGTAGACACTTAGGATTTTTGACTGTTCAGTATCTATTCTGTCTTTTCAGTAACAGCTACTGTTTCCCTCTCCCCGTCATGGCCCTGTTGCTCAGGTGGGATCTTTCACATCAGACTCCAAAAGAGAGCACATAGCGCAGGCCTGGTCAGTAGGATCATTTCATCCTTTAGCTGCAGTGACTGGTTTGAGGTTAGGCACGTGACCCAAGCCAGAGAATTTATAGGGAAGAGTGGGAAAGAGAAGATCTTTTCTTGTTACTAGTTGAGAGCTTTCTGGAACCACAATAAGAAGGGAGACAACCTGAGAATGAAGCCAACATAGAGGAAAGCAGAAGAGAGATGGAAAGAGTATGGGCCATGAGGACACTGTTGAATCCCTGGGCTTAGCATCTGCCCTCAACTTTGGGTAAGATCTTTGCCTTGATTTTCCTTTTTAAGCAAACTGAAATTGAATTTCTGTCTTTTGCAAACAGAAGTGTCTAGCCCAATAAACTCATCTCCACTACCTTTTACCTTTCCCAAACTCCTCTTCCTTGGCCTTCCAGTACAATGAAATGGGTACTAGGGGGCCTGAGTTCTGATCCTGGGTCCACCCCTTCCTAGAGCCACAACCTCTCTAAGATTCAATTTCCTATAGAAAGGGGGTGGAGGCTACATCTTACTATCTAACAAGGTCAAGATGCATCTTATCTTAAAGGATTTAAGACCCAAGCCAAGTCATTAATACAAAAGCACTCCGGTAAGTATATAATGTTTTAAATATAAAACCTCATTATTTGCTAAAAGTTCTAGAATTCTCTCATTCTTCATTTTGGTTCTTCTGTCACCCTTCTTCCATTTTGTTAAGTAAAAACATGGGTCACTATCTAAAAGGTTTGTATTGGGCAACTGTCTAACCATTTTCATAAAAATTTAAAAGTCCTAATTTAAAAAATTAATTAAAAATATGTAAAAAGTGGAAGGAGTTTAGTGGCTTAGATGTCCAGAAAGATAAATTTTAAATTGCAGCTCTACACCTAACCAAGCTGTGTGTCTGTGGCCAAGATATTTAATGTCTCTGAGCCTCAGTTTACTAATATGTTCACTGGGGATAAAATCACCCAACTTTTGGATTGTAACAAATAAAGCATATACACAGGGTCCAATAATAGGTGAAGTTCCACAAATGGAAGGGATAATATTGGTCATTGTTATTTATTATTGAATAAGAATCACAGAGACCATGGGGTTAAGTCTAAAACTCGATTGGGGCTAGAAGGATGATACAGGGAACCAGAGATCACTATAACAGGAAAGATTCAGTGAGGTCTAGGCTGCTTGGGTCCAGAGTCCCTGGGTCAGAGGGTAAAAAAAACAGCAGTGCTACTTCTTTGTTTATAATGCATATCTGCCTACTCCTTTAATATTTTTTGAGACACTCCACTTTGAGATCCTCAAGCTCACGGTAGGCGTCCTGATTATTTTTATATGCCTGCCCTTTAAGAAGTACTTTGTGAATGCCCACTGTGATTGGAACATGATAATCTCTTGTCCCAAAGGAAGGGCTGCCTCCGCTTTTTGCTGTCCATTTATAAGGATAAGAAAACCAAAGCCCATGAGCATATTATTTTTCACTGGAAGAGAGACTTGTAAGGCTTTGTGTGATTAAGTTGGTCTTCCAAAATGTTCTCACACGTCCCCAGTGCTCCTAGTGTCTCCAGCAATATGGAGGTTAGTGCTCTGGGAGGTGTGGGAGGTGTGGTTCAGATCAGTGTAGCACTGGCATCACCTGGGAGGTTGTTAGAAATGCAAATGCTCAGGCCCTTTCCCAGACCAACTGAATCAGAAACTCTCTGAGTGACACCCAGGAATCTGGGTTTCAGCTAGAGCCCCAGGGATTTGAATACACACTAAGATTTGAATACCACTGCTCCACATATTTTTGTTTTTTTGTATTTTTGTTTTTAAAAAGGTATACGAGTAAAAGTTTTAGCATGTCCATGTTGAAGGGCAAGAGGAAATTACAATTATAACCTAACTCAATTATGCATCTTCTTTTTTATTCTTCTCATGGCTAACTTATTAAAACTTATTTGCTAAATATGTACAATGCAAAGATGAGTAAGATTATGCTCTGTACCTTAACACATTTTCGTTTCTTTTCTTAAGGGACCAGAAGGTCAGCTGCAGGCAGGGCCACCACTTCCACATGTCAGTCAGAACTTTAGATTGCCCTCTGGAGTGTATGCGGAGTTCATAAGAATTTGTATCTTTATCAGGCCCATTATTGACATTATGATAGACTGACCCATCTGCCATGAGCCAAACCTACTGCTCCACAGTACAGTAGCCAATGTGTGCCAAGGCGACCCCAGCAAAGTAAATCAGGTCCTTCTAGGCTTTCCAGGCATCTTAGTCCTGGGCATTCACAGATCACATGTGATCATATCAATGTGAATGTGAGAAGAAAAAGGTATGGCAATAATATAAAGAATAGATCAGTTGGTATAAACCATTGGGGCAGAAGAAATTTAAAAAGAAAGCTTAGATAATGTAATCAATCTTCTTCTGATACGTTTGACAGGTACCTAGACTTGGCCAGATTTTATTAGAGCTCTGAAATAGTGAGTGTTTTTAGTAATTGAAGCACACAAATTACCCTACTCTTTTATGTACTTGTAAAGATCCAGTCTTTAGTGCCAGATCCAGCATCTAAGGATTTAAATGTAGAGAACTTTGATTAGTGGCAAGACTTTTCCAGCATAATTGATATCAGGAGACAAGTATGACATCATATTACAGATAATTTTTTAAGTGATCATTACTTTGAACAATTAAAATTAAAGTCAGCCTAGCTGAGCTCTTTTATCTTTTTTTTTAACAGATAATTAACAAAATTTGACAGCAAATGTACTAAGTAGAGAGGCATCCAAAAGCAATCTGCCCTTTGAGACAGGCCCAGGCAAGACCCCAGCAGGGACCACACAAACATCTGGGTACTGGGTCCTGGAAATTGACTCTATCCTCTAAAGATAGGTCTTGCCTTTCTCTCGATTACACAACCTGGTTCTCAGGGGGAGGAGGAAAGATAATCCTCAAGAAGGATCAGTGTATGGCAATGCCATTCCAATGGACATTTACCACCAACACTCACCACTGCAGGTAATCCCCTTCTCCCTTAAGGGAGACTGTCTTCTTCTGAAGAGAAGAGAGAATCAGGCTTAATTTGCCCTTTTACAGATTAGATACTAAGTTCTGTACTACAAGTTTGCTTAATGGAAGACCAAATACTTACAGAGACCACACTAGGCTAAGCACTTCCGTAGCCATTAATCCAGAAGCTTGAAGGCCCCACACATGCCCACTTCCAAGCTTCTTTAGTCTATTATCTACACGGTGTAAGAAAATATTCTAGCCACAACTCTTCTTTTAAAGTTTTTAACATTTATCTATTTTTGAGAGATAGACAGAGACAGAGCTCAAGCAGGGGACGGGCAGAGAGAGAGAGAGGGACACAAAACCAAAGCAGGCTCCAGGCTCTGAGCTATTAGAGCAGAGCCCAATGCAGAGCTCAAACTCACGGAACTGCAGAATCATGACCTGAGCGGAAGTTGGACGCTCAACTGACTGAGCAAATAAAACTGCAAGGCCTCCAGTGAAATTTGAATCTGAGATAAGCAACAAATATTATATACGCATTACAAATGTATATACAAATATACACACTTTTTTAAATCTGAAATTCAAATTTGACTGGCATTCTGTATTTTTATCTGACAGTCCTATCTGTACAGCTATCAATAAGGAGTTTTCATCTTCAGCCAAATATTAGCCCAAGCTGAAAAGAATATGGGAATGTAGAACCTGAACTTTTTGATGTGCACAGGGTCCCGTAGACTGCACTGTGCTTACTTTACAACTTCTCTGTGAGGTAGGACCAAAGTCCTTAATCCCCACTTTATGAGTGTAGACTCTAAGTTAAAGCATTGCACAAGGTTACAAAGCAAAGTAGAAGAGCTGGGATTCAAATTAAGAGGCTCTACCGTTTTTTTTGTAGGGGGTTCTGTCAATCACAACACTAAACAAACAGAAGAGAAGGAAGAATTTAGGAGATTGGCTAGAAAGCATTGCTTTAGTAAGCAAAAATACCTGGCGCAAGATGGACACTCTTTTCTGTTTTCATGCCTAAGTAAGCAATCATCTGTCTGTGTTCTTTACAGGCTGAGAGTGGCCATTAAGAAATGAAAGCGAGTTTAGATTTCACTGGCATGTTTGGATTTGACGACATTTTGCATTTCAAGAAACCAAGGTCAGCTCAACCCTTTTTTGCACCAGGACCCAGACACCACCATGATTTAAGCAAAGAACTACAGTGGTGAATTTAAAGGTAAGTGGTAGAATAATTGTTCACTGCCTCACATGCTTCCATTTGCTGAGGACTGTCTTTACTTCTAAATCGAGTAAGAAGAGCTATGTTTCACTTTGCAAAATACTAGCAAGTTCTGAAATGAGGTCGAATTTATCCCTGCGAATACACTTAGAGACTAAAAACTTATGTATTGTTGGGAAAGTTAACCTCTCCAACATTAGCTACCTCTTGCATGTGCCTTATTTTCTAACTTCAAGCAAAGTGATAGTCAGAAGAACTCTTGTTAGAAAATTACAGAAAACTGAACCTCATACCTCTTGTTAAAAAAAAGACATCTTGTGGGATTAATCTACCACTGCTAAGACATTCCCAACTCAAATCTGTCTATTCCCCCACAAAATCAAATGCCCAGCTATATTTACCATGTCAAAAGAAATTAGTTGAGTTTCTAATATCACAGAACCAAACTAATATTTCTCATGTGTTTATTCATCTTTAGAAGCTGGGCGAGGAGTAACAATTGCCTGTGACAACTGTCTGTGAAGAATATCGTTGTCAGAAATTCCAAAGTGCCCCAGAGCTGTGGCAGGAAAGTCCAGAGATTATTATTGGGTAATGACATTGGAAATAAAAAAGTATATAGTATTACAGTATTGAGCTATTAGAGTAGGGAATCAATTCAAGGAGACAAGCAAAATTTATATACTTTATTGATTTTAAATTTTACATGCTCTGCTATATGAGTAAATCTTTTGTAGTAATTCTAAAGCTTTGAAACATTGTAAATAACAAGGACTGTGGGGAGTTCAGAACAGCCATTTTTTCATACTGGAAGTATATAGCCTTTAATGCATATTAGAAGAAATTGGGGTAATGAAATACCTTAAAGCTAACTTAAGTCAGGGCTAGTGTGGGGGTTTTTTTGGTCTCCAAAGAGGGAGCCTGTATCAGGTAGTGAGGTAATTCCAGGTAGCATTGTACTTAAGGAAAAGCGTAATTAAATTGATCCTATTGTATTACATAAATCCAACATATCCTGTGTAAACTCAGAAACAGGTGGCTCTTTGTAAAAAGTAGCTGGCTATTAACCAAGAGAAGTAAAATTTTCTCACACAGAAACAAATACATGGGAGGAAAACCTTGAAACAAAGGTTGACTTGGGATTCCATAATCAAAGAGCAAATCAAACTCGAAATCACTCCTGCATGGTCGGTGTGCCTGAACCCAGAGCCTCCACACTGGGCACTGGGTGAACTTGTCTCCAGACAGGCATTTGAGTAAGCCAGTCAGGTTCCTAGAGCCTGCCGCCTTTATTAAAAATAATTGCAGGCTGGGTAATTTGTAATTTTCAATCATATATGTAATATAGAAAATGACAGACAGGGGGGTGAGTTTTATATTTTTATTGCAGCGAGCCTGACTGACACTTCAGAAAACATTTTGACACATTCAAGTGTGAGCAACAAATCTGTCCCCTGATTCATAAGCCACATGTTTACTTAAAGAAGCCTACCCCAATAAAGGAGGATCAAAATCCCAAGTGCTTAAGTCCATAAAATTCCCTCAGGTGAACTAGCACCGACAGAATACATTCTGACCTCCTTAAAAGCGGCGAGGATTTTCAAATAAATATATCCCCCTTCTATCATTTTTTCGGTCTATACACTATTTTTTTCATTGTGAGAAGCCGCATGTGTACCTTTCCTATATTTGAGGGTGCGTGAATATAAAAGTAGATGCAGTCATCAGATAAGTAAAGCCAAATTATTTTCTGCAATTTAGACTTCTGCTTACTCAGAGCACATCCAGTATACTCATTTAGAAGCTCTAGGGGCACCTGGGTGGTTTAGTCGGTTAAGCACTGGACTTTGGCTCAGGTCATGATCTCATGGTTCATGGGTTTGAGCCCCACATCAGGCTCTGTGCTGATGGCTAGCTCAGAGCCTGGAGCCTGCTTCAGATTCTGTATCTCCCTGTCTCTGTGACCCTCCCCTGCTCACACTGTCTCTCTCTCTCTCTCTCAGAAATAAACATTAAAAAAAATTTTAAAGCTCTATTAGCCACAAAGTTTGATTTTCCCCCATTGTGTCACTCCTCACACACAAAGCCATAGAAAATCATGATTCTTCACATTTACGAGGACCTAAAGGAAATGATGATGACACATCAGATTCAGATGAAAGAAAAGAGTCTCCATATTTATTAAAAAGGGACAAGAGCTCTGTATTTCCTGAGACTTCCAATGTTAGCTATTGAGAATGGAAATCAAAATCGTTGTAACTATTAACACTTAAAAGCTGGGTAATGAATCATTACATTACAGTGTCTTAAAATGGGAAACCTTCTCAAAACTGGCTATTTCTAACCAGCCCGCCAGCAAAGGCAACCTTTGTGTGTTGGAGAGGGGGAAGGGGACTCCTATTGGGGCGGGAAATGAGTGGGAATTATAGAGGAGAAAAGGAAAGGAAAGAAATCTAACTCAAGGACCTTGAAAAGTTAATTTGGAAACTTTTGTTAGTGACTTTGGACTTCATTAAACTCCATGCATCACTATAGCAGCATGATCTCAACAGTTTGAAAGGTATTTGTCATCAGCGAAAGAAAAACATTATTTTTAAAGGAGTAAAAAGATTGATGCATCACTGCGGACCACTTAAGCCCCACACAGTTTCAGTCTTTAGTATTAATCTAAACGTGATGGCTTTTGCATACGGCGCATAATTAAACATTTTCTTTTCAGAGCTTTATAGAATCCCCATATGTTTTTAATGGCATCATCTGAATGTTTTCCTTAATAATTCTGGCAGCCTGCTCCTGAATCTTCGAGTTTGTTTTTTGTTCCTAATATCTTTCCTACAGAGGCCGCATTGTGCCAGAGATTGAATAAAGCTCTGAGAGCCGCATCGTCAAGGAAGACACACACTCACAGACTCACACACGCTCACACTCTGCTCTCTCCTCTCTCCTCCCTTGCAGCTGGCATTGCTGTTGGCACAGGGAAAAGATGTCTGAGAGAGGGCAAGGAAAGAACACAAGGCTCCGTGCTTCAGCCTCACTCCCCCATGTGGCACGGTCCCTTTCTCTTCTCTAGTAGGACTCAGCTACCTTATGTTAGGTGTCTGCCTGTCTGTTTGCCTGCCTCACTGTCGATGAATGTTTAGTGAGCATATCTAGATGCATACGTACTGATGAGGCAGCTGCAACATATGGGCTGCTTGACACAGGCTGGACATACCATAGTTTGCTGACTCAATACCTACTGCCTCATGCGGACAGACTTCCTCCTCTTGAGCAGTGGTCCATTTTTTGAACCAAACCCCTTCAGACACGACCCATAAAACGGAAATAATGGAATTTTCGCCATTTGGCTTAGTCAGCCACATTTTGAGCTATAAATCAGAATTACCTCCATTTCAGATGGTATAAATGCAACCCAGTGATTGAGCATCCATTCAGGAGGGGACATCGGGATACAATAATAATCTGAGATTACAATACCCATGTCTACCCAGGACTAGTGCCCATGGTCTCTGACAAAGAATGTAAGGGCCTCTGCTTGAAGAATAAGCAATTCAAAAAGAAGCATGTATGCCATTGTTATTCAAAGGTAGCCATGAATTTGCCTTATTCCAACATAAATTTAAATCCTGGAAATGGACAAAGACAATAAATAACTCACATTCGAATCACAAGTCTCCTTTAGATTGAGTGTTTGAACTCGGATCCAAGTTTCAAAACATAATATTTTTTAAAGCATTCTCACACTCTTTTCATATTTGTCATCTTGCAATCTGATGACGTGATGAACAAAATGGAAATGGTAACCAAAACAGCTTCCTTATGCGATTTTCCTCACTGAGCTTCATTTATTTACAGATGGCCAAGTGGCTACGAGGGCATTTGAAGCCGTCCTATTATTAAGAACTGAGCTTTATCAAAAATTTCAAAGACCTGGTTTGTGTTTCAGAATTCCGCAGATGATGTGCCTTAAATAGAAACAACCACCCTGGAAAGTTTTAAAACATATGCAGGCCAACAAGGGCAGAAACAAATTATCCAGGAATGGGAATGCTATGGTCTTCACTGGTGCTTCTAGCATTTGCTATGGGAGCTTAACCAAAGCAAAATAATCTTCAATAGCCTCTCTTTTTAATGGTTCCTGGTAAAAAAAAAAATAATTTTTTTAAAAGCCCAAACCTTAATTTTTCCCTCCCTCAAAATTGCTGTAGGTAAATTTGTAACATGGTAAACAGAGTAAAAAAAAAAAAAAAAAAGAAGAAGAAGAAGAAGAAGATTCCAGAAATGAAAGGACTGAATAAAAATAAAAGGTAAAGTTTCAAAAAAAAAAGTGGACCTTCCTCCTTATCCAGACATTATTTCAGCAGCTCATCTCCTACTCCTGGTCAAAAGAAGGAGCTGTCAGAGAACCAAAGCCATCGGTTCTAACAGGCTCATAGTCCAACAGACACTGTCATATCAAGTCTCCTATGGGGCACCCACACAACTATGCAAGCTTGGTTAAAATCAAGAAGATATTTCTTAAAAGACTGTGAGTCACAAACACCAGCAGGACAATGACACTTCCATTTAAAATTTGATTAGGGGCACCTGGGTGGCTCTGTCAGATGAGAGTCCAACTTAGGCTCAGGTCATGATCTTGCAGTTTGTGGGTTCAAGCCCCACATCGGGCTCTGTGCTGACAGGTAGCCCAGAGCCTGGAGCCTACTTCTGATTCTGTGTCTCCCTCTTTCTCTGCCCCTCCCCTGCTCATGCACTGTCTCTCTCCCTCTCTCTCTCAAAAATAAATAAATATTTTAAAAAATAATCGTAAAATAAAATAAAATTTGATTAAGGGAACTTCCCTACCCATCCAGAGTAAAAAAGCTTGGTGGCATCTCCACATTTGAGACAGCCCTCTCCCCAGCATGATGCCAACTGCCACAGCTTCCCACATCCACATCTCAGACCATTTACTGTCACAAACTTAATCCACAGAAGCCAAAGAGATGGCCTACATGATTCCCTCATTTTCCCCAGCATTTGAAAATCAACTGGTGTGGATGACCCCCACTTGGAGATCTGAGAACAATTCTTGATTAGAGCAATGAGGAATTTTAAGAGTCATAAGCTGGTAGCAGCACCTGGGTGGCTCAGTTAGTTAAGCATCCGACTTCAGCTCAGGTCATGATCTCATGGTTTGCGAGTTCAAGCTCCATGAGGGACTCCAAGCTGACAGTGCAGAGCCTGTTTGGGATTCTCTCTCCGTCTCTCTGCTCCTCCCCCACTTGTGTTTTCTCTCTCTATCTCAAAATAAATTTTTTTAAAAACTTGGAAGGAAGGAAGGAAGAAGAAAGAAAGAAAGAAAGAAAGAAAGAAAGAAAGAAAGAAAGAAAGAAAGAAAGAAAGAAAGAAAGAAAGGGTCCTAAGGTGGTAGCTGGCAGAGCCTGATTTTCAGGGACTTTTCCCTGGGTTTTAGAAGCTGAATGCTCGCCTTCCCCCATTAGAATAGGGCAAGTCTCCAGCTTCATAGCCTAGATTAGATAACCAGAGCCCAGTTTTTGTACTTGCCCACTGCCCAAGTTTCTTGAGGACCGAGGCCAGCTGTATCCTGTCTTCCTGCATACAAACATTGGGTGGGTACCGCTTGATGTCAGGAAATGTGCCAAGCACTGGGAAGAAGAATGAGAGTAAGTTGGGCGCAGTCCCTGCTCTCAAAAAGCTCACAGTAGAGATAAGAACAGAGATGCATGTTAAGTACGCTGCAAGATGTTCTCATAGAGGCAGAAACAAATTGGTAGGGAGAACAAAAGTGGGGATTGATAAATACACTGGGATGGAACCAAAAACAATTCATAGAAGAGGTAACATCCGAGGTAGCACTTAAAGGCATTCATGTGGTAGAAAAGGCAGAGGAAGAAAAGAAATTCAAGAAAAGCATTCTAAGGAGCCAGCACAGTATGGAGAAAGGCAGGCCAGTGATTCTCAACCTTTCATGCTCAAAGTAATCACCTAGGGATGTTCCTTAAAATGCAAATTGCTGGGCCTCCCTCTCAGATTCTGGTTCTATTGGTCTAACACAGGATCAGAAATTTGGATCTTTAATGAGCAGGTAGATCTCAGTCACACATTGAGAAACAGCTGATTCAGGGTCACAAAAGTGCATGGTATTTGAGGGATGAGAAGAAATTCAGTATGAACAGAGCATGGACTGGGGGGTAGAGGTGGGCTGATATATGAAGCTAGTCAACCAGATTGGAGAGAGATTGTCAAGACTTCTAGAAACCTGTAAAGCCCTAAAACTGAGATTCTAGGAGGCTTCAGACACCAAGAGCCACCATCAGAACTGCATAGGGCTGGATCCAGTCTGTACAGCTGTGACCTCTGGGCGTGCATAGCTCTACAGCAAACACAGGAGGAAGAAGACAGGCCTGAGCCCAGACAGCCCAGACAGCCCAATGTCCCAGCCCCAGCCCTGCCATTTACTATGTCCTCTTGGCAAATTATTTAACCATCTTGGGCCCTCAGTCTTTCCTCTGCAAAATGGGAATAATAGCACTAAAATGTCAAGCTTGTACTAAACATTAAACAGTTTAATACACATGTAATGTCTATCTCAGTATCTTACATGTAGTATTTTTCATAGTAAAAATGTAACTAGAATATCTAACATATATTGACAAATTCAGGCAAATAAAGCGAGAGAGAGAGAGAGAGAGAGAGAGAGAATTCAGATTTAGAGTCATACTCTGCCCGCATGCAGAAGATGTAGAATTTCCCCCATGACTAAGTGTCCCCTGCAAGTTACCAGCCCTTCCCTAAAAGTCACCTATCCATCAGCATTTCAGATCCCCCTGACTTGTTCTCCCATTTTCTGGGTCCCATCTCAGAATGCCAGCCTCTTTCCCAAATTGGATGCTCCCCGGTCTGACATAGTTTATTTGCCACTGTGACCACCACCAGAACCTGACCGTTTGTCATGGGCTATCTCTCACCTGATCACGCATAATCCCAAACCTCTCCCAGTGCCGCAGTCATTATTTATGAGGATTGGCACTATGTCTGAGAACAATTAATTTATCTGCCAAATATACACTAAAGTGACTGTCTCATGAGGTTCCTGATCTCTACGGCATAAACAATCCAAAGCAGAGACAGAGCATCCCTGACACTGAGGACATGGATAACGTTATCTTAAATCCTTGCCTCCTCATTATATAAACAATAGTATATTTCTAATTTTCAAGGACACAGTGAAGTTTGAAGGCATTTTCCTCTACCTTGTATCATTTGACTCTCTCCATAACCTCTGAAAGAGGTAAGACATTCCTTCCATTTTACAGATGTGAAAATATTGAGTTTCAGAATAATTAGGTGACTTAGTCATATGGTCACTGAACTACAGACTCAAACCCAGCCTTCTGACTCTTGATACTTGTGTTCTCCATTATTCTGTACATACCACCTCTCATCTCTGCTTACTTTGACCTTCATCTGGAAAGCAGATAAATGTTTATGGATCCTACCCTCTACATAAAGGATTCCAAGTTTTGAATCACATGAAAATCAAGCCCACATAGCAGAATAGCCTGACAACTAGCTGTATTGATCTAAAGAAGAGGTCATTCATTCCAAAGACATTGAAGAAATAATTGGGTTCCTTTCTGTACCACTTGGGACTGGATGTGGAACCACAGCTACTCATCATGGTAGAGTAGAAAGAACAAGTTTTGGATCCAAAGAAACTACTTTCATGATCCTAACTCTGCCACTCAGCTGGCCACATGATCTTCAGCACATTCCCAAAATCTTTAATCTGAATTTTTTCATCCTTAAGATGGGGATGATCATCTCTAAACTCAAACAACATTGTATGACAACAAATATCAGAAACCTAAGTCAGCAATCACATAGAGGCCCTTAGCAACTGCAGACCACTGTCCCTAGACTGATGTTACAAACTTTAATGTGCATGAGAGCTTGTTAAAACCCAGCTTGCTGAGTTACCGCATCCTCTGCATTTCTGATTCAGCACATCTGGGGTGAAACCTGAGAATATGCATTCCTAACTAGTTCCCCCCCAGGGGAGGCTGATGCTGATGCTGCTGGGTCCAGGGACCACAACTTGAGAACCACTGCTGTCAAGCAGGACAAGGGTCATGTAGTCATGGAGAAAGAAGTCACTGGATAAAAATCAATACCCTAGAGGGGGGTGCCTGTGTGGCTCAGTCGGCTAAGCATCCAACTTCGGTTCAGGTCATGATCTCACAGTTCGTAAATTTAAGCCCTGCATCAGACTCTGTACTGACAGCTCAGAGCCTGGAGCCTGCGTCAGAGTCTGTGTCTCCCTCTCTCTCTGCCCTTCCTCTGCTCACATCTGTCTGTCTGTCTGTCTCTCTCTCTCTCTCTCTTTCTCCCTCTCCCCCCCCAAAATAATAAACATCTTTTTAAAAATGTATACCCTAAAAATAAATAAATAAATAAATAAATAAATAAATAAATAAATANCCCAAGCAAAGCCAGCCAAGAAAACACAAAGCTAAAGACAGCCATAATCTTGACTCCTTCATAGGCCCAGTGTCAGGGACTTACTAGGGTCAGGTAATTCTGAGCTAAGTAAGCACTTCATCTAAAACCCCTTGTGATTACTGTGTTTTCACTTAAAACCTTCAGAAATTCTTACACACAGATCTCCCATCTCCCGTTCTAGAAACCTTGCTGACTTATAAACAGTCCCTGGAAGACCCTGAGAGCAACTGAGCTAGTGGTTATGAGAGCCAGTAGCACAGTCTGATTGAGGGTACTCAATCAAATACCCAGTCGCCTTCAATGTAGTTTCTGCCTCACTAGCACCTCAGTTATTCCATCACACACACACACACACACACATTTGCAAAATCAGAGGGTCTATACGGAATGCAATTAGGGCACTCATTTAAGAAATGCACTGGCAATAGCTCATTTTTACACATAAACCTTTTTTCTTAAAGGGTGTGTTGCTTCTTGAAAGGAATAAAACAACAACAAAACCCTAGAAAATGCATTAGCCCTATTTTATGAAGGTGGTATAGACAGTGTATTCCCTTTTGTTTCCAGATATGAAAAATACATAAAAATGTGATGAACAGGCACTGACATATATACTGTTCTGTTCCCGCGAAGAAATCTGTAATATATCTCTATTTGGCTGGAGCCAGATGCCACTGAGTCACCAGTTCCCACTGTATCATCCCATGCCTGGCTCCGTTGGAATATTAAGCAGCCACCAGATTCCAAAGTTTGCATTTCCTCACATTTGGCTCTTCTCTGATCAAGCTTTATTTCTCTGTGATTATATATATATCAGACCCTGGAATCAACTTTCTTTGTTTTATCAAGACCCGGTGTGTAGTGATTCTGATTTATCATTTTTACAACAGTCTCTTCCCTGCGGGCTCCAGGTCGTGATGGTGGCATTGCTACGATTTATGATAGGGATTGTTGACGGAAAATGTATGCTCTTTTTGATTTTCCTTCTTCCCAACACCTGGTTCTTATTTGCTCAACTCTAGCTTCTGAAGCATTATTTACCATTTGCTGAAATGCAATGGTTTATTTGTTGGGGGTGTGTAAGGTAGAGGATGGATTTTTACAGTTGGCTATGCTTTTTCCTCTTATCAACCCAACATGGTTTTTCCGTTACATTTTCTTATGTTGTTAGGTACCTGGAGCTCCCATTCATTTCCCATTTATTTCTCCTTATCTGCCACAACATATTAGTTCTCTCAAAAAGAAAAAGAAAATGCAGGCTGGTTAGGTTCTTCACGGAGGTTTTTGAATTCTCTGTGACTCACTCGGTAGGTGGTCACCTCCCTTTCCAACCTGGATCCATTATTTATTACTTAGTGAAGGCTCCTCTCTCTCTGAGTCCCAGAGCAGGGCTAATTTTTCTTTAGATTCTAAGAACACTTCAGAATAACTTGACAAAAGGTAGAGCTTTTGAAGCCTGCTAGGAATCCATTTGCCAATATTGAAGATAATTATAAAAGGTGGAGATGAAATAAACAGAGATGCTCACACCTGAGGTGTGTTAGGTCTTCTGTCCAAAGCAAATCGCAAACGAATCAAAGCTATTTTTTCCACCAGATGATGAAAACACCCAGAGGGTTTTCTCCTTTTTATGTTTTCCCTACACACCTAGCAGAGTGCTAGGCACTGGGAATGCCTTCTCATTATCGATTTCTATGGCCACGTTTAACCAGGGCTTTTTTTTTTTTTTTTTTTTTTTTTTTTTTTTTCTTTATTTTTTCANTTTTGCTAATCTGCATACTTTTCCAAGAGGTCAAGTAGTTTGAGGTTTGATTTATTTTTTTTATGTTTATTTTTGAGAGAGACAGAGCACGAGCAGGGGAAAGGCAGAGAGAGAGGTTCCAAAGCAGTCTTCAGGCTCTGAGTATCAGCACAGAGCCCAATACAGGGCTCGAACCCACAAAGTAAGATCATGACTTGAATCAAAGTCAGAGGCTTAACAGACTGAGCGACCCATGTGTCCCATTTGTGGATTTAATTTAAATGGGACTAATACTTAATGCCCTCTCCACCTGCCCCTCCGCTTATTGCTAAAAACAGAAGTCAGCTTCTCAAATTGTAATTTTAAATTTTTTATTTTTTGTTTATTTATTTTAAGAGGGGGTGGAAGGGCAGAGAGAGAGACACAGAGAGAGAGAGAGAGAGAATCCCAAGCAGACTCCACATTCAGCACAATGCAGGGTTTGATCCCACAATCAAGGAATCATGACCTGAGCCAAAATTGAGACTCAGATATTCAACCAACTGAGCCATCCAGGTGCCCCACAAATTGTAATTCTTAAATTTAAAAAGTCATGAAATAAACCAATCAGGTGTGCTGTGGTGGAGATAGTTAATAACCCCCGCCCCCATGATGAGGTACCATGACATACCATCTTCTTCAGGACAGTTCTTGTTTACACCTGTTATCTCAGTATCATTGTTAATAGTGTCATCTTTTCACTCTCAAAAGTGGCACATTTTAGAAGGAAAATATACAATCATACTATCCCATATCCATTCCCCTCTTTCTCCTTTTAGTAACAAACCCCCTGCTAAGTTTTATTTGATGAGATACTGGACTGCCCAGCTCAAAACTGCATTTCCCAGTTTTCCTTGCAGCCTGGTGTGGCCAATTATATACATAATAAACAACACACGGTGCTTACTATTTTCCAGGCACTGTTCTAGGTACTCTATAAATTAACACACTTAATCCTCATCATATAAGCTAGGTACTATTTCATCATCTCTATTTTATGGATGAGGAAACTAAGAGCTAGATAACTTGACCAAGTGGCAGAGCAAGGACATGAACCTCAGTAATCTAATTCCAGAGTCTGTACTCTTGAGCAACTACCTCCAAATGTGACCAAGTGTTGGCCAAAGGGATGAGGAAAAATGACGTGAGCAACCTCTCCATCTCCCCCCAAAAAAGGAACCTCATTGTCGCCCATCTTTTCTTGCCTCATTCCCTCAAGGAATGAAACTTGATGCCAATGAACAGACAGAGACAACACTCCAGGAGATGCAGAAGCCACAAAATAAAGGGCTCCTTGGTCAACCTCACAGAGCAGAGCACCTTCCCATCCTCAATTGTCTGCTACCTCAGCATCATACGTATGAGAAAAATATCCTATCTTATCTGAGCCACTATCAGTCTGTACTCTAACTAACACGTATTCACATCCCCACCTCACAAAGTCTCACTTCATGCAGATGTTCAGAAGGTAGGTGAGAATCTTCTATTCCAGTAGCAAGATGAACCCTCTTGACCAGATCTGAGCATTTTCTCCAATCCCCAGGTTCCTACCTATTCCAAGGGCTGCTCCCATACCAACATCAAGGGCTTTGCCCCAGTTCTATACGTAATTCTTAGTACATTGAAACTTTCCATGGAAGGTAGACATGAAAGAGATAATATATAGCCTACATCTTTACTCTCAAGCATGTAGGTGCCATCATGGCCTCCTAAATTATGCCAGAGCAAAGGACTCATCACAGACGCCTGCCTCTATCCTTGCATGAAACACACTCTCTACCTTGACCTTGTGGCATCCCTTCCCTTCCCTATTTTATTTTCCTCAATAGCATAACCACCACATAACATATGTTCATCCCTTTATGCAGAGCCCATCCCATCTAAATTATCATCTCATTGGGGGAGGGACTGTGTCTGCTTTGGTCACTGCTTTATCCCCAACTCCTAACAGAGGCTCAAATGAATGGTGAATGAACAACTTGAAACAGCTGTAGCTATGTGACCCTGGGCAAGTTACTTAACCTCTCTGGGTCCCTTGATAATAGTATATAATAGAGTTGTTGCAAGAATTAAAAGAGATAATAACAGGGGCACCTGGGCAGCTCAGTCAATTAAGTGTCTGACTTCTGCTCAGGTCATGATCTCACGGTTCATGGGTTTGAGCCCCATGTCAGGCTCTGTGCTGACAGCTCAGAGCCTGGAGCCTGCTTCAGATGCTGTCTCCCTCTTTCTTTGCTCCTCCCCCACTCACATTCTCTCTTTCTCTCTCAAAAATAAACATTACAAAAAATTTTAAGGAGATAATAAGAGATAATACATGTCAAATATAGAGACTACTTCCCAGTATATGTAAAGGTCCAAATACAATGTAAGAATTGTAAGCAATATAGTATTCATTATGCAGCCCCTGTGCTGTGCTCTATTATTTCATTTAATAATAGCCCATGTGTTCAGAACCACCCACCTTCTGGTACCACAACTGGAATTCTGGTTCAGCCATTATACGTCTCTTGCCTCATTCTGTTCCTCTTTCTGGGAATTTCCTAAGAAAAGCCAGACTGCAATTTCCTGATGTATGACAAACCCCAACCCCCTCTAGTGAAATTCAGTCCAGGAGCTGTTAGAACTGACCTTGCCTTTGATAAAGAAAGAGATAATAGTATTTATTTTAGGATTACTATTGTGTCTGGTATAAGAGTTACCAAGTTTAGTTATTTGGCTCTATTTGTGAAACATTTCCATTTTTTGTCTTTTGGTATGCCTATAAGATCATCAATGGCCTCTCATCCACTAATAACCTGAGAGGAGAGTCAACTTGCTCCTTCTTCTAGGACTTTCCTTAGACCCTGCCACTGCCTCTTCCTAATACGGGTATCTAGAACAACTCCTCAATAGTACAACCAGACTGCAGCTGAGTGTTATACTCTGGGAAAAAAGCCATCCAGGTAGGTAGTGAAACCTCTTCCAAAAAAATTAGTTGGGCTAGAGTTTTGGGGATAGCAAAAGTGGTGTGTGTGTGTGTGTGTGTGTGTGTGTGTGTGTGTGTGTTCCACAAAGGTTCTAGGACAACTTTCAAAGGGAAAAATCCATACCCAGCTTTTGCGATATTGAATTAGCTCCTTCCAGCTGATCTTTCAGAGACATTATTCTTGCCCATCCCCATGCTTACAGTCCTCAGCTCTTTCCAGCTTTAACACTGACCAAACTAGACTTTCTCTCAAGGATGTAGATGTAGGGAAAACACTGCAAATTTGAGTGACCACTCTATGCAGAAACTGTATGCCTCCCATTTGTTATTTCTGAGGTTATTTTAAAATCTCACAATCCTGGGGCGCCTGGGTGGCTTAGTCGGTTAAGCGTCCGACTTTCACTTAGGTCATGATCTCGCGGTTCGTGGGTTCGAGCCCCGCGTCGGGCTCTGTGCTGACTGCCAGCTCGGAGCCTGGAGCCTGCCTCAGATTCTGTGTCCCCCTCTCTCTCTGACCCTCCCCTGCTCGCGCTGTCTCTCTCTCTCTCTCTCTCCTGGATATAAATAAAAATATTTAAAAAAATAAAATAAAAATAAAATCTCACAATCCTAACAGTAAACTATTATTATGGTTGTTGTCATTACCTCCATCTTACAGATGGGCAAACAGGCTCTGAGAAATTGTTGTTGGCACCCAAGGCCCCTCAACAAGTGAGAAGTGAAACGAGGATTCTAATCCAGGTATTTGTAGCTCCAATACCTCCTCCACTAGATCTTTCAACTTTTGGTCCCTTATAATTCCTATGTGCAAGAGAATTCTTGCAAATATTTCCAGAGACCTCAATACTAAACCTATAAAGCGATTGCCTACACTTCACCCTAACCAGGAGAATTATCTCCCCAAGAGCCGCCCTCCAGTACTCAGCCAGCCAATATGCCTACAGCTATCATTTCATTCTACAGAATGCTGGGGTGCCCTGCCTGTACCTCTGTCTTAGGCATTAGTGATAGAAATGTCTAAATAATGAGCTTTTTAAAAATTAAGAGCCCACACCTAGAAATTCTGACCTAATTGGTCCGAAGTTGGGTCTAGGCATCAGGACTGGTTTTAAATCACCTCAAGCTTTATTCATTGCGCAACCAGGGCAGGAAATACCATCCAGACAGTTCTCCCACTGAGACTCAGGAACTCCTCTGTCCTTAACTCATAGTTGTTACTGCCTCCAGCTGAATAAAACTTCAGGTGAATCACTTACTGCCAAATTTGTTCCTCATCGATTCTAACTGCTATGGTCAATCCTTGCCTAATTGTTCAGTTAATCTTGTCTGATTTGGCTCCAAGTGTAATTTTTTTCCGACAACTCAAAATTCTCTCAGTACTCTGACACATTAGTTCATTGAATATTCCCTTAAAATATCACGCCAGCCTTTTTTGTTCATAAATAGTAGATTAGGAAGACATAGGATTCAATTCTGGCTTGATGACTAAACTAAGTCAAGTTTATAAGTAACTATAGCAAGTTACTATAAATTCTACACCTTCAATATATAAAACAGACAGATTGTAATATTTAGCATATTTGAAATTTTCAGAAAGACTCTAGTATAGCACCGTCTGGATTGGAATCACAACTCTGCTGTCAACAAGCTGTGCAACGTTTAGCAAATCATGATCCCTTTCTGAACCTATGCTTACTCGGCTATAGAACAATGGAAGAAATCAGAGTTGTTGAGTCGAGGATTTTTCACCCAATGTTAAAGAAGTTCTATAATGTCAGACCCATGAGCAACTAACTGCTGGTGGGCACAGTGATGTTAATTAATTGGTGGTATTTAAAACTCATTTGAGGTTTCCTCTCACTACCCCACTGAAGGAGCCTTGTTCAGGTCTTGGCCAAAGCAAGAAAAGAACAGAATTAGAGCTTACATTTTATAACCAGGGAAGAGTAGCTATGGCTACTCTTTTGAAACAGACAAATGTGTTCTATAAATGTATTTACACCATAGAGAAAACTCAGGTCTGGTCAATTAGACTTTTATTTCAGAATTTGCATCTTCACTAAAGGAAGATTCATAGATTAATAAAACCCCAGAAACGGAGGGCACCTTGAAGAACCATTTCATTTATTCCTCTGCAAACCTTTCATTTATTCTGTGTATTCCTCTATATGTATATAAAACTATACTGTTCAGGAAACAAACGCAGCATACCTCTCTATTCCTTAAATATATTAATAGATGAGTGTTAACAACCCCAACAACCCCATAGCGTATCTTTTGTGTCATTTTAACTCAAATTTACCCAAATTCTGATTGTGCTAGTCTCTTTTGAGATGGCTGTGGCTCGTTTGCCTATATATCTTCAAAATATTTCATGATACTAAATAGCCCTGATTCCTTCAGCCCTTCCCCATAGGATACCAACTTCTAGAATTCCCACTGAACTTCCAGTCATGCTCTACAAATTCTCTGCACCTAGCTCATGTATAAGAATCTCCTCTGAACTCTAGATGAGCCGCCTCTTAGATATCTCCTCCTGGGCATTAAATTCAACATGCTCCCATCATGCTGCTCCCCTTCCAATAATTTCTTACATTTATGAATGGCACCACCATGCACCCATCTGCACTAACCAGGAGATTAACTCTACATCCACTTCTTCTTTATTCCATAATCAAACACTCACTGAGATTTTGTCCCCTAAAAAGATTGTGAATTCATCCATTTTTCTCTATTTCCATTATCCCCAGTCCAAAGAACAATCCACTCTTTTCCGGATACTGTGAGAGCCCTCAACCAATCTCCTCCACAGCTAGAGTGATTTTTTTTTTATGTTTATTTATTTGAGAGAGAGACAGAGTGTTAGCAGGGGAGAGCTGAGAGAGAGGAAGACACAGAATTGGGAAGCAGGCTCCAGGCTCTGGGCTGTCAGCACAGAGCCTAATGCGGGGCTCGAACTCACAAACTGAACCATGAAATCATGACCTGAGCCAAAGTCAGATGCTCAACCAACCGACGGAGCCACCCAGTTGCCCCCAGAGTGGTCTTTTGAAAACATATCAGATTATAGCATTTTCTTGAATAACAGCCATCAATGGCTCCACAGGGCTCTCAGAATAAAGACCCATGTCCCCAGAAAGGCCTTCAAGGTCCTGAAAAACCAGACCCCTTCTCCCGGAACCAAGCCTCACCAGTTACACCTGAGCTGCTGCCCCCCTCACCTATAGCTTCATCAATTCTTCAGCTTCCTTCTCACCTGAGAGCCTTGCACATACTGCTCCCTCTGCCAGGAGTGCTCTCCACCCCCTACACCCTTCAGAGCTCACCTTCCTCACCTCCCACACTGTTTCGGCTCTCTATTACATTCTCACACAGCACTCATCCTGCACTTGACCTGCGTTTCTCATACCACCACTCTTGGCATGCTTAAAATTATTTGATTAATTGTTTTGTTAATTACTTCTTATCTATGGTCTCTGTCTGCCTTATTCACTGCTCTATTACCAGTGCCCGCCACCAAGCAACTTGCACATGGTAGACATTCTATGTTCTAGTAACATTCTGGTAAATGGTTGACTTCTTCCATCACACACTAGCATATCCTTTTCATTCTTCTTGCCCCTCCCTTCACTGCCAAATGTCCTTAGAGACTAGCCTATATTATCTGCCCCAGATCCACCCCTACTCACTTGTCCACCCACAGAAATGTGAGGTCCTCAGCTACCACTCCAATGAAACCATTAATGCCAAAGGTCGCCAGTGAAAGCCGACGACCTGATGGGCTTTTTCTAGATTTACTCCTACTAAACACCTCTGTGACATTTGACAGTATGGACAACACCCTCCTGTTTCCTTTTTCAAAAGAAAAATGTGATGAGTAGCTTCTCTGCTCCCAGCCCTGTGATTAGAACGGGATCCCTTCTCTCACTGCATCCAGTGAGTCAGCCAAAGCAACAATCACAAATATGCAACCACAGCCATGTTGGTGCTAAGAAAAAAACAAAGAGCTAGGAGGGTGTGAAAAGGTGGGGACCCTGAAGCTACTCTGATTGTGCTCGTTTTACTGCCACAGCTGAAGTAGTGCAGCCCTCTGCATGTCCCCTGATCATCTGCATGCCAGGGTTTCTTCCTTATCACACTGCACTTCTCATGTGCACTCTCTCTCTTCCTCTGCTCGGGGCCAACGACTCTCAAATCTGTATCTTCAGGCCTAATTTTCCAACCACTTCTTGGATATCTCCTGGATGTTCCCCAGGCACCTAGAAAGGTGCATTCCAAAACAAATTAAATGTCTTTCCCCAGCCCTTCTATTGTAGCTTCTCTCACCAGTCACCTGGACTAGAAATTAAATACCCCTGAGATCTTTCTCTCTTCCCCTCACCTCCACAGGTGAGGAGTTGTCCCGCTTCTGCCTTCTAAGCATAATTGGACCTGTTCTCCATGTCCAGTGCCATGACTTTTGTCCAGACACTCATCAGCAACTCCCCTTGCATTACTGCTCTCGGCCTCCTCCCTGGACCCCTTCTTCCACGCTTCCCCTACTCTGATCATTTGCTTTGCTGCCATCCACATTTAATGTGGCCACATTATTGCCCTGTTTAAAAGTCTCCTGTGTCTTTAGGATAGAGTCCACATTCATTAGCTTCATAATCAGACCTTACTACCTCTCCTGTCTTACTCTTTTCATTCATTCATCCTATAAATATTCATTGAGTACCGAGTACATAGCAAGCACTATTTTAGGTACTGGAGATAAAGCAGAAAACACAACAATATCTTCATCAAGCCCCACACTCAAGTACAGCAATACATATCACACCTATCATACACACATGTGCACACACCTGGCCTCTAGCAACTTTAAATCTCTCATTATTTTCTACATTTCCCATGTTTGTTCAGGCTTTTATATAATACCTCTACTGGCTGAAAGACTTTTTCCTTCCTCTCTGACGTATTTGCACTCCCTGTAGACTCAACACTCAAACTGAACCTCTATGGGGCCAGTGAAAATTCCCAGGACACAGTTAGACACACTCCCTTCTCTATGTGTCAAACCACTTTGAACACATCTCTCTCACATGCACTTCCTTTTTACTTGTCTGTCTCCATCACTAAATTGTCAGTCCTTCAAAAGTAAAATATCATCTTTTTCCAGTGCACATCCTCAACTTGTTTTTTCTAATCATATGAATTGAAAAATAAATGAACAAATGGTATCCACTATGGCTCTTAGAGGAGCAAAGGTTCACAAACTATACTGTGCATTAGTATTAGTTGAGGATCTTGTTAAAATACCAATTCTGATTCATTAAGTCAAGGGCGAGTCCCAAGAATGTGCATTTCTAACATGGTCCCAGGGGAATGCTGATGCAGCCAGCCTGAGGACCATACTTTGAGGAGCAAGGCTTTAGAACTTAGTGGTCAGGAAACCCAGTAAGTGAAGCTGGTTGGGAAACCATTCCTGTGGAAATTAAGCAAATAAACAAACGACAGTTCTGCTTCACATCTTGTCTATCAAGTCTGCATGACATCTTGACAGCAACCAGCTTCCTGAAATACTGGGGAGAAGCACCACTGTTATAGACTGCCCAGTTAGACAGCCCACGCTGCACTCTACAGGTCTTCTGGGAAGCCCCAACTGAGCTCATTCGCCAGCTTCTGCTTGTTGCAAAAGCCCAGTGCCTGTCTTTGTTTCCAACTCTGCACATGGCTCAAATGTGTTCCCTTGTCATCTCTAGCATGGACACAGGCCCCCAGACTTCCCTGCCAAGAATCAGAGGCAGAGGACGGCTCAGTTCCTCTTGCCCTCTCCATGCTCTAAGGCAACAGCCCTGGCTACCATTCAGGGCATCACTTTTCAAACCTCCCTGCCCCATTGAGCAGGGCCTTGGCACCAGCTCACTGCCCCACCTGGCCAGCACACCTCTTCTCTCAGCCCCCAACCTCTGCACTCCGCCAGGAGCCTGCAAGCACTCACAGGAGCCGTCTGAAAGACGATCCCAGTTTTAGTTAAAATTTTTCCTACCCACAGAATTCCGAGATGCTACTGGGGATTTACAAGTTGTTTTAAGGCTGTTTTAAAGATAAACCATGGTATTTACATAGATATATGGGCCTGGGTAAAGGACTGTGTGGTTCTTTATAAAAGATGCAGTATAAATGTTCTTGTATTACTAGAAGGATTATATAAAAGATGTTAAAACATATTTCAACCAAGCAGTGGTATAGATGGCCACAGAATATAATGTATCCATTGTCAAGAAATCCCCACCAGAGACCTCTGAAATCTTACATTGATTGAGTCGTGCTGGACTCGCAGCACATTGAAAATTTTCCAAATGGTAAAATATTAAATATACTCTTTTTAAAAAATATTTACCAGTTAAACACTAAAGTACTGTAACTGGCTGACCTTTCACAGCAGCTTTGTTCTACTTTTCCAAAAGCAGCCAGAAAGGGATTGTTTTCTTTTAATGCTTTGTTTTGTCTTTTAGGAAAAAAAGAACCAACTTATTTTGAGCATACTACCCCCCCTCCCGCCTATGCAATAACATCATAATGGCAGAATAATCACTGTAAACAATGCCCTGGGGATTTAGTTGGCTACAGCAGGGGACTCTAGGAGCCAATTTCAGTGCTTTTCTTAACTACATCATTGCATTTTTGTCTGCTAGTGGATAAGAAGAGTCTCCTTTTAGAGCAGGTTGATGGAAAGTGCTAATTGTTGACACATTAGCTAATTGTTATGATTAGCCTCTGACTTTTTTTTATTCTAAAAGTCAAGATCTCAACTGTGAAGTATGAAGATGCTTATTACAACAATGCTATGAAAACATTCAAACAATTGAATGAAAACATTCAGAAGCATTCAATCCAGTGGCAAGTTGACAGCCATGCCTTTAAAGAACAGACAACCATCAGGGAAAAAAAAATATCCTAACTGCTGCATCCACCCAATATTTCAGACATAAGTGTTCTGGGTTATCAGTAATGATCTGTTTTTACAAATTCACTATATCTTTGGAAAGTTGAAGTAACTCCAAACCAAATAAACCCATGTGCAAGCTATAATGGCCCACTGACAATTGCGGCAGCTTGGAATTCATGACAATGTGAACCTGTAAGGTACCACACTTAGGTGTTTCTCTATCTTCGAAAAACCAATATGGGGTATTTGAAATCGAGATCATTCTCAGCTACAGTTCAACTTGGGAATACAACTAGGTATGATTATTAAAATGTGCACATTCTTTAATATTTAGAGGAAAGGAAGGAGAGAAAAAGTCACAAGAAACCAAAAAGCAGGGTTCAATTCTTGGCTCTGGCCATTGAATGAGTCATTATTCTGTGCTTCATCCAGCTGACTTGTCAGTGCAAGCAAATATTTACTATTTGCTATAGGAATATTCTGGCTTCATATACATATTATTTGACTGAATTTCAACTTTTAAAAATTCAGACACATATTAAAAAAATCAATGCACCACTATATCCCAGTGTTCATTTTTATAGCTTAAAAAATAGAGAACACACAATCTTCTCACATTATTCTTGTTTATAATCTTCCCTAAATAACAGAATCAAGTTTTACAACCCAGCCATTAGTCAATATCTTTACATTTTCTTCCTTCAGTGTAATTCGTTTTTTTAAACTTTAAGTAACTGCATCCTTAAAATACATACAGGTATGTGTGTGTGTGTGTGTGTGTGTGTGTGTGTGTGTGTGTGTGTGTTTTAAACAACCTACCTTTGTTTATACATAGTTTGACTATTTTGAGTAACTTAACTGGTTACTAACTAGTTAACCCATTTAGAGTTGTTTACAAGATTCAGTGTGATAATATCTTAATGTGGCTAAAGCAATGCTTGGCACATAGCAAGCACCTAATAAATGTTAGCTGCCATCAGCAGCAGCATCAAAGTGACAAGTAAGTGGTCAAACAGACTTGCATTTATAGAAAAAAATGGTATAGGTTCCTAGTTTAACCTAAGATGTGAAACAGCACTGCACATGAAAGAAAGTATTATTTAGTAGGTACTAAATATTTTGGTGCACGTGGCAAGTCAACACTTTTACTGAACACCTATTACACAGTAGGCTGTCTGCTACATGGCTTATATTAGGGCTCTGTCTATATATACAAATTGAGCTGAAGTTACACACACACACACACACACACACACACACACTTTAGTCTCTCAATTTAAATGTCCCAGAGAAACTTTAGACCCTAAAGGGAAAATAAGGCTAGAAAAAAACAAAGACAAAGGGAAATCCTGGAAAATATTTCTATCCTCAATGTGTAATAGTAAATGAATAATAATTTATCTTTATCCCTTGTTCACATCTTTTCAAGCTCTTTCTGCTGCACAATTTCAACCAGGTATTTCAAATTTTACTTTGCACTGTTGCAAAGGTCATAATGAGAACCCACTCTTTCTTGTTCCTGTTCTCCATCCAACATGAGTGCTGTCTAGCTGAGACTCTGTACACACTCCCAAGTCATGCCATAGACACAGCATGAAAATGTCTACTTCATTCCCCCGACCCAACAAATCTCCTACCCCTTCCCGTGCCCCAGCTTCACCTCCCCTGGATTTTACCACAACCCTAACACCTACTTTACAAACTACTTTACTTCTGTTTTCTTTTCCCAATCTCCTATTTTTCTTTTTTAAATTATCCTAATAGAAATGATTTGAAATTGACATATACATGGACATCAAAATTCTCACCATGGAGAAAATGTGTTTAAAAGTAAAGCTTCAGGGGTGCCTGGGTGGCTCAGTCGGTTAAGCGTCCGACTTGAGCTCAGGTCATGATCTCGCGGTTCGTAGGTTCAAGCCCCATGTCAAGCTTGTCTGTGCTGACAGCACAGAGCCTGGAGCCTGCTTCAGATTCTGTGTCTCCCTCTCTCTCTGACCCTCCCCCACTCATGTTCTGTCCCTCTCTGTCTCAAAAATAAATAAACTATTTAAAAAAACGTTAAAAAATAAAAAATAAATAAAAGTAAAGCCTCAGTGGAAGGAAGCTCTATGTTTAGGAGGGTTTACTCTGGGTAGAATAAATGAAGTTTTTATTTTAAAAGAAAATGCAATATTGAATTGAGCCAATAACTTATTTTCCAGTTGAATTCAAGTTGTTTTCCTGTCAAAATATAGATTTTTTTCTAACTTTCACATGCATCATTGTGATAATGCTTTTGTTCCTAATTCTTTTAAAACGTTATATACAAGAACACAGCTATATATCACTGTATATACTCTTCTGCATTAGGGGGAATTCCCATCCATCCATCATTTTACTTTAAGAAAGTATAACACAGGAACAAAATCCCTGAATATTTTAACATATTCTCTGAAAATGTATTAATGACTTTACAACATGACTATAAAATACACAATTTTCTGCAAATGTTCAAGTATGTGCTAGGTAGAAGGGCTATTTAAAAATACATTTTAATCTCCTATATCAACCTCCTTCATCTAATACACGAGGAAAGTAAAACTGGGAATAATGAAGAGACTTTTGCAGTGCACACATCAGACAGGGGCATAACCATGGAGTCTGCACATGTCACACCTTTCATGGAAAGAATAATGATACAAGGCATGGCCACCTCAAGGTGAAGCTCTCCTGATGGTGTGCTGGACTGGATCCAAACACCCCAGACATGAGACAAATTATTACAAACCAGCCATTAGGTATTCTATTTTACCATCTCCAAATTTGAAAGAGAGAGAGAGAGAGAGAGAGAGAGAGAAGGAAGGAAGGAAGGTAGGTAGGAAGGAAGGAAAGAAAAGAGAGAGGAGGGGAGGGAGGGAGGAAGGGAGAGTGAAGGAGAGGAGGGGAGGGGAGGGGAGAAGGGGGAAAGGAAAGAAGGAAGGAAGGAAAAGAAAAAATAGAAAGAAAGAAAGAAAGAAAGAAAGAAAGAAAGAAAGAAAGAAAGAAAGAAAGAAAGAAGGAAAGGAAGGAAGGAAGGAAGGAAGGAAGGGAAAGAAGGAGGGAGGGAGAGAAAATGATAAAATTCAACCTAGGTTGATTATAAATAAGGGTTTGTAATACATTTCTGGTGTGTCCTACCTCCGAATCTTTAGGGTGTGTCCTAAATCCAATGACAGGAGAGTAGATTTGAGACCCAGAGACCTAGAGGGAAAGGCTCAGAGGAAACAACAGAGGCAGAGATTGGAACCATGCAGCCCCAAGGCAAGGGTTTGCCTGCAGCCAACGGAAGCCAGGAGCCAGGAAAGAGGCAGACAACAGATTCCCCCTCAGGGCCTCCAGAGGGAACCAGCCCAGCAAATACGTCAATTCTGGCCCCCAAAACTAGGAGAAAATAAGTGCCTATTGTTTTAAGCCTCCAGGTTTATGGTAATTGGTTATGGCAGTCCTAGGAAACTACACACTCATAGTCAAGATTTACTCAGGGTTGCTGTGAAGGTCAAATGAGATGATGCGAAGGCAACTAGCACAATGCTCACTCAGTGAAAGCTCCTTTACCCCCTCTCCCCTCTGGACAGTGAGAATGGGTATGTTGTAGGTTCCCTCCTGCAGTGGATTCCGGCTGATCATCCTTATAGAGTCAGAGCTCCTACCTCCTTCCTCCTGCCAGGAAGGGCCCAGTCCTCCTCAGGACAGGTCAGTGCCAGCCTGTTTGGTGCAGGCTTTCCTTCCTAACTGTCTGCCTGGCTTTCCTAATGCTGCCTCCCTAACCCACTGGTAGCAAAAAAAAAAAGAAAGAAAGAAAAAAAACCCCAGCTCTCTAGAGAGGGCTGGGCTGGACAGCAGATCACAGTTCTCACAGTCCCCGCTCACCACTGTCCCCCTGGATGACCAATGCCATCCTTTCTGTGGCCTGACACACAACCCCAAAGATTCCACAGATTCAGCATCCTTCTCCCTTTGGGCTTATTTACTCTTCATTTATTATGTTCCTTGAGAGCTCGATACCAGTGTATTAACACGTTCCCAATCCAACTTCATTCTCTTGTTTTTTTCCTTTTAAAGACGATATATATATCACTTATTTTTAATTCTTTTTCTTTTCACTTGTATTTCTTCTAAAAGATGCATACTCCAATGGAAAGAAAAATAGGGAGCCAGACCTTATTCAAGGCCTAGAGAGGCAACTAACAATGAGCCAACACACCAAAGCAAGACACAAAACAAAAAAACAAATGGAAAAGACTTTCAAAATACTGTGAAGTGGATTCTGTGCTTTGAAAACCTAACTGAAGTCATTTCTTTTTAAAATTCCACCTTTTTTCTCAAGTTAATCAAGGAAGAACATGTGTACAAGCAGACATGGCCAGCCTGTTTGGCAGTGGTCTATTTCCTCCTATTTTCCTAATCTCCCATGTGCAAAGGAAAGAAAAGCAGCAGATGTATAAATAAATACATATATCATTTATCACATGTCATATATACCCCATGTATGTTTCATATGTTTCATATATTTCATATATATATATATATATATATATATATACCCTGTTTCACTTATCGGGATGCAATTAATAATTACAACAAAGAAAAAGCATGTTTAGTCCCTTGGAAGAGAAGCGCTAAAATTTAAAGTGGCATTAAAAGCTTAATTCTCCCCTTTGCAGAAAAGAATAAATCTCCTCCGCCTCCTTCCTTGTTTTCTCTTTGATTCAGGTAAATAGTGTGATAACTTGAAAGCCATACTACAGTCATATGAAAGGGAAAACAGACAGGCATCCCGTTCGAATGCAGACATGCAGATGCAAGAGAGGGCAAGGCTTCTATTCTTGCATGAATATAGGCAACCTTCAGCATTCTGACCAAAAAGGAAAGGCGAGGGGACAGAAAGTATTATCAGTTAGACATAATTTGGTTCTTTGCTCTGTTATAGGTATTTTACAAGCATAACAGCATTTGCTCCTCACGGAGCGTCTAAAGCAGATGTTATGTCTCCGTTTCACAAATGCACTAACTGAGGCTCAGAAGGCTTAAGTAACCTGGGTTACTTGGGTGACAAATAAATAAAACTGACCCCTGCTCCTTATAACTTCTCCTTTCCACGTGGAGAAGTACCTTGTGAGAAAGGATTCGGGAATGACTGAGAAAATTGGACATGGTCGCTTATATGTAGTTGACCAAACAGTCTTAGAGAGAGATAGTTTCATTGTAAGTACAGGAAAAAAGCTTCCTGTGCTGAAATCTGATTGCAACATGAGTTAAATCCACTGAAACTTATCCTGATATCAAAAGCCAAGCTTCGCATACACCAATTCTGAAAGCTTTGCAACCCTAGTCATGCAGCAGCAGGTGTGGGCTCTGTTAAATTGTTCTGGAGGATAAGTACACTCCCCCAGTGCCAGAGTTTGCCCAGATTTTCCGTGTTCTCTCTATTCCTCATCAGCTTGAGGCCCACCGAAAGGGGGAGGAGAGAGCACAGAAAAGATCACATGTCCTATTTAGGGTCAGTAAAGCCTAGAAATTTTCCAGCATGGTTTTCCTGAACTAAGTGTTCTCATGAGAATCAGTAGCTTCTGTGCCAGTCCTTTGATCCTCGTTGGGCTCATGAATCCAACCAGTGGGTATTGACTAAGGACGCCCTCCAGGCAGGGCACTCACTGTCTTGAAGCAGATCCAAAGCTAGTGTTAGAAAGAGCTTTTGCCTTTAGAGAGCTTGCAGTTTGGCGGGCAGACAGACTAACCCATCGCAAAGCAACTACAATTGTACTCTGACCATTTTGATAAGAAATCTGTCAAAAGAGAAGAGAAGTATCTTTAGGCTGGAGAGATGGGAGAAATGGGAGGGGAGGGGCTGCCTTGAGAGAGACCTTGAAGGCCAAGGAAGGGGATTTGGGTAGGGAGAGAAGTAAGTTGGGGAGGCACAACTGGTACTGAACACAGAGTATAAAATTAGTATAGCTTATGTGGCGGGCAGAGAGGGCTATATCAAACAAAACCAGTAAATTCACAGATGTCACTACTGGGTCTTTTCCAAAAGCCGAGATGCCCTGTTTACATCCTGTACTTAACTCAACCTCCACCTTGACAGGCTTCTGAGAAGAAAATTTCTGACATGGGACCATTAAAGGCTCACTTTGCGTTCCACAAATACATTTGGCTCCTTTCACAGCTGTTTACACAGAGGGTAAACAGCTTCTGCTTCGAGATGAAGTGTAATTGTCACCCATTTCATTGAGGTGAAACAATAGTTGAAAGGTGCTGGCAGGGTATGAATATCAGCCCTCCCAGCGAAGGAACAGAACAAGGCTGCCTCAAGACAAGAAGCTCAGGATGGCTCCCGGTAAATTTCCACGTTCTACCTAGGAAAGTGCCATCTGCTTGTCCTTAAGAAATATACATTTCAGTCGGCAATAACCAAACAAAATCCTTGGAGGCTTGCTTCTTAAAGCAAAGAGATCTGTGGATACAATTATACATACAATTCGCCACAGCTCACAAAATTTTATGACTACATAGACCCGGAACCAAAACAACAGAGTAATTCTGTAAAAATGAAAATTTCCACCAGATTCTTGGCATGGAAAATAAATGTAGTCTCTATAAATGAGAGATAGCTTGTTTTTCTTTTTTAAATTATGTCTATACTGGGGTGGAAGGCCACGTCAGTCATGGAACTAGTTGACAATTAGTTACACCCAAATCATCCCCCAACTGGGGAGTTTCTTGGTCCTGGGCATCTTGGCTCCCTATCCAATGTCTACCTTATCATGTTCCATTCTGCCCTCTTGACAAACCTAGTACTGAGTAAAAGTCTTTTCTAGAAGCTTGATAGTAGTGGCCAAAAGAGAAAAAAACTAATAGAAGAGGAGAATAGCCATCTATAGTTTTATAAAGGGGGGGAGGGTGGGTCACCTTTGAAAAGCCAAAATTTCTATCAACTCTGGAAAACAGAAACTGTCTCATTTGCTTTGTTTTATGCAGTCCTCACCACAGTACCTGAGACATAATCTCTCAAATGTTTGTGGACAACTCTAAGTCTCAACTATGAATACCAAGTTCAAATGATTCCATTTTCTCTTTCAATTGAATAGGATTGAATTAGTCACCAAATATTGTATCTTAAACATCTGGGGACGGTACAGCCACTTTGGAAAACAGTTCAGCAATTTTTCAAAAAGTTACACCAACAGTTACTACATGACCCAATTCAACTCCTAGGTACATAGCCAAAAGAATTGGAAACACGTCTACATGAAACTTGCTCACATGGGGCTCCTGGGTGGCTCAGTCGGTTCAGTACCCGACTCTTGATTTTGGCTCAGGTCATGATCTCACAATTCATAGAATTGAGCTCCATGTCAGGCTCTGTGCTGACAGCATGGAGCCTGCTTGGGATTCTCTCTCTTTGCCTCTCTGTCTGCACCTCCCCCCACTCACAAACATGCCCTCATGCTCTCTCTCTCTCTCTCTCTCTAAAATAAATAAATAAAAATTTAAAAAGAAAAAACATTTGTTCACAAATGTTTACCACTGTATCACTCATAATGATTAAAAACATAGAAACAACCTAAATGTCCATCAACTGAGATGAATGGATAAATAAAATGCGATGTACCTACATAATGGAAAATTATTCAGCCATAAAAAGGAATAAACTTGTGATATGCCACAATATGGATGAACCTTAAAAGCATCATATTAAGTAAAAGAAGGTAGACCTACATACCATTTGATTCCACATATCATATGACCAAAAGGCCATTTACTGTATGATTCCATTTATCTGAAATGTCTAGAAGAGGCCAATGCATAAAGACAGAAAGTCAATTAGCGGTTGCCAGGAGCTGAGGGAAGGGAGAATGGGGAGTGACTGCTAATGGCAATGCGGTCACTTTGGGGGAGAACTGCATACTTTAAAAGGATGAATTTTGTGATATGTACATTTTATCTCAATAAAAAAATATTTGAGAAACCTATGAAGAAACTATAGTTAGGATTGATGTTTAGCTCTTGAGGAGTGATAAAAACTATTGATATTCCATGTATCTTTTTTCTTTGTCAATAAATATTGGAAAATTTCCTGAAATTCCTCATATATTTAAAAAACTAAACATTCTTCAAGCATTTGTTATATTATATAAGTAATCACATCATAATAACAATAATAATAATAATAAAGACCAATATTTAGTCTTTAATTTAAATGATTACTGTGGCACTATTAAATGTTACCAGTCACTGTTCTAAGTATTTTACGTGTATTAACTCTTAAAAGAGTTAAAGAACAACTCTATAAGGTACTATTCTTATCTCCATTTTATATAGCAAACTGAGGCACAGAGGGCTTATCCAAAGTCACACAGCTAGTTAATTTGAAGCCAGTATCCAAGCCCAGGCAGCCTGGTCCAGAGCTGACACTCGTAATCACCATTCAAGTCCACCTTTAATAAAAATAGGAAAAGGATTAGTGCTAGATGAGTCACTGCAGGACCTAATCTAGAGATTTGGTTAAGTTTTCTCACACACAAGCTCTGCAAGCCTGACCTCCTGGTCTGCTTCTCCTGATCACTAAAGTGAGGACATGGGACAGCACCTCTCTATGTCCCCAATCACTCTGAATCTCCGCAGGTCTCTACCTAAGTCAATGGGAAACCAAGAAATATTCAGATGCAAATATTCTACGATGAGCATATTTGGTATACCAGGAACTTTGAGCTTTTAATATTTTATAGAAAACAATAGAAAGTTTAGGATTAAACAGCTGGAAAGGCTTCCGGGACTAAAGGACAGGATTGGTAACCAGGCACTTTTTGTTGTTGTTGTTGTTGTTAATGTAAGAAAAGGAAATTCTGTTCAGTCTTATAATTGAGAAAAATCATTCATTACATGTTTTTTGCTTCCTGGAATTTAATTCCATGATATCTCTCATTCAATCCTCAACAAATAAATACTGAAAACCTTCTGTTGCCAAGCATCTTTCAGGCACTAAAGATACAATAAGAAATAAGACAAAAAAGGGCTGCAGCTTATTTTTAAAGGGGAGGGGAAAGATAATGATAAGCAAGTCAACAAATCAATAAACAAGATAATCGCCTAAAAAAATAAGGCAAGCATGTAGTAATTGGTTGCTTTAATATCTGATAAAACCTAATCTGTAGTTCAGCAGAGATTTTGGCATATTTTGTTCACCTTATCCCAATTGCCTGGAAGAGCACTCAATAAACATTGAATAAATGAATGAATAAATGAATGAATGAACAAATGATAAGTAAATGATGGTCTCCGCATTGTGGCAGAGACTGCTAGCTAATCACTAAGACAATTTCTACTTTTCTTCTGGGCTCATAGCTAGATTACATGTATTAGTTTACAAGGGCTACCATAACAAGATAGCTCACACTGGATGGCTTAAACAACATCAGTTTATTTTCTCACAGTTGTGGAAGCTAAAGTCCAAGATCAAGGTGTCAGTAGGCTTGGTTTCTCTTAAGGCCTCTCTCCTTGGCTTGCAGATGACTAACTTCTTACTGTGTCCTTACATGGCTTTTTTTCTGTGCATGCACATCCTTGGTGTCTCTTTGTATGCCCTAATCTTCTCTTCTTATAAGGACACAGACTGAATTAGGGTCTACCCTAATCCTCATTTTAACTTAACTATCTCATTAAAGGCTTTCTCTCCAATACAGTCACACTAGAGGTTCTGGGGATTAGGACTTCACCATGTAAATCTGGGAAGGACATAATTCCATCCATAAACTGCATTTCCCAGCCTTCTTTGCAGGTAGGTAGAAACTAGTCCCAGAGGTGGTANGAAATAAGTCACTAGAGAAAGACAGGTATCATATGACTTCACTCATACGTGGAATTTGAGAAATATAACAGATGAACATAGGGGAAGGGAAGGAAAAATAAGATAAAAACAGAGAAGGAGGCAAACCATAAGAGACTCTTAAATACAGAGAACAAAATGAGGGTTGATGCAGGGGGTGGGTTAAATGAGTGACAGGCATGAAGGATGGCATTTGTTGGGATGAGCACTGGGTGTCATATGTAAGAGATGGATCACTGGATTCTACTCATGAAGCCAAGACTATACTGAATGTTAACTAACCCTAGAATAATTAATTAATTAATACTAATCACAGTGGGGCACCTGGCTGGCTCTGTCAGTAAAGCATGCTCTCCAGGTCATGAATGTGAGCCCTATGTCAGGCATAGAGAGAGCTTACTTACATACATACATACATAAATAAATGATATGACATGACATGACATGACACGACACTGGTCACAAGGCTACAGTCAGTGGAATCTGAGCAGAAGTACCATGTGCCACTTCCTGGCCTGATCCATAAGAACCTCCACACATGATCCTCCACACTGTTTCCCTATCTGCTGGTGGGATACAGCCCCCCAAGATGATACTGGAAGCTACAAGGTGAACACGACAAAGCGTCCAGTAGCCTAAGTCCCTGAAAATGGTGAAGCAGTGCCTCCCTGACAGAGGCATACATTGGACTATTATAAGAGAAAAATAAACATACACTGAGATTTGTTTGTTATAGAAGTAGGCTATCTTTACCAATGTAACCTCCGTTATACCTTCAAATCTCTTTAGTCTTTCCTAGTAATCTTCTCTTATTCAAGATAAAGAGCACTTTTTTTCCTAAGATTTCCTCACATGACTATGACTTCAATCATTTTTTATGCTCCTCTCTTCCTAATTTCCTTACTATCATCCTAAAATACAGAAAACCCCAGGTGCACCTGGGTGGCTCAGTCGATTAAGCATCCAACTTCGGCTCAAGTCATGATCTTGAGGTTCTCAGGTTTGAGCCCCATGTTGGGCTCAGAACCTGGAGCCCTCTTTGAATTCTGTGTCTCCCTCTCTCTCTCTGCCCCTCCCTTGCTCACTCTCTTGGTCTCTTTCTCTCTCAAAAATAAATAAACATTAAAAAATTTTAATAGAAATAAACAAAACAGAATAGAACAGGAGAACCCCAAACCAGAGAGAAGCCTCTTAAAACAAGTTTTCACTGGAAAACATTGGCAGATTAAGCCCTTAAACATACTATTTATCGTGAGATAATACAAAGGCATATAAACTGAAGACTCCCCAAATTCTTAAACCCATGGTTTCAGCCTCACAAAAGCTCAGTCTTTATGCACCAACTCAGAATTGCCAATTGCTTCTGTGGTTCCTATGCTAAAAATAACAGGGCACCAAGGAGTAGCTTGCCAGGCCAAATCTGGGCTTCAGTACTCTCTGGACCAGGAACAACAAACAAGGTGAAGGAGGTAATGGGGTGGGGGAAGGACCATTCTCCGATGCAGTGATCCCAAGAGCAATGGGAATCCAAAAATAAACATTGGTTGACTCCAGTGCCCTTGAACAAGCATGCAAAGTCACTGAATAACAGAGCCAGCTAATCTAAATGCCAATCTAAACTTTTCCTTCTGCGCTACTAATGCAGGTGGCCAGACCTTTAACTTGTAAGGAAGCTTACCAGAAGAAATATGATGATTCTATATCATTTGTACCAGTAACAGATGCATCTGACCAATTCCAACACATCTAAATTTTTCTTTTAGGAGTCCAGAAATATAACTGAGAGCCTCAGGGGCGCCTGGGTGGCTCAATCGGTTAAGTGTCCTACTTCAGATCAGGTCATGATCTCACCATTTGTGGGTTCAAGCCCTGTGTCAGGCTCTGTGCTTACAGCTAGCTCAGAGCCTGGAGCTTGTCTTCAGATTCTGCATCTCCCTCTGTCTCTGTCCCTCCCCTACTAACGCTGTCTCTCTCTCTCTCTCTCTTTCTCTCTCTCTCTCTCTCTCACACACACACACACAAATTTTAAAAACATAAAAGAAAATTAAAAAAAAAAAAACTGAGAGCCTGAGTGGTGAAATACAACCAACAGCCTCCCTCTTCCTTCCTTCCTTCCTTCCTTCCTTCATTTATTCATTCATTCAGCATTATTATTCATACCTAAAAGGTGCTGATCACTCCACTAAGGACTAGAGATACATGAACTAGTAAAATTCCTCAAGGATTTCACAATCTTGGATTTGGGGGAGGAACTGAGAAGGAAAGCACAAATTAAAATATGGCAAATGTGATATTGGCATTACGGCAAGGTACTCTAGGCACACAGAGAAGGAAATGATCAACTCTTCACCAATAGAAAATGGAGGTGAAAATTAAAATAGTGGCAAGACAAAGTTACATAGAATTCATCTACACTTTGTTTTAAAAGAAAGAAGCTTTTATCCAAATGAGACTTTAACAATGTCAAGTAACTGCACTGCAGACTCAAAAGCACAAGGGGAAAAAAATCAAGAAATCAAGCCTGGGAGCCATAGGAGGAAGGGAGGAGGCCTTGGGCCCCCCCACACTGCATCTTCTGACTTCTTCTCTTGCCTGTGTCCCAAGGACTGACTGCAGAATACAGCGCGGCCACTGCCTAGCTCACCACAGTGTGCATTATACCCTGGGGGACCTTAGAGGGGCAAAGTTAGGGGCTGCTGACAATGGAATAAGCCTGAAAACAATGACTATATCAGCTTCTGACCCAGTTTTATTTCCCAAGAAAGTGTCTCTCAAGCTTCTGAGGCACCATTTTTCTCTGGTTACTTCTAGCTCCCCTCAGCTAAATCTGCTCCCAAGATTCTCACTAAAGTGCAAAGCCACAAATCCCTTAATATGGCCCCACTTCCAATGTATCTGGTTCTGGGTTCCATGAATATATTTCCATACCTGTTGGATCACATTGTATGGAAACAATTTATTATTTATCTTCTCCTAGCTACATAGGCAACATCTTGAGCTGGATGATAGATTCTTGAATGGCCTATGAAAACAGTAGGCTTTTTTAAAAAGAAAATAAAATTGGGGCATCTGGGTGGCTCAGTCAGTTAAGTGTCTGACTCTTGATCTTTGCTCAGATCATGATCTCATGGTTCGTGAGACTGAGCCCCACATCCAACTCTGCACTGACAGTGCAGAGACTACTTGGGATTCTCTCTCTCCCCCTCCCCTGCTCATGTCCCCCCCCTCACAATAAAAATAAAAATAAATAAACATTTTTAGAAAGAAAATCAAATTAAGGGCTAAGTTATGATCATCATTTATCTAAACCATATATACGTTTTGCTTTTTTTATATTTTAACTTACTTAAAGCAAGTATTTTTCTAATTGGGATGATAGGTATAATTCTTTTTGGTTGGTGAAATGACAGATTCTTCAAACTTTCTTCAAGGGAGTGACTAGGTCTCAGACTGAGCATGTCATGCCTGTGAATGTCTCTTCTTCTTGTCACCTTCTAAGTTGGTCAATTAAAACTACTAGTAGTTTTTCCAATGACAAGGACATGTATCCAATGGGAACTGGACTGAAGCCAACACATTAATTTCATGCAATTCAGCTGAATGATTTTATTTCCTCCCAAGACTGACTTGGGGCTCACAGCCAATGCATGGCGGTGTGCTGATGAAGTTTCGAATATGACCCTCTGCTGGTCTACTGGGTCTGGGCTGGGAAAGATCCTCAAATGACTTTATTGGAGGTGAACTCAAGGTGAACCAAAGTTCCTATAATGAAAATAGTTCAAGCAAAGCTCCAGAATCTCTTTAGTCATGGGATAGCTGAACAAAATTAATGTCATGAATGGGACAGAAGTAGCCAGACTCTAAGGTGGCCCTAGTATTCACGCCCTTGTGTAATCCCCTCTCCTTAACTGAGTATGGGTAGGACTCAGTGACTCACTTCTAACAGGAAGAATAAGAAGTGACAATGTGTGAGTAAGGGACAAGGTCATAAAGGGCTATATGTGCCCCTCCATCACTCCCTGTTGGGGAAGTCACTGCCATGGTATGAGCGGCCCTGTGGAGATGACCCTGTGATGTGATTCTGAAGGCTCATGCCAACACTCTCTTCTGATGAGCCCCTTGGATATTCCCCAGCCTTCCGATGACGGCAACCCCAGGGCAACTTCTGCACTGCAAGTTCAGGAAAGACCCTGAGCCAGAACCACCCCTCCATGTCCCCCAGAAACTAGAAAAGATAACAAGTGCTGATGTGTTAAGCTGCTAAATTTGGGGGACATTTTGTTACACAGCAGTAATTAATATAAGGGCTTAAAGATGTCTAGCCCCAGGACGTGATAGGAGGGGTGCCAAGAATGTGCCCACACCTCCCCCTCCCCCATTGTGTCTCTCAGAGCTGAGGTGCTTGCAGCCCTATCTTAAATATGTACGAACTCACTCACAGAGCATGCAGTGAGCGCCCTCTGTGTGCGGTCAGGACACCAAATATTAAGAAGAGTAAGACAATCTTTCCCTTCTGAAAAGTTCATTTTCTTTCTCCTTAGGAACCATCCAGTTTCCTTGTCAAAAAGAGTTTTCAAGGCCACTAAAAATCAAGGCCAACCATTGAACCCCAATCCCAGCTAAGAGTCTGCTGTCTCCCATTATGAAGGAAAAACAGGAGCCGAAGTGGGACTTCGTGGAATGTGGTTACCCTCCCTGCCAGTCCCCCTAAGTTTAAATAGAAGCATTCCATTCTGCCCTCTTAAAATTAAGTGCTCTCACAAAGCAGACACTGGAGCATAAAATACCTTTTTACTTCACCTATTTGAATACCAGAGATTTGCCTTAAAGGGCCAGGCAACCTGAAGCTTTTCAACCAAAACAAGGCACCAGATTACTGGAGGCAGATGATATTTCATCTTAAGCATCAAGTATATTGTTCTTTCCATCAGGGATTCTCACAGGATTAACACGAAGTAGTGCTTATTATTACATTAATGATAAATCATTTGCATGTCATTAACAAATTTCACCCAGACAGGGTTAATCCCTCCGTTTATTTTGTTTAACGGCCAACAGGTTCTTTACTCACTGAAGGAAAAGGCAGGAAACTCCGACATTTTCTTTAATTCAGTCAGTTGAATCAAATACTTATATATATTTTTTCCCACCATTATTACTGTCATGCAGCTCCTAGGATAATATACTATTTTTGACATAAAAAATATTAACTAGAAAAGCTTTCAATTAGTCAAATAGGAAGACAAAAAGACATATACTTAAGGCTTGGCTTGGCTATTGAGAAATGAAGTCATAAGTTGGTCATACAAACACACATTTTCAATAAGAGGATTTTTTTAAGATTTTTAAAAATAATTCATACGTTTCTTGATTCCACATGCACTATTTGTAATTTAAACATCAGAAAATAATCACTCCAAATGGTTCTCCCTGCTATGATTCACCACGGTGAATGATTCTGCCACTCACAGCAAATAAGAGAATGGCTCGGAATGGCTTTTCTTCCTGCTCCAATAAACTATGACTAGGCATTCAGCAGATTTTTCTTTTGTTTCTTATTATTTTGCAGAGTTGAGGAAAAATATGAAAAATAAAAGAAATAACTGAATGGGCCACTGCTTTCAAAACTTATTTAGTCTTGCTCATTTATGTCAACCCTGCTATAATTCACTTCCATTCTCCTGTTTATCTGGTGTGTTTTCCATATCACAGAATCCTCACCATGAGATGCCTATTCTCTTTTGGATCTCAGGGCATGGCTTACCTTTTCACAAAAAAACTCTAAGTTTAAGCGCCCACTGACAGAATGAATGCATGTGACAAAATTAAGGTATTTTATTGGCTTTTAGTCCTGGAAATAATTGGCAGAAATCTCCTTTGTTGCATTAATTTCATATCATTAAATCTATCCAGCAAGTATCTCAACATCAACTGTCATTTGGGGTCCCAGCCCAGAAAGTTGGCTTACAAAAATGAGTCAACTTACCATTTGACAGCTTTCAACATACTGTTTGGATTAATAGATTTTTTTTAAATTGTATCCTTTTCTTATTTCAGAAGTCTACAGTCATTACTAAAAAACAGCTACAGTTCCCTTTATCCTTCTACTCTCATCCTTAGGACTCCAGGAATCATCATAAGAAGTATTCAGGTTTGGCAATACTTAAATCTAGGTGGAAAAACATCCAGCATCTCTCCCTAAACTTCCAGAAAAATAATAATGGATGACAGACCCAGTCATTATTCATGCCAAAGTAAAGAGATATTGATACCCTACAATCCTGTCTCTTTCCAGAACATCTCTCTCTACATGCGTGCATGCACAAATGTGCACACACATACATACCTCCCATATGTCCCATATCTCATAGGGTAAAGATATGCATCTTTTAGAGTAGACTCTAAACTGGGCCAAACAACAAGTTTTTTAAAACAATGAGAATATCCATTACTTACATATATAGATACAGGTATCAATAAAATATTCTACTGTGATGTGTATTCACAAAAATAGGATAAGAAATAATGTACCTAGGCATTCTAGGTATATGCATGCTATTCCCCAAAAGATCACCCACACAGCTCCTGGGTTATACACGCTCCACTTTCAAGTCCCGTTGTTAGAGTAGGCAGTTAGTTAGGTTCTTTTTTTTTTTTAATGTTTTATTTTCTTTTTGAGGAGAAAAAGAGACCAAGCAGGGGAGGGGCAGAAAGAGAAGGGAACAGAGGATCTGAAGCAGGCTCTGCACTGACACAAGACCGTTGCGGGGCTCGAACTCACAGACCCATGAGATCATTACCTGAGCCAAAGTCAGAGGCTCAACTGACTGAGCCACCCAGGGGCCCCTGGGTGGAGGCCAGAAAGGAGGAAGTCGTGGCCAGCTTTGGGGAAAGTCAGAGGCCTCTGCCCCAGCAGCACTCCATCCACCCAAAGCCTGATCAAACTAGACAGGCCCAAGACAGCAGGTGACAGGAAACCCCTGACTGAACAAAGAAGAAAAACCACCATCCTCACCCCAAGTAATGAATATCCCACCCCCTAGTTAACAGACCTCAGTAAAAGATAGAAACCTAACACCGCCCTCACCCCTCCATCCCCCTACCCCACCCCCGCTGGAGTACACAGCACTCTCTTTCTCTCTCTGTAGCTTGCCTGCTCTTACATCTTGAAAGTGTCCCTTCCACTTTCATAAACTTTCCTGCTTGTGTTGCTTGTCCGCTGAGTCACGTGTCAGTACTTGAGTTCTTTCTCAGCACAAGACTAAGAGCTTCCAGCAGCTCCTTGGGGATGGGCTGGATCAAGGCTCTAGGGCCCAGGGTCTTCCCAGCAACGTGGCAACACCTGTGATATACATTGTCCTGCCCTTCGATAGTTATTCTTCTGGTGTGACAAAACAATAGGCCTGCTACTTTTGTACAGCATCTTATAGTTCATAAAACATTTTCATATGCGTTATCTCAGGCGATCCTCACAAAGATCCTTTCCTCATTTTACAGATGAGGAATTCAAGTAACATGAGTGCTCTCAAGATCACCCAAATAGACGGTAGTTCAACCAGATTTGAAACCAGGGCTATCCTACAGATATATGACAGATTAAATGGGCTTTTATGTGCCAGTCTGGAAACCACACTACCACTTACAATATTACTTCTAAGGGAAAATGCTTTCTGAGTTCTAATTAACTGACTTGTAAAGGAACTTTTAGAATATAATCTGCTCGTAAATTAAGAACTACATGTATTACATCTTTCCAAATAAATGTGTTTTCATACAGGATAATCTGAGCCTTTTATTCTGCCCCTAATGCCAAAGAGTAAATCATATAAACATAAAAGCCCTACCAAACATGCTGAGATGCCCATGTTCATTAGACTGTCAGCTGGTACTCAAGGCAGCATTTCCACCCTTAGACATTCTCTTTACTTGTGTATCCAATTTCATGTGCTACAATAAACAGACCGCTTTCTTTTATCAATGTTTAAGAATCAGTAAAATTCATTTATAAGTATGATCCTTGTACACATGATGCGTTAGCCTTGGAAAATTCTCTTTTTCTTTCAAAGCCAAATTGTTGTACAAGCAAGATAGAAAATGTCTATCAGTGAATGGTGTTTTGGGTCCAGAAAGGTGGCTGGAGAAAATAAAGTCTTGTGAGTCTTTTCTCTCTGCCAGAGAAAGTGAGCCAGACACTTTGACTTTTGCCAGGCTCCCTTGAGTCTTCTTGAACTCTGTTTTCTTTAGATTGCCAGCACTGATTAAATAATATCTTTTCAATGCATTCTACTTTCAAAAAAATGTATACCCTTTTTGGCTCAGTAACCTAACTCCTATGAATCTATTCTAAGAAAATAATTTATCAAAAACTTTTTAGGCATATGTATTTCATCATAATGTTATTTATAAAGGAAAAATAAAAAGCCAACCTGAATTTCCAACAATGAGGAAATGATAGATACACTTAATGACATATCACACATCAATTTAAAACGATGGCTACAAGAGCCATACAGCTGCATCAAAAAACAAAACAAAACAAAACAAACAAAGAGAGAAAGAAAAGAAAAAAGAGAAAGAAAAGCTTGTGATATATTAACTAAGAAGTGCAGAATTTAAGCTGCATACACAGTGTAATATAACTACATAAAAATATCATAAGATAAAAGCAGACTAGCAATAAATGGGCCAAATGAACCAATATTTGGTTAGGGGTACTGAATTAGCAGTGACTTCTTTCTTTTCCATATTTTCCACTTTTCTCTGGTGTGGGTATAAAAAATTTTTTATAATAAAAAAGATTTCTAAAACCTGGCATCTAAATTTGGAAGAATTCCCACAAGTCATTAAGAAAAATACAAATAGCTTATTTTTTTAAAAGGGAAAGCATATGTACAGATAGTTCAGAAAAGGAACTCTATTAAATAGTTATAAAATGAAAAACATGTTCAGTATTTTCTAGCAATCTGAGGAATTTAAATTAAAATAACAAAATATAATCTATTCCATAATATGAATAAAAATTTAAGTTTTATACATTTTGTCATGAGGGTATATGAACATTGGAACTTCCATATACTGCTGGTAGAAGGAAAAATTAGTACGATCACTTTGAAGAGTAATCTGAAACATCCAATAAAACTGGAAAATGTGACATATATAAACTTCACACGCTTGCATATAAAAATTACATTAATGATTATGTGGCATTGTTCCTAAAATATAAAGTTTTAAGCAATTTACATTTCCATCAATGGGGATATAAACTGCACTATTTCATATGACAGAATATTATAAAGAAATAAAAATGAATGAAGTTGATCCATATGAAACATCATAGGTAAATCATAAAAGCATAATACTGAGGGGAGAAAAGAACTCAGAATAATATCAATAGTCAGTTCCACTTAAATAAACTGTTACAAGTCACAAAATAATGCTATATTAAAGCCACACATATTGTAGCAATAGTCTAAAAATGTGCTTGGGATAGCTAAACACCAAATTTGGAATAGTGAGAACCCTGAAGAGAAAGAGATACAAATGAGATTCAGTGTCAGTGTTCCAGAGGACCTCAGTTCTAATCTGTAATGCTTGTGGGGGAAAAAAAAAAAAAAACAGAAAAGAAAAGAGAAAAGCAGTTGAAGCAAGATCAGCAAAGTAATGCATTATTAGAGACAACCAGGTACATATTGCAGATACACAGGTATCGATTCCTTTGTTCTTTTTTGGCTTAATATTTAATATAAGATACTGCAAAGTAATGATGAGCATCTAAAACTGACCCTTCATTCAAAAGAATGAGAATTGCCTTGCAAGAGTCCAAAGCTCTAAACGAAATAAACAGCGCTTAGATTCACAGAGAATGATCCAGCTCGGTAAAGTCCTTCACAGTCTCTCTGGTGCTGCTTCCACTTGCTCAGTGGTATAGGACCTTTTAGAAATGCTGCTTCTGCCTTTGTATGTGAGGAGGGAAGTAAAGCAGGGACAACCCACCAGAAACAATTACAGTTCGCTGTGGTGGGGAAGCTCATTGCCAAAAACACTTCGGTTGTCACTTAAAGTGCTGTGGCCACATGAGTTGCTGTTAAACTGTGTAGGAACATGAGTCTGGTACCTAAACCTCTCTGTCTCCTGGAACATATGGATTTGTCCTACCCACAAAGACTTGGAGATGATGGATGCGTCCAGAGACCCCAACCCCTCCAGAAAGGAGCTATGCTTGGAAGGGCTATGAACTTCAATGTCACATAAAGGCCTCCTCCAACACTCTGAAATCCATGCTTATCCCACAGTCTTGCTGTTAAGGAAGAAGAGAGATGACTGCTTTGAAAGGGGCCAAATGGGAAGTCCCTACTTGTTCTTGGAGGCAACTATTATTCTTTTGTTCCAGCAGAGGGGGCACCCCGTCAGACAAGCTGGAATCCGAAGGTAGCCAGCACAGGAGATATCACCCAGGACACATCAGTCCTGCCCTGGCAGACAAGGCAAGCAGACATGGATGGTGACTGGGTGTGCACTGCCAATCCCATTTGCTCACAACAATACTGCCACCATGTGCAATTGCCACTAGTCTGCTCTGTCTCCAAACACCAAAGAAGCAGGTCGTCCATTCAAACTAAAAATCTGGATAATAGAAGATTTAGGTATTGATATATCCCATGTTTGGATCTTGTTCTCAAGAACAAGTAAGTCGAAAATGGTGAAAGCACATCCATCCATTTTAAAACGTGTATTGTTTGACCCCTTGGCCATCTAGTCTGCATCTGGGGCACATTTGGAATGTGGAGCAAATCATACTAAAAGATCATTCCCCCTCCTTCTTGAATACTTCACGGGCTTTTCAGAATTCAGCTTGCAAGTCATGCTTCATGCAAGGCAGTTGATTAGTTCCAGTGTGAAGGGCACTGGACAGGACAATTAGTGGACAGCAGACGCAGTAATTCATAGATTGCTCTAAGAGTTGCAGGTGTTTTTAGGACAGAATGAAAGAAAAGGAGGGTAAGTCGGTTCTCAAAATGGTCCTCCTATCTTAAGATTAATCAGAATTATTTACAGTTATCATAGTCATTCTATGTCAAATGCAGGCTCTCTTCAGAGCATTCAGAACACTTCTCCCTTTTACAGTGCCCCCCTTTCCCTCTTTGGAGTGGCCCAGAAAAACAAAGACTGGCCAAGAGCCCCATCTAAAATCATAGTTGTCCACTTAAAATTGGTTAGCAAACTGCCAAAAATGTGTCTTATAAGGAATGAGCTATCCAATTATTTCCAAAAAAAGAAATATAACTTTTCCAATAAAGAGAAGAAACTAGTAGCGTTAGAAAAACTGGAGTAAATTGCAATGATCCTAGCCAAAGGGGAAGGAAGGAAGGAAGGAAGGAAAGAAGGAAAGAAAGAAAGAAAGAAAGAAAGAAAGAAAGAAAGAAAGAAAGAAAGAAAGAAAGAGAGGAAGGAAGGAAGGAAGGAAGGAAGGAAGGAAGGAAGGANCCAATTATTTCCAAAAAAAGAAATATAACTTTTCCAATAAAGAGAAGAAACTAGTAGCGTTAGAAAAACTGGAGTAAATTGCAATGATCCTAGCCAAAGGGGAAGGAAGGAAGGAAGGAAGGAAGGAAGGAAGGAAGGAAGGAAGGAAGGAAGGAATTCCTAAGGTAACCCAAATGCATTAGATATCTACTGTGTTCACAAACCAAAATGTTAAATATATAAAACAGACAAGACTCATCAATATTTTAGAGTTAAACATTAAGAAAGGTAGCCTTGAGCTTAATTCTCATTATCTATGCTTGCTTAAAATGAACACATTAAAGAATCAGAATTATAGGGGGAAAAACAGTTAAAACTCTGTTAAAGAAAACGAATACATATATGCTTATTGGAATATAAAACATAAGTAAGCTATATACGCCAGAAATATATTTCCAAAATATACATATATTACATATCCCATAATCCAGGTTTCCACTGTGTTAGGTTAACCAAACAAGATAAGAATAATGCAAGTGCCCACCAAAATCCCATTACCAAAAGCTACTTACGTTAAAAAGAGTATCGGCCATATAAGTCAAACAAAACAAGTTTTCTATTTAAATGATCAGATTGATTGTTAAATATTTCATTTTTTCCTCTGAAAACTAAAATGTCTGATATAATAAGGTTTCGTATAAGAAACTCTCTTCACTCCATCTGAATGTCACCTCATTTGGAAACCATACAAATCAACTTCAGAATCACACCTGGGCACACAAAGCCCACCCTCAATTCCTGGAGCGATTTCACCCCCAGACAGATGAACTCTACAGAGAAATGAATATGAAACAGGACTTGGAAGAAGGTTGGTACAGGAGAACGGGTAGAGCAAAGGGATCGTGTATTGAGGATCTTTTAAAAACATATCTCTCTTTTCAAGGCTTGATTTCAAGGTGGTCTTTACAGCTACCCCATGAGGCGCACACAGCTGTCCCATTGGACCGAAGAATAAAAGGGAACTTGGGGCGCCTGGGTGGCTTAGTCGGTTAAGCGTCCGACTTTCGCTTAGGTCATGATCTCGCGGTTCGTGGGTTCGAGCCCCGCGTCGGGCTCTGTGCTGACAGCCAGCTCAGAGCCTGGAGCCTGTTTCAGTCTGTGACTCCCTCTCTCTCTGACCCTCCCCTGCTCACGCTGTCTCTCTCTCTCTCTCTCCTAGAAATAAATAAAAACATTAAAAAAAAAAAAAAGGGAACTGGCTGGGCTAAGTGGGCACCCATGCCCAGTGAGGCAGGGAAGCCAGGGTTTGAACTCTTGGAGCATAGGCTCACCCTTCAATTCTAAATAACTGTGCCTAGCACAACACCTAGGGTATGGTAGGCCTCTGATAAACATTTGCTGAATGAATTTGACCATAAGGCCTCCCCACTTAGGTGTGTCTGAAACCTGGCATCAAAAAGCCACTATGCAGTCTGAGGAGTAGTCAGCCCAGTGTGGGGTGAACTGGGTAAGTTCATTACTCAGACCTTTTATAGCTCCCGCTGTCCCCTCATCTCCATTACTGCCTTTCTTGTCACCACTACCCTCCCCAGCTCTGGCCACTTGCCCACCATAGATTTGCTCTCCAGTGTAGCTGCCAGTCTTGACAGGGTCCAAGGCTGCTCATTCCTCACCCTACTTGCTAGGGGAGTTGGTAGCTGTGAAAGCACTAGCCCATGCGGCGCCTAGGGGGCTCAGCCGGTTGAGCATCCGACTTCAGCTCAGTTCATGATCTCACAGTTCAGGGGTTTGAGCCCCACATCGGGCTCTGTGACAACAGCTCAGAGCCTACAACCTGCTTCAGATTCTGTGCCTCCCTCTTGTTCTGCCTCCCCCTTGCTCACACTCTGTCTCTCTGTCTTTCAAAAATAAATAAACATTAAAAAAATAAATAAAAAAAAAAGAAAGAAAGCACTGGCCTGATGTCAGAGTTGTCGACCAGCCATGGCTTCCATTATTTAGTTGTTTGGGATTTCTCAGGCCCCAAGGAATCCTGACTCTCCCCCCCGCCCCCAACGTATTATTCAAAATCCCACCCATTTGTAAAAAGCAAATGGGAATAGAGCTCTAGATGGTTCGCTTGGGTTGGGACTCCTTGCATTGCTTTCATAGATGGGTTTTACAGAGAGGATTGGAATCTAGTTATTAAAAATATCTGTAAGGGGTGGTATTCCCTAACATGGGACCAGGAAGAGGTTGGTCACCTCTGGTGTACCTGCCACAAGTAGCCTGGGGAAAGGTTTCAAACGGCAAAGACACAATGACTGTGGAATGAAGTACCTGGACATGGGCCTCGAGGCAGGACCTGGGACATCCCGCCCCCACCACAGGGTCCTGCAGCCCCCCTTCCCCCTTGTCCCCACTGCTGGGAACTTCAGGGAGCATTTTCCCAGGTGCTCCCTCTGCACTGGGTATCAGTCCAGTTTTAAAATAATGATAATAATAGCAAAAGCAACAACCGCAATTTTTTGATAGTTACCAATTGCCAGGCACCATGCAAGGTTCTTTTACCTATTCTAACTTTCATCAGTGGTACTGTCATTGCTCCCATTTTACAGATGAGAATATAGGAAAGAGGTTTGATGACGAGCATCCACCAGTGAAAGAGCCAATGCCAATCCAGACCCTGCTCCGCCATGCAGCCAGCCCACACCTCGCCGTGGCTGCTCAGGAGATGGACCCAGGTCCCTGCCGTGGTCCACCATCTTTTCAACTTGGACATGAACCCTCCTATATCCCTGTCCCTTGTCCACTTATACAGGTGAAAACCTGGCCAATCACTCTTCCTGGGGTACAACTTCTATACCCCAAGTTTCTTAAGTTTGTACCCAGCGTGGTAAGGAATAGGACTTACACCCTGAGTTACATTAGAGGCGGGCTCTAGTTTCTCATCCCATGCTGCACTGAAATCAGCTGAACTTCTTTGCATTCAGCTATCTCATATTTGACCCAGATCAGAGTGGTCCTCTTACTGTGTCTCGTGTCTTTGCCTCAGTTTTCAGGTTCATTTGATGGCCACGATAAGTAACTCAGTGTGAATCAGGAAAGCCAAAATCCCAACCAAGCCTGGGCCAGGGTCATTTTTCAGAGACACCAATGCTAATAAAATGGGCCACTGGGGCCCCTCCAGTGCCCAAGTACTTCACAGATCCCAGAAACACACATTTGGAAAGAATCTCGGGAAAAGTTCTAGTCAACTGCCCATTTTATAAGAAGTAAACTGAGCCTCAGAGAAGACCTGACCATATTCCCACCACCCACATTCCCACAGTTAGCACAGAGCAGAACGTGGATTCATATCAAAGACTCTCTTAACCCAAAGTTCAAGTATCATGCTACATAGACACAATCCTCTGAGTTTATAATGGTAGCCATCAAAGTATTTATATTTGGTACTGTTGCCCCAAATAGCAGAAAGTAAGGAATAAAGCAACCCAGTTTTCATGGAATGGCAGATACAGGAAGGCCCTTGAGAATCATCATTAATAAAGAAATTGAAGCACAGAAGTAAGAAAAGGTTTTCCTAGTAAAATCCAGCTAGCTGGTGGCAGGGCGGGAGCTCATGCTCCAGTCCGCAGACTCTCAGCCCAGGGCTCTCTCCGTGATGCCCTGACAAAAATGTGCAGAGATACAGGCATTTGGCCTTGTTTTCTAAGTTATTAACTGCCAAATACTTCATATTTCTTATATATTTTAGACAGTTAAACTATGTGCAGCTATGAAAATGGCTATGATTATTTGGAAAACAAGGAGCACTCAGGCAACATCACAGAAGAAAACTAGAACATGGGTTAAATAAAATTTAAAAAGTAAAAAAATAAAAATAAAAAAAGCAATCACATATACAGCTATTTTCAGCTGGGCGATCAGAACCGGACAGTGTCAGAGCTTTCATGCCAGGAGCGGAGCTAGAGCTGAAGGGTCCAGGCCCTAGAGCAAGGCTCGCAGGCCTGGATACTAGCTCAGGCTTCCAAGCCTTCTCCCCCTCCACCTCTGCTTTCACAGACCTCTTCCAAATAAGAGGCCACAGGGTAGGAGGGAGGAGCTGGTTTTGTTTTCTGAATAATAAAGATTTCCAAAGGCCAAAGAATGGAACTTCAATGTCATGTTCCGCATAAGTTCGTGTCTTAATATTTTTAACAAACATACAAACAAAAAAATCTTGCAAATGTACACAAAGCCCCCTTGTGGAAGTATATTTTAAAGCCATTTGAGGACATGAGTCTCGAAGAGGGAGAAATGATGGCATTCATGATATTTTAGGCTCCCTGTGGGCTGGCCATCATGAGAAGAGTATATGCAGGTAACTGACTTCGGCACCAAGGACCACCGGCCAAACTGCCTGCCTCCCAGACTGTCTCTGAATAATCACAGTATCCTTGTCTGTTTCCCTTATTG